>NC_092814.1:318632240-318940490 GCF_023375885.2 Dermacentor andersoni | reverse complement strand
TCCTCTTAGCAAACGAAAAATTTTAAAATTTGTTATAGCAAGTGAACGTATACTCTATCCAGGAAAAGAACATTTTGATGGTTTGAGCTCGTGTGAAGCTGCTAATGATGTGTTCTGCGCAATTAACCGAATAGACTTCAAAGTAGCTACGATACTTTCAATCTCTTCAGAACATTTCTGTTTTACACATCTAGGAAAGAAGGTTTGTCTATATGAAGGAGGTCTGCCAAAGGAATCGTTATCTGCTGAAGAATCTTTAGAGAGCGTGCCTGTAGAAGAAGAGACAGGGCTTGTAATACACAACAGCAGCGTACGAAAACATAGACGAGGTCGTATACTATTCGAATTACTTCAACCACTCCCTCACCTAACCCTTAACGGTGAAATAAAACACAATGTCTAATGCTTTCTGCGATATGTATAGCGTATTAGCAATGGAAGAGAAATAGGCGTTGTAGAGCTTTTCGGACATGGAAACTCAATTGTCGGAAGCACGCAAGGTGGAGGAAGGCTCATGAAAGAGAAAATTGTCATCGACCTGAAATTCCGAATTTTTTCAGAATTAAAAAAAAATTGGTAGCTAAATAAAATTTCGCTTTCTGATAGCTAGTTTTCACTGTTCATTTTAAGTTTAACTGTAGTATGACGCTTTAAAGGAGACCCTTTAGCATTTTTCTGAAACAAAACTTCTCAGCTTATGAAAAGTTCGTCCTGGTCCGGAGAGATCGACCTCGTGACTAACGCCTTTCATTGGCGGTCTTTCTACCGTCTGAGTTAAAGAGTAAGTTAGCAGATGGAAGCAGGAAGGTGAATTAATCGACATGTATAAGCGCGCTGATAGAAAACATCGGAAATCAGTTCTACAGAAGTGCGCAAGGTGGAGGAAGGTTCAGAAAAAGGAAAATTGTCATCCACCCGAATCCACGTGTTTTTATTTGTCGATTGATTAGTCTTCAGGCTGCGTGTACTTAAGCTGGCCCCCTCGTTATCTCAGATGGTTGAAAGACCACACCGGAAAGGCGTTGGTACTGGTTTTGATCCGCGAACCTGGATGAATTTTTCTTAATTGCGTAGCTTTCTTATATAGGCAGCTCATCTGAACACGTAACAGCTAGCGCCCAAAACGGCTGCTGGGCGAAGCTCACGCGTTTTCTTTAGAACGAGCGGGTTTTTCATGAATACCTGAAGGCACAGGGCGAATATCGCAAAAGGCAGGTGACAGAGACGTTCTATAAAACAAGCCAAACGAGAGAAATGCAGCGATTAGGCTGTCTGAAGCAGGAATTTCGTCCTCACAGGCGTTAAAGATCCAGCTTTGGAAGCCTATGGAAATGACGAAACACTTGGCTCGATTTCTTAGGCAAAAACAGTCACTAATAAAACTAAGGCACCTGTCGATATAGAGGGTAAATCATCATCATCATCATCATCATCATCACCACCATAATAATCATCATCAGCAGCATCATCAGCCTTTTTATGTCCACTGCAGGACGAATGCCTCTCCCTGCGATCTCCAACTACCCCTGTCCTGCGCCGAGCGATTCCAATTAGCGCCCGCGAATTTCCTAATTTCATCGCTCGACCTAGTCTTCTGTCGTCATCGACTGCGTTTGTCTTTTCTTAGTACCTGTTCTGAAACCCTAATGGTACAACGGTTATCTAAACTTCGCATTACATGACCTGCCCAGCTCCATTCCTTACTCTTGATGTCAATTAGAATATCGTAAATACCCGTTTGCTCTCCGATCCAAACGGCTCTCTTTGTCTCTTGACATTATGCCTAGCAATCTTCGGTCTATCGCTCTTTGCGCGGTCCTCAACTTGTTCTCAAGTTTCTTTGTCAGCTTCTGAATCTCTGCCCCATAAGTCAGCACTGGTAAAATGCACTGATTGTACACCTTCCTTGTCAATGTAGTATAAGTTCTATGTAGTCCGAAAAAATCTTTTGATTGATGCCTGGCTCAACTCTCCGCACTCAGCGTAGCGCTGTTCTCGAAAGCGATTCTGGAAACACAGTCCTACCATCTCCCATGGCACCTTCTTAATCCAAAGCTTGTCATTGTTGCACCGTCGGAAGCAGAGGCCCAGTGGTTTAATCGCACGCTCCTATCGCTGCATGTGAATCGGGCAGCGCTTTACTTCCACGGTATTTATTTTTTTCAGCCAGACACGACTTAGTTCTACAGTCTCCCACCAGAGCACGGAAAAAAAACTCAAAGCTCAGTTGGACTATTTTTTTTACAGTGTTGCTGTTGAAATATTGTTTAATATATTGCTTTGGAAAAGTCGTAGCAATCTGTTGCATATTTAATAATTATTCGCGTTCATAGTAAGAGTGTGTTCCTTCGACAACATACCTAGGTACATACATGCGTCTTTGTGCTACGTATGTAAAAACATAAAGGCAAAGAAAAGCTACTTTGCCATTTCATGCGCGCAATGCACCTAAAACGCAGAATTTGGCCCCGACACTGAGAGCAAGCAACATACGTTGCTCGAACGCCGCTTATACAGGCCTCTATAATTGCTTCAGAGAAGTGAAATAGCAAACGGGGGCCCAATAAAGTAAATCTATTCCAATGTGTTTTTATTCCAATCTCTTGACGTCATATTTACGTAACCGTCGACGCAAGCATAGTTCGGTGACCCGTGGTGTTGTTTACAGAGGTCAATGGAAAGCTCTCGTAGTTATAGGACGTCACATTGGTTTGCTTCTGGAGCGAATAGCATAGCCAACCATGGCACACTTTTCTTGTCTAATTAGCGGACTAGTGCAGAGGAGTACATAGAAGTGGAGAGTGTTTCAGTGGGGCCGAACTACCGCCGTGAAAGTATAGAACCGGACGTGGTGGCAGAGCCGGCGTCGGCGATTGGTCCGCTTCGTTTTGCTTAGCTTTCGCTTTGTGGTAGAAGAATGTGGGAACATGCTATGGGAGGGCAAAAATGCCGCTTAAACGAGCCCTAAGGATAATAAAGGTGGTAGAGCAATGTCGCGTACCCGTGGAAAAAGCATGCGGATCACAGGGTCGCCAACAAGACGGAATTTCTTCGTAATTAACACGCGTAAACGCAAACTAATGAGTGCACTAGAAAACTTGTATTGCCAAGTTTGGACTGAAGTCTTTAATTTCATTCTGCATTCACAGATACAGGAGGAAATGAGTTTTCTCGGCAATCCCTCTTCCGTACAATTTTAGTCACGCACGTGGGTGCCGAATTGGCTCGAATGCATCATCTGCCACTCAAGACATGTTATTATACGCATGTAAATCCTTTCTCCACTGCAGGTCCGAGCATCCAGTGCCGAAACAATCGGCGGGGAGCCATCATCTATTCATTTCGGAACCGGTGAGTCTCCAGCTATTCCGAAAAAAATTTAATTTTGTTACGTCACTTTGCAGTGGCGAATTTTTGTGGTTTTGTGACATTTCGGGACCAGCAGACGAAGTGGGCACATTCCAAACACATTTGACTAATAGCGGACGGCTGATGGTGAAAAAGGCGCAGGATCCGAAATGGGTATTTTTCTTTTGTTCGGTCTAATCAATCATAATACGTCATATGGGTTGAAGAGTATTCCTGAGATATCACTTGACAGACAATCGAAGGGGGGGTGGCCCGAAAAAATTTCGAGCAATCGTTGAGGCCTGATTGCAGAAATGGAATAAAATTATTTGGAATATTTTCGCGATATTGCGCCCCCTGATCTTTGGGTAGGTCAGGACCAACTGAAGCGAAGACAAGCAAAATGTAAGAAATAACAAATTTGTGCTAGGCATTCCTTTCACAAAAGGATTCATCCGACTTCACTGCCTCTTAGACGAACGATACAATATTTTACCTTAACGACTTACTAATTTGCCATTTCATTTGAAGAACAACCGCATCAAAACTTCGGACTGTAAAAATACCCTTGTTAAGACAAGCGCGGTTAAAACCATTGTTCGTTCAAAATAGTATATTTGAAATACAATTAGGCCTGTTTGTATCAAGAAAACTAAGCCTTTTCCACAGCGAAACCGACAAGAACGCCTCTCACTCGCTGAAATGGCGCAGACCTCAAATCACTGAGACCGCACTCGCTTGACTCATTGGCAAAATCTCAGAGTTTAGGCATCACCCGGGCACAATTGAAATATCGCTGGCCGTGGTTTGGGATTGGCGGCTACTTGTGGGATCTAATACCAAAAAAAAAAAAAAAAGAAACGTGGAATTTACCAGGTAATCTTTGCCAACACTGCTATGATAGCCAGGTGCTAGCCATTTAGAATCAAAGTAACCAAGTTGAAACTTCTTTGCGGCCGGGCTTTAAACGGGACGTACAGTGCCATTTCGTTTTGAATACTTGAGTTTCGAAGCGCCCTCGACGCTTCGGGGGGCGCAGAGTATGAGTCAGGGCTCACTTTTCCATCGGCATCCAGATGTATATATCTGCACGAGGGACTGGTCACTCAGATGAGATTCTGCATTTTTCCCAAGACTAATGACGGGGCAAATCAGTTGCGCAATATATGCCTCGTATAAGAGAACCTAATCACTCTGTGACGCGTTCTCCTGCGTGGCGCGTTTTCTTCCACTTTCTACTGTCTTCAGTGCAGCCACATTATAGGCTGTGCATGTGGCTGTTGACATCGGGAACCCGATGTCAGCCAAGGCACATCGCCTAGGCTGAGAAACACGTTTGCGGTTCCTTCATCGCTTCGTTCTACAGTCGGGTGGCTAACAACTTTGCTATTCTTTCGCTCCTTTGAGGACACAGTGACAGTGACTCGTAGCCTCCACAAGGCGATACTATCTTTGTAAGACCATCCTTGACCACCACATGGTCTAGCTACTGGTCTCACGGAAGACTACAGATTTCGAGGCAAAAGTGGCAACTGCGACTTTGGGCTTTCGCGTATTATATCCACGGCGGACCGACAACGCGCTGCAACACTTTCTCCATCGCTTCATTCTTAAGTTGGCGTGCTTGTTTCTTTCTTTTCCAAATGTTTACATATCAGTTGTATGCTTACGGTATTTCTAAAATTAAAATAATTTATGGGGGTTTACGTGCCAAAACAACGACCTGATTATAAGGCGCGCCCTAGTGGAGCACTCCGGAAGTTTCGACAGCGAGGGTTTCTTTAACGTGCACCTAATCTAAGTAGACGGGTGTTTTCCCATTTCGCCCCCGTCGAAATTCGTCCGCTGTGACAGGGATTCGATCCTGCTTCCTCATGCTTAGTAGCCCATCACCGTAGCCACTAAGCAATTACGGCGAGTGTGTCGTACTTCTATTTCTCATCCTGCACGTCATAGATAAAAGCAAGCCTTTTATCTACAACACGTAATTTCGTACGAACTTTCACGCATCTATTACCCCTGTTTTATTGTGCCTTTTTCATGGTAGATGTATATGGGTCAGGTGTCCATAGACAAGCCACACAAGAATTCACGAAAGGTTAGCAATGGTGCTGTCCGCTTTATGACTGAATACATGCAGCCTTTACAAATATATCGTCTATATATCGTTTAAGTTGTAGACTTGGCGCAGCTTTTTTTTCTTGTATCTTTTTTTTCTAAGATATCAAGTTTGATGTTATTGAAAGAAAAGGCTGATTATGCGAACGAGAAATTTGCTCTTCACATTCCGTATATTTATACATTATCTTTCTATCTCCTAACAGCTTTGACTGTAAGGCCAAATTGCCCAGAACAGGGTACTAACGAACAGGCTACGTGCCCCTCTACAAGCTCCCACATCGGTATTTGACGAAACTGCTACAATCCCTTCGTGAACTTATATTTAACGTTGAAAGATTACGCTACATGATTACCTCAAACAGGCCTAGGCAGTAGTTCATCGTGACACCTTCACTTACACGAGCATATATGTGACCTACAATCACGGTGTCTCTTACGAGATAAGATGGCGTAAACGGAATAGTAATAAAAGAGGGCGCACATTGACTGCGGTGTTTTAGCTGGACTGGTGTTTGGCCTACCTCGCGTGTAGCCTCCAAATGCAGCTGCTCGGTCCAGCCACGCCGTACGTGTCGCCGTTGCTCTCAGCCTTGAAGGCGTTCAGCATCGTCGACGCGCACGGCAGCGTGTCACGTGGGTGGATGCGTAGCCTGCAGCCGAAGACGTCGAGGCGGTACTCGGCAGAAGGCACGTGGTCGCACTCGATGAACCGGCCACTCATGGTCGCGGCCGCCTCCGCTCCAAGCATACTCGGATGTTGCGCACTGCGTTGACAACACATGACGACTCTGAACACTGATGTTGAACTGCACATTCGTCAAGCAAGGCTCCGAGGAACGCTGCAGCTCGTCTCACGAAACGTGTGCTGATTTATACTAAGTAACCAGCGCCTTCCGAATCGAAACACTAACGATGTGATCACCCATCCGGTTAGCAAGAAACATTGTGCTGAATACGCACAGTAATGTTAGTTATGAAAATCCAACTGCCATGTTTTAAGATACACCATAATTTATTATAACTCATCCTAACCATACCGAAAAGGTTTTATGGATTGCAAAAACGTTATTCTGTGAGTTCCAGGAATTGGTCTTTTCCCTTGTGTTTAAAACTTGTTTTTAAGGCACGATCGAAAAGTGCTCAAGGAGCGGTACTCAAGGTTAGCGTTCTTTTATTCGACTTGATTTATTCAGCCACGCCTTCATTCCAACCAAAAAGAAAACGAACAATAAAGAAATCAAGCACTTTTGTTGTGTTCAATTTTGGCATTCTCTTCATAAACGGGCAAAAACCTCAACTTCATACTTTTATTCCCCGCTTTTCTCTATGTGACTTAGTGTGGTGTCGGGAAAGCCACCCTTTGGAATAAAAAAATGTCTCAATGCGCGTTTCTTAGTTATTTAATTGCCGTTTTGATTCTTACGCAATTTGTATGGTAGCAGACGGCGGCATTGTATATAAACAGGAGGTCCAATTTAGCACGCACCCAAAAATGTTGTTGCATATGTTGTTCTCGTGGCTATTATTATTATTATTATTATTATTATTATTATTATTATTATTATTATTATTCTATGCAACCGTGCTAATTTCTTGGCCCATAGGCTGGAACCCTTCCTGAAGCAATTCTATCCAAACAAGTGATGTCATCTAGCTGTGAGGAGAGTTGAAATCAGCTGGGAAAGCAAACCTACGAAGGAACGAATGGATAAATAAAAATGATAGACGATATATTCACGCGTAGATGATAAGATACTCCCAATTTGCGGAGGGGTTCTCTTTGGCACATATCGTGTTCTTCGTTCCTTCTCCAGTCTTTTTGTAGAAGAATAGCAATAATTGCCCTTTCCGCAGGCTTTATCTTCCTTCTCCCAGACAAGTGCCGATGCGAGACATTGCCGAATTCGCACGAATACATTCGATGCCCTGAATCCTAACTCCTTGCTTGGCCTTGGGACGTGAGGATTAAGCGATGAAATTGGCTGTATTTACGGCATATAGCGGAATATGACGGACTGAGTGAGCCCACATGTTCATTTGAAGCGTAAACGAGTGTACAAAGATATTTCAAATGCGTTCGTAAAAATTTTGCACAAAGTTAACGAATTCTTAACTCTGCAGCAAAAAGATTTCTCCAATTTTTTGTATGCTGTTCCTGTTATCACGGTTACCTGAAACGGATATATCTGCCCTGGGAATTTATAGCTTATCTTAAGTTGTTCCAGTATTTACTATTCGTTTGCATTAGTCCAACCCTCAAATTAGCGTTGTTTTACAGAGCGGTTTTTAAAATATAATCTTTATCCACTTTATATTTATCAGCGTTTACATAACCTGACCTAACTGCGATATCGTTCTCTTTTTTTTCGTTGTAATTGCTATTGTTGAATTTAACATGGACTACTTAATTTAAGAATCGTCCTCAGAGAGTCCGGAGATTCTAACGTTCTTCATTAAAATGCAACAAAAATGAAATTCCCGATATATTGCATTCAAAGCAACAAATACTCTCCGTTCCAATGAATTTCGATTGGATCTCCTCACTTTCGAAATGAAGGATTCCAGCAGAGACAATACCGTAGACACCTAGAATTATATAAAGCAAGGTAACATGAAGCAGCTACGCATCGTCGTGAATTTCGCGATGCATATGGCGTTTTACCAGCGGCAATGCATCGAGGATAAAATGAACTTCTGCGGTTTTACGCGCCATAATTCCGATCTGATTATAAGGCGCGGCGTAGTGCAAGAAACTGCAGATCTACAGATTAACTCTACAGTCTCCAGATTAATTTCAACCACCTGGAGATTTTTACCGAGCACCCAATGCACAGTACATGGGCGTTTTCGCATTTCGCCCCCACTGAAATTCGGCTGCCGCGTCCGGGATTTGATTCCACTACCTCGTGCT
Source organism: Dermacentor andersoni (assembly GCF_023375885.2). NCBI lineage: Eukaryota > Metazoa > Arthropoda > Arachnida > Ixodida > Ixodidae > Dermacentor > Dermacentor andersoni. The sequence goes on along the minus strand of NC_092814.1, from coordinate 318,932,110 downwards.
TAAAGCACAACACCAAAGTCAATAAGCAACCAGGGCTGGTGAAAATGCAGACGATAGAACGCACGTCAACGTTACGGCTAATCAGCAACAGACGTGTCAAAGCAGCAACATTTGTGGAAGTTGCATACTCTTCCTCCGAAATTGACCACGATCAACGCATAGTTGCAGGTGCTGAATAACCGCACATAGATGTGTCGGCTAATCATGCGAGAGACTAATTTAAAGGGACATATAATGAATTCGCTTAATAATCATCTGGGCATTTAAACATTGAGGTCCGCTGGAATGTGAACGCAAGTGTGCAATGTGTGCGGCTTCCGACGCATTTGATTTCTTTAAATATCGTAAATGTTCTAATATTAAGCGTACTGTTATGAAAGTGAATTCATTCCAACCATACAAAAACCGTCTGTTAGCTTAACGTGTTACAACGTGTACAATCTCGCCCATCGATCGTGTTATTGCGCAATACAAGCTGAATAATGTGCTACATAGCCAATTGCTATATCAGAGGTATTACTAATTTGTGCTACTGTGTACTCCTCAACAAGTTACACGCCGTCTTTGTTTTTTTTTTTTTGCGAGGCAAAACAATCCGTCCATTGGATTTTGACAACAGTATAGAAAGAAAAGAAAATTTGTCCACTGTGGATGTTCGCAGTGGTCCTGATATATGATTTAGAAAATACCGAATTATTCGTTACCTGTATATTAGAAGGCGAACGGTGACCCTCGAGGCTACCACCATCTGGTGCCAGGCTCCTTGCACGGTCCATGGTGGTTGCATGGTGTCACACTGAGCCACGGTGTCCTTGACGCCCATATCAACGAGCGGGTACCACTCGGTCCTCGGGAACAGCCTGCTGTAATGTCCTGTGAGGCTGCCGCAATTGCGTTCGGTGACCTTGGACCACGGCTTGAGCACAAGGTCCCGATTGTCTGGGAGGACGTCCTGGATGGCCAAGTTGCCGAAAACGTAGGACACGTCATCCTTGGCCGCATCTGGAAGTGCGGCGAGTGCAAACGAGGAAGGCGTCTTGCGGGATGGCGTCTCTTCCGAGATGGTTGACAGGCAGCCTTGGAGGATACGGTGGATTTCCATGCCGCCAGGTGCACCGATCCCCATGACAGGTTGTAAGACGATGCCGTTCCTTTCTGCGATCGTTCTAAGTGCGTCCGCCACGATGAGCTGCATCTTTGAAAGCGCGAGAGAGATTCTCCTTCGCGCGTGGGCCTCGCGTGCCAGCGCGCGAGGGCGTGTCCTGCGTGTCCTTCTTTTTCCTCTCTTCCATTTCAGAACGTTGCTTAGCGAGTCATGGCGTTTTGCTGATACATTCTATTTTGGCCCACTCGCGAGCTCTAGCCGTGAGTGAAATTGGCTGAAATAAGAGTTTATAAAACCACCACCACCACCATCATCATTATCGTCATCATCGTCGTCAATATCATCATCATCATCATCAACCTGGTTACGCCCACTGCAGGGCAAAGGCCTCTCCCATACTTCTCCAACAAACCCGGTCATGTACTAATTGTGGCCACGTCCTCCCTACAAACTTCTTAATCTCATCCGCCCACCTAACTTTCTGCCGCCCCCTGCTACGCTTCCCTTCCCTTGGAATCCAGTACGTAACCCTTAATGACCATCGGTTATCTTCCCGCCTCATTACATGTCCTGCCTATGCCAATTTCTTTTTCTTGATTTGCCATCGGCCATACCATGCTGAATACGCCGGTTCTCGTCTTTTTCTTGATTTGAACTAAGATGTCATTAACTCGCGTTTGTTCCCTCACCCAATCTGCTCTTTTCTTATCCCTTAACGTTACACCCATCATTCTTCTTTCCATAGCTCGTTGCGTCGTCCTATATTTAAGTAGAACCCTTTTCGTAAGCCTCCTGGTTTCTGCCCCGTACGTGAGTACTGGTAATAGAAAGCTGTTATAAACTTTTCTCTTGAGGGATAATGGCAACCTTCTGTTCATGATCTTAGAATGCCTGCCAAACGCACCCCAGCCCATTCTTATTCTTCTGATTATTTCAGTCTCATGGTCCGGATCCGCAGTCACTACCTGTCCTAATTAGATGTATTCCCTTACCACTTCCAGTGCCTAGCTGCCTATTGCAAATTGCTGTTCTCTTCCGAGACTGTTAAACATTATAAAACCATTTATAAAACCGGCAGTCAGTAAAAAAAAAAGGGGGAGGGGGTCGACACAACGCATGTTGACTATACGGATTTCCTTATTGAAAGGCATGTCAAACGCTTAAATACTTTTATGAGACAACTGCTGTTTAGATTTGGGCAATACTTGTTGTATTTATTAGATAAAATTTCAGGCTATCTAGTTCGAGAAGCACAATATCAAATTATGGCTGTGCATAGTTCTGAACAGGATCGATGGGAACGGGTGTGTCCAGAAAATATACACACGCAAATTTTACACATCTATTTATTTATTTATTTATTTATTTATTTACGTACCTACTTCGCCCATGGGGCATTACAGAAGGGAGGACAGATAATCAATATAATATACAAGATTGCACACTCTTAAAAGGTTAAACGCTTCAGACCATGGGTACAATACCAATCATACATGTTACATTCTGAGGGAGCGCATGAGACAGCACAAAGAACAAGTTTCGCCCAGGTAACAAGATACACTCATTGTCACAGCACGCTAGCCAACATTGCAAAACATAAACATAAAGAAGATTTCAAATGGCGAGTGCATTTTTATCTGCAAATATATGCTTGGAGAGCAGTGGGGAATGAGACATCAGAAGCAACTTCAATTAGCTCAGGAGGCAGCAGTTTCCATTCGTGTATTGTACGGGGGAAAAAATGAGTTTTGGTATGTTGTTGTGCGCGCGCATATTTCTTTTATCTTAAGTGGTCGCGGCGCCCGGATATGTATGTTGGTGGTTTTAGATAAGTCTCTTTGTTTAGTTGTGTGCGATTGAAGACGATATCTCGAAGGAAAGAGAGGCGGGAAACAACGCGGCGTAGTGAAAGATCTTCCAAATATATGTGCCGATTTATTTCTGTGATGCTGCTTGGAAAGGAGTAAATGCAGGTTATGAAACGGGCCACACGTTTCTGTATCGCTTCTAAGCTATTCACAAGAATTTGTGTATGCGGGTCCCACACAACAGACGCGTATTCGAGAATCGGGCGAACGTTGCTTAGGTAAAGTGTTCTCTTGACATCTAGTGGCGCGTGCCTAAAGTTCCGTTTGATAAAATTAAGTACTCGCCCTGCTTTTAAAGTGATGCTTTGAATGTGACGATTCCATGTCAGATCGGCGGAAAATGTGACACCTAAGTATTTAGCTTCGCGTGTTTCTGATAAAGGGGAGCCGTTCAAGTAATACTGTGTACGGATTGGTTGCCGCTTGCGGGTGAAACAAATATGCTTACATTTTGAGATGTTGAGGGACATAAGCCACCTGTCACACCATGAAGAAATCTTATTTAGGTCTGTCTGTAATGCTACGCGGTCTTAACCATTATTAATTTCTCTGTAAAGTACGCAATCGTCTGCGTACAGCCGGATTTTCGAGGTGATTCCTGTGCCAATGTCATTTATATTTATAAGAAATAAAAGAGGACCTAAGACGGAACCCTGCGGAACGCCAGAAGATACGCATGCATATTCTGATTCTGTGCCATTAAGTACCACTCTTTGTAAACGACCTGTCAAGTAGTTCTTGAGCCAATAAAGTATTTTTTCTGGTAAACCAAGAAGTGAAAGCTTATGAAGTAAGAAAACATGGGACACTTTGTCAAACGCTTTCTGGAAATCTAATAGTATACAGTCTATTTGTAAACCTTTGTCAAATGATGTGAATATGTCATGGGTAAATTCCGCTAACTGAGTTACGCATGAGTGACCAGCAGTAAACCCGTGTTGGTAAGGAACAAAGAAACTGTTGTTTTGAAGGTGGGAAAAGATGTTCGTGTAAATTATGTGCTCCAGGGTTTTGCAACACACAGATGTTAAGGATATAGGTCTATAGTTTATGACACTGTCACGGGGCCCGCTTTTATGAATGGGAGCAATGTCGCCCATAATTCTACAGCAAGAACAGACAACGCGCTTCTATCAAGTGCATTTCTTAGAGCGTATAAAGCGGGCAAACGTGATATATGAAAACAGAGTCTACGTGAAATTATTACAATGTTTACAAGTGTCTTGTGAAATTCATAATAAAAATAGTGGTATAGTTCGGAAAGGTGTGTCATATATCACGTTTATCTGGTCTATGCGTATTATTAGGTGAAGTTTAGTGATTGGTAATATTGTTTTTCAATACTGAATTACAGAGTTGTAAACATGGCGCTTGGCTTTCTGGTATTTTGAAGATATAGAACATTATTATTTATATATTTATTTATTTCTTCATAATGTCAACCCTCTGCTGAGGGTTCTTACAGGGAGGGCTTTAAATACAGGCACACCAAATATACAGGTGCATCGAGCGGCAGCGGAATCACAAAAATAAATGTTTCACAATATTTCAAATTGACAAACATCATTGGCATTAGCCACAAAGCTTAGTATCGCGTCCGAAAATTCATTAACCGTAGGGAAAAAAGGCAAGCGGGCGTAGTATGGGCGTAAAACATATTGGTGATTAACACAACTGCTTCGTTTTCCTGGAAGTTGCGCATGCTCATCTTTGTTGATTTTTAAATGTCCATGTAGTATACTAAAAACACTTTGAGACGAATTTTTTGTCTTCGTACCTCTAGTATTTCCAGTTCACAAGACGGCAACATGAGTGTGATGGAATCTAAACGGCGGTACTTTGAGCATATAAAGCGCGCGGCACGACGTTGAACTTTTTCTAACCTTGTAGTCATTTCTTTCTGATGTGGGCTCCAGATGGCTGAGGCATATTCAAGTAAAGGTTATAAAAACATTATATAAACACTGGCGGAGTAAGTAATAAATGTATTTACTGCACTTGATGTTGCCTTTTTCTTTGAAATGCAACAAACCGCATCGAAATTACTGTTGTGGTTGCCGAGTAAAAAGAAATCTGGTAATTTCACACGAGGCGAAGCATCGATATCGATGGCAAATTATTAGGCTGCTATACGGAGGGAAGATAGTGTTACGTGAAGCTGAAGTCGAATACTATTTACAATTTATTTACAGGTAAGCTCACGGAGGCCAAAATGGCGACGCTATATCAAACCGGCACACACGTCGTCTTCGTCCTCCTCAGTGCAGCCACACTGTGGCGGCTGTTCCGTAGCATCACCCCCGGCTGTAGAAGCACCGTCCCGGTGCTTAATCTACACATCCGCGGTGAAAGGTGTGTGGTAGGGTTTTAGTCTTGCCACGTGAACGATGTCACTTGCAGCTGATGATGACGCTGAGAGATCGGCGGGGATGATTTCATACGTGACATCGGTCACTTGGCGTACCACACGGTAAGGGCCTGTGTAGCGCGACAGCAGCTTTTCGGAAAGGCCCACACGGCGAATGGGTGACCAGAGAAGCACCAGAGAACCCGGAGAAAAGTGCACGTCACGACGGTGGCAATCATAGAGGCATCTCTGATGCTCCTGTGAGGCCTCGAGACGGGTGCGGACGAGCTGGCGCGCGTGGTCGGCGTGTGCGATCGCGTCGCGGGCGTATTCAGGGGTGGAACGTGTGGCCGAGGGCAGCAAAGTGTCCAAGGGCAACACGGGTTCTCGGCCATATAGGAGATAGAACGGTGAATAGCCGGCGGTGTCGTGACGCGATGAATTATACGCGAACGTCACATATGGTAAGTGAAGATCCCAGTCGTGGTGGTCGGTCGCAACGTACTTGGAAAGCATGTCGGTGATGGTTCGATTGAGGCGCTCCGTGAGGCCGTAGGTCTGGGGGTGGTAGGACGTGCTGAACTTGTGCTTTGTCGAGCAGGAGCGGAGTATGTCCTCGACGACTGCCGACAGAAAGCTGCGGCCACAGTCAGTGAGTAATTGGCGCGGAGCACCGTGCACTAAAATGATGTCATGGAGCAGAAAGTCAGCGACGTCAGTAGCGCAACTTGTCGGGAGCGCTCTCGTGATTGCGTACCGCGTAGCATAATCGGTAGCGACGGCGACCCATTTATTTCCGGAGCCCGAGAGAGGAAACGGTCCAAGCAGGTCTAGACCAACACGGAAAAAGGGTTCCGGTGGGATGTCGATCGGCTGGAGATATCCAGCTGGAGGTGTGGAGGGCTTCTTCCGGCGCTGACAGGGCTCACAAGCGGCAACGTAGCGCCGCACGGAGCGGGCGAGACCCGGCCAAAAGAATCGACGGCGTACACGGTCGTATGTGCGTGATACGCCCAAGTGTCCAGCTAAGGGAGCATCGTGAAGTTGCTGGAGGACAGTCGAACGCAGGTGCGATGGAATGACGAGCAGAAGGTCAAGGCCGTGTGGATCGAGATTACGGCGGTGTAATGTCCCCTCCTTAAGGAGAAACATCCGGAGAGAGGCGTCGCCAGGAGTTGACTCCAGACGGTCGATGAGGGCGCGTAATGAAGGATCGCGCCGTTGCTCGTTGCCGATTTGAAGCAACTGGGACACAGAGAAAACGCAAGCGATGGCGTCCGCATCAGCCGGTTTGTCGACGGGGTAGCGGGACAAACAATCGGCATCCTGGTGCAAGCGTCCCGTCTTATATACCACAGAGAAGGTATATTCTTGCAGGCGTAACGCCCAGCGAGCGAGTCGTCCCGTGGGGTCCTTGAGCGAGGATAGCCAGCAGAGAGCGTGGTGATCAGTGATGACACAGAAGGGGCGTCCGTACAAGTATGGACGAAATTTCGCAACAGCCCACACAAGAGCCAGGCACTCGCGCTCTGTGATTGAATAATTGCGCTCGGCGGGTGATAGGAGTCGGCTGGCGTAGGCTATAACGCGATCATGTCCACGCTGGCGCTGTGCTAACACTGCTCCTATGCCGTGACCACTGGCATCAAGTCGAACTTCCGTTGAGGCAGACGGGTCAAAGTGGGCCAAAATCGGAGGCGTGGTAAGGAGAGTAGTCAGCTGCGAGAAAGATGAGGCATGGTCAGGACCCCAAGAAAAAGGGGCGTCTTTCTTCAAGAGGTCGGTAAGGGGACGTGCGATGGTCGCAAAATCCTTCACAAAGCGTCGGAAATAAGAGCACAGCCCTACGAAACTACGAACGTCCTTGGTAGACTTCGGAACAGGAAAATTCGTAACGGCGCGAATTTTGTCCGGATCGGGTCGCACGCCTCTGGCGTCTACGAGGTGTCCAAGGACGGCGATTTGGCGGCGAGCGAAATGACATTTTGACGAGTTCAACTGGAGGCCGGCTCGGCGGAACGCGTCAAGAATCGCTGAAAGACGGTCTAGATGCGTGTCGAGTGTGGGCGAATAAACTATAACGTCTTCCAGATAGCACAAACAGGTGGACCACTTGAACCCCTGAAGCAAAGAGTCCATCATTCGTTCGAAGGTGGCGGGCGCGTTACAGAGACCGAAAGGCATCACCTTGAACTGATAAAGGCCGTCAGGGGTAACAAATGCAGTCTTCTCTCGGTCCATGTCATCGACGGATATCTGCCAGTAGTCGGACCGTAAGTCGATAGAAGAAAAATAGGTGGCACCGTACAGGCAGTCTAGAGCGTCATCAATACGTGGCAAAGGGTACACGTCCTTTTTTGTGATTTTGTTCAGGTGGCGATAATCTACACAAAAGCGCCACGTTCCATCCTTCTTTTTGACAAGTACGACGGGAGATGCCCAGGGACTACAGGAAGGCTCGATAAGGTCCTTTGCAAGCATCTTTGTGACTTCCTGTTGGATAACAGCGCGTTCTGACGTAGAAACACGGTATGGACGTCGGTGAATAGGGTTCGCATCGCCAGTATTTATGCGATGGGTCACGACGGACGTTTGACCTAAGGCTCTGTTGTCAAAGTCAAAAATGTCGCGATAGCCTTCAAGAACGCGGCAAAGAGCTTCAGCTTGAGCAGGTGTAAGGTCAGAGGAGACCATCTTCTTAATGTCGACATCAGTACCGTGCGATGACGTCACGGTATGGGCTGAGCTGTAACGATCTTCCACGGTGAATGGCTCGACCTCATCATCCTGCAAAGCGCGAATTATAGCCAAGGAGATCCCCTGAGGCAGAACTTGCGCGGTTAGCGCGAAATTGACAAGTGGAAGGCAGGTGCGGTTGCCAGTAATTTTCAGCACAGTGTGGGGCACGGTAACACCATGCGTAAGCATAACGGCCGGAATTGGTGCGGCCACGTAATTGCCGTCAGGTACAGCTGGAGAGGACAAGTCGACGTGGGTCACAGAGTGAGGTGGTAGGCGAATAAAATCTATGCAGCTCAGATGGCTTGGAGGCAGGTCCACAGGGTCGGCAAGGAGGGGCAAGTCAAGGCGAAGTGAGCCGGCGGAACAGTCAATGAGGGCAGAATGATGGGCAAGAAAATCCAGACCGAGAATGAGTTCGTGAGGGCAATGCTCGATGACGGTGAAGAGAACGACGGTGTGTCTCTCAGCAATGGTGAGTCGGGCAGAACACATGCCAGCAATAGCGACAGTCCCTCCGTCGGCGACTTGTACAACTCGGTTCGGGGCAGGCGTCAGAACTTTCTTGAGCCGACGGCGAAGAGCAGCACTCATAATGGACACATGCGCCCCGGTGTCAATCAACGCGCACACAGGAACATTGTCGACGAGAACGTCCAAAAGATTCTTGTGCGTGGGTAAGGTGCAGCGAGGATTTTGCGCCAATGTCGTCAATGCAGCTTCACCTCCGGAAGCTGCACTGTCTAGTTTTCCGGTCGGGGGTGCGGCGAGTAGGTCGGAGAAGGAGCACGGCGTGACGGGGGCGAGCGAGATAGGCGGCGGGAGGGAGAAGGCGAGCGGGAGTAGCGGGGTCGTGGCAAAGGTGTCGCAGGGTCAGGTGATGGAGCGGGCATAGAAGGGGCGAAGGAAAAGGATGCGGTATAGGGGCAAGGGGGGTAATCAGGATAATAGCGCGTCGGAGAAGTCCAGCGGCTGCGGCAGTGGCGAGCGACATGTCCAATGCGTCGGCAGTTAAAACAAATTGGCTTGTCGTCCACGGTTCGCCATTCCGAGGGGTTGCGCGGTCCATAAGAGGAGTAAGAAGAGCGCGGTGGGGACGTGCGTGGAGACAAAGGTTCCGAGCGTACGGGACGAATGGATTGCACGCCGACGTTGGACAACTCTTGACGGACGACGGCCTGGATCAAGGAGATTGTCACCGGAGAAGGTTCAGGTAACGGGAATGAAGGGGCCGCCGGTTGTGCCGCTTCGACCTCACGACGAATGATACGGGTCAAGTTGTCACATCGCGACGGCTGGTGGAAGAGGTCGTCACAGGATGACGTGGCAGCTGTGTTGGGAAGTCGCGTGATGTGCTGGGATACCCGGCGGCTTTTAGCATGCTCGAGACGGCGGCACTCCTTGAGGATGGTATCGATGCTGGTGACGTTCGTAAACACCAGTAAATTGAAGGCGTCGTCAGCAATGCCTTTGAGCACGTGATTAACCTTATCCTCCTCAGTCATGTTCGGGTCAGCCTTGGCACAAAGGGCCAACACGTCGAGAATGTACGACACGTAGGACTCGGTCGACGTCTGCACACGTGTGGCAAGGGCTTTCTTGGCGTTGACTTGTCGACCAAACGGATTGCCAAAAAGGCCGCGTAGCTTGTCTTTGAAGAAATCCCAGCTCGAGATCTCCTCTTCGTGAGTCTGGAACCACGCCAAAGGAGCTCCGTCGAGGTAGAAAAGTACGTTGGCAAGCATAACAGTCGGATCCCACCTGTGACTGGTGCTGACACGTTCGTATAAGTGGAGCCAGTCGTCAACATCAGGACTGCCGACTCCGTTGAAAACACCAGGATACCGAGGTGGGGAAACGGCGACGTAGGTCGGGGCTGCAGGCGGAGACGCTTACGCAGTTGAAGTGCCGCCAGCAGGAGCCGAAGTTGCATTGTCGCCGTTGCGACCGCTGCGAAGCTCCATGACGGGTACGGGGAACGTCCACCTCCACCAAATTAATGTTACGTGAAGCTGAAGTCGAATACTATTTACAATTTATTTACAGGTAAGCTCACGGAGGCCAAAATGGCGACGCTATATCAAACCGGCACACACGTCGTCTTCGTCCTCCTCAGTGCAGCCACACTGTGGCGGCTGTTCCGTAGCAATAGTAAGTACTTTTATCGGCCGTAAACTTGTAAACATTCGCGTATAAACTAAATTAACAAGAATGGTTTTATGCGCGCATAGGTAAACATGAACGCATCTCACTAGGTGACCGCGGACACTCGCTGTCAAAATGTTGGCGTCCCGAAGAGCGGCATATGCAGCGAGCGAATTGACTTTCGTGCTGTCTCTCACTTCAGCGCGTACTAAGCACGGCAAGCACCGCGCACACGAAACCATCAGCCATTGGCACACCTACGACTATGTACAGTACCGACCGCCTGTCGCCTTCACGATAGCGCCGGGGCGACCGCTCTAAGCCGTGCCATACGCAAACGCCGCCAGAGGAGAACGTGCCTTCTCCTCTCTTCGCCGCTCTCCCGGTGCCTTGCGCACGATGCAAGACGGCGCGCTTGCTGCCCGCCTTCCACCCTTGAACGAGTGAGATCGAGCAACCATCTTCGGCTAATCCTTGCACGCTCTCACTTGCACCTATAGAATGCAGCTCGCGGCCACGCCGTTATGGAACTTCCACTTTATACGGAATATCATGGCGAGGGTGTCTGCGGAAATGTGCCTGGAAGTGTCTATATAATGGCTTTTGCAATGGCACGATGAGGGCTCCCGAGCTAAAGCTAAGACATGTCACACATACTGTTATACAGAGGTACAGCGCGTTCAAAGTGGCGAAATCGTCAGGGCAGTCAAATAATGCAAGATGTCAACGTGAATTCCTCCCTGTCTATCTGCAGACTCCCCGTAGCGCCTGCAGCCTGCACCTACGAAGGCGTATCACCTCTTTCTAGTGACTTGTATTGCTGTGTTATTCTCGTACTGTTCAATTGTATCATTCCCCGTCCAGAGGGCAAGAAGTGCCCACGCGGGCACTACGCACACATCGTTGTGCAGGAGAGCCCGCCGTCTGCTTCATCATGATCATCATTCCAAACATTTATTGGTTTCTATTTGCAGGGTCTTTTGTGGATGTCTTTCAGGGTCTTTTTTGAGCGTCTTTATTGGGTTTAGCAGGGGTGGGACCCTTTTCCCAGTGCTCCAGCGGGTTCGGCAGTCCTGCGTGCTCGCTGCACAAGACCAATTTGGCCCTAGGAGCAGTCGCCGGCCAGCGGAGCCTTCCATTGCTCCCCACTTGGATTTATGATTTTGGGGACTGCTGTCATATGTTGGCATTCCCCTGTGATCTGATATATGGTGGCCTCCGGGTATTTAGCTGCGCATCTGGCGAGGTACACGTTTAACTGGGTACATTTAAGTTGGGCAAGGTTCCTGTCTGGAGCTGTCTGGAATCAGTGACCTCCGCCCTCGGGAATTATTTATGTGCGGAAGGATATCCTATCCTGGTTCTTCTGCAGTAGTGTGCCAACAAATCCGTCTATTCATGTGGAACAGAAGGTCCACTTTCGAGTGTATCTCTTTCGGGTACTCGGATTGTATACCGTTGAGCCACCTGTCCGTCTCTTCGTTCCCCGCTATTCCTGCATGCCCCCGCACCCACAGGATGTTGTGTTGGATCAGCTGTGGCTGTGTTGTGGTGAGTGTTACGCCGCCCCATAGCTCGAGGAGCACACAGAGTGCGCGGTGGCCTATTCTGTTGTTCAGTAAATGTCGGCAGGCGTCTTGTGAATCAGTTGGAATGCTTAGTTATTTGCCGGTTCTGAAGCCATCCGCCGTAGCTAGAGCGATAGCTCCTCAGCTTGAGTCACGCTTGTTTAGTTTATATAGCCGCTTGTAATTTCGGAAAGGCTTGCGTTGATGACCATGGCCATTATGCATCCTCGTTCGGAATATTGCGCGGCTGCGTCCACGTATACTACGTCGTTTTTGGTGGAGAACGTGCGTTTGATGTCAGTGTGTTGGATGTCTTCAGCTGATGTCGCGTCCGTTGGGTTCGCTTTTTTTAAAATATGTTTGCGAAACTTTCGCAGATCTTGTAATAGAACTTACAAAACATATTTCTTGTTGATAAATTTTGCACGGCATATGCACTCCGTGGAACGATAAGGAAATGAAAGAAGGCTCCCCACGATTTGACCACGTGAGCCTGTCTTTGTCGTCCGCCCATGAGGTGACGTGCAAGTGATGTTAGCCAATAAAACTAGACGCGTCCCTGGGGTTAAATATCATGTTTCCATACGACTAGTTCATGTATGAGACGCGGTCTGCAGACCTCACGAAAAGTACAAGCTTGGCCGAACTCCAAGCCTTCCTTCATAGAACCTCTGCTCTTTGAAGGTACCCTACCCCATATGGAATCAACAGATAATCAAATTAAGAAAACACAGGGGAAATATTTCTTGTTTTGCTTGGAGTGCAGAATTTATAAGCCAACGGAAAATAAAAGTCGACGAGAAAATACGTAGTACGGTTAGAGTGTGTAGTGCGATTATTCAAGCGGTAGGCTGCGGTATGGGTCAGGCGTTTTCGCTCCCTCTCTCGTAATCCATAAATAGCTTGGGAACTTGAAGGTCTCGCTTATTTCATGACGTTTCAATGTGAAAAATAATGTTTCATAGCGATCTCGTTTAAATTACTCAGCTTATATTTAATTCTCGAGCGCTCGAAGGAGTTCAACGGATACTTTAGCTCATCCGAAGGCGCTATGAAGACGACGGAATAACCGTGGTATGACGATCCTGAAATAATGAAGACAGTATAACGAGGAGAGTACAACGACGACGGCATGATGATAATGGGATGACGACCGAGCGTATGACGATGTTGCCTTGACGACGAAGACATGACGATGAAGGTATGACGAGAATCGCATGACGAATCGGCTATGACGACAATGGAAGGGCCATGATGTCTTCACTACGCAGATATGACAAGGACTGCATGAAAATGAATGTATGTCAACGCCAAAATGACAGCGATGGCATAACGCTGGCATGTTCGTGACTGAATGCCGACAGCGTCATAGCGATGAAATGATGTAGGAATGACGTCGATTAAACGACTAAAGAGTTGTGATAATAGGATGAGGACGAGTGTGCGATGATGTTGGAATCACGACATCTGTATGATGACGATCATGTGAAGAAAAGCGCGTGACGAGCCTTGTTTGACGACGTTGTAGGACGACGATGGCGTAACGATGACGGCGTGACATGAACTGTATAATAATTACATTACGATGATTACGTGATATAGCTCGGCGACGACTTGGTGTGACGACGCCGATGGGGAAATGACGGCGTCACAAGCACGGGGAGGCGACGACGGCCCATAACCAGTGGCACACACCCCTGAAAACTGCATACTGCACAATATCTGGGTTCAGCACGCTTGTGCGGACGGCGCCAACGACTTAAAACTAAGAAATGAGCTAAGCAAAACTAACACTTAAAAATAACTTGCCGATTGTTATGCCCGAACCCACGCCCTCCGCAGGGTACGGCTCATAACGCTCCTACTTACCTTTTTTTTTTTTCTCTCACACTGTCTCTTATTACAACGGAGCTGTATGTAACTATGATGCCATAGAATTTTCGTGTCCGCATACAAAACTATTATCATCAATGGCTCATACGCCCGTAAGTAAGCAAAAAATGCAATGGCTCATACCGCTATAAGCAAGAGGCTACAAGCACTCAGCAATGTGAAGCGAACAGCTTTTACAGCATTTCTAATCACGCATGCTACATACACAATGCCATGTCGAAAACAGTCATCATCAATGGCTCATACCCCGGTTGGAAATGGCTTATACCCTCGTTAGCAAGAAAGCAAATTCAATGTCTAGTAGCGGCGTAAGGTAAATGGCTACTCAATTGCGTTGGTACTATCTATGGTGTCGATGTGGGTGATTTAAATGTGTATGTTTCGGGACGGAAAAGGGAGTGGTTTGCCCGTTTCGTGTTGTAGGAATATTGCTTGCGATGCGACAACGATCCGGCCCAACCGACCAACCAGTGGCGTACATGCATCGATTTGACATAATCATAGCACGTGTTTGCAGTTGTGAGTATGCAGACCAGTGCTCATCACAGTGACTATAAAGCCATTGTAACCGTCGTTACTAGGTGACAATCGAATATTATTCGAGCGCAGTGGGTTCTGGAATAGAGTAGTCGTTATTCTAAAATTCGAATATTTTTTTAATATTATCGAATACATTACGTTGTGGACTGTACACTGCTGGAAAAAAAAAGTGTTTGCACTAAATGTTAAAGAAAAAATCTCGTTCTTTGAAGCTAATAAACGATTATTATAGCTTTCGCGAAGAAGTAATGCCATTGTGACGCTGGTGGGGGCCGTATCTCAGAGGCCTCAGGAGTTCTCCGAGCCCACGCATAGTGGTTCCGCTGTGACCCCTGCCGCCTCCATGGTGGAAGGAGCCAGTGCTGCTCCATCGTCTTCAAAGGCGCTGCAGACACCAGACCCGCAGGGCCCTAAAATCAACCAAAACTCAAGGTCTGAGGCAGGTGCCTCGGCCCGCAACTCTCGGTTCTCCAGTGCCTCAGAGAGAGAGAGAGAGCGATGGAAGTCGACGAAAAACCCGGTGTTATCGACGCCGAAGGACAAGCGCTCTCTCAAGCGCGGAAACAGGGACAAGTTCCCCATAACCACGTTAAATAGGAAAGCAAAAACCTAAAGGTTATCGCTCTTTTCTTTTAGTCTGCTTCGTATCTATGTCACCGTACTTCGTTCTTATCTCTTATTTACTCGTATTGCCATTTTTGACGTTTCAGTTTCGAAATGGATTTTATTATGCAGGGGAATTTCAGGAGGCTCTTACGACACTTAGGTGACATAAAGTGCATGTTTTGTACCGTCTATCCCGCGGAATTGTGCTTACACGAAACAAACCTAAGCGAAAAACAAATTTTTTTTAAATGGCTGTACTGTCGTACGGTGCGACCGTACTCAGGTGAACCGCGTTTCGGGTGCTGCAGCCATTGTTCTGCAGGGTGGTATCACAGCTAGAGAAGCAGCTGCCATTAACAGTCACATAGAACCCGTTTCTGTCGCCGCTTGAGCAAACAAAAGCATCACCATTTGTTCAGTATACATTCCACCGCATTCACAATTTATTGTAAGAGATCTAAAGTTAATTTTAAGCCAGCACCCGCCGTGGTTGCTCAGTGGCTGTGGTGTTAAGCTGCTGAGCACGAGGTAGCGGGATCGAATCCCGGCCACGGCGGCCGCATTTCGATGGGGGCGAAATGCGAAAACACCCCTGTACTTAGATTTAGGTGCATGTTAAAGAACCCCAGTTGGTCGAAATTTCCGGAGTCCTCCACTACAGCGTGCCTCATAATCAGAAAGCTGGCTTAATTTAATTTTAAGCCAGCTCCTTGAACCTTTTTTTAATAGCGGGTGATTTTAACGCACCTAGCACGTTATGAGGTAGCAAAATAACCGATACCAGGAGAAAAGCAATTGAATATTTTATCTTAACAAACGACATATGCCATTTAACACTGGTGCTGCAGCCTATTGCTTCCTGTGCACCGGTGCTACGAGGTGTCTAGATCTGGCGCTGTGCTGTCCATCTCTCTTTGGCGTTTTTCAATGAAGTGCTATCGATAATCCCTATGGTAGTGACCATATGCCTGCCGTCATTAAGAAAAGCTCTAATTTCCCTGCAGTACGATTAAGATCACGCAATTGGAAAATCCATCTAGCAGATTTGCCTCTATTCACTAAAAAGGCCAGTCCGGGTAACATATCAGATGAGATAACAACTGACGAAAACAATGAAACGATTACTGCCTTTACACTTGCTGCCGCAGAACAGAAAAACCCGTAATCCTCCGGCTTATCAGGAAAAAAATTAAAATTCTGGTGGATGAACTAGAGTAAAAAATCTAAAATAATACAAATCAAAGCACGGGGTATCTTTCGGTGACACCCAACCCAAGATAACCTACTCTCTTTCATAAAAGCAAAAGCGAACGCCAGGTACACACCGAGACAAGCCGAAAGGCTGTCCTGCAAAAACAATGTATCATAAATAGCTCGATAACATCCAGAAGAATGCGGGGTCAGCTTCGTAAGTTTACAGGCGACTACGGTCCTTACTCTATCCCCATTCTCTCAAACCCAGGCACGCAAACAGATTTAAAGGAAAAGCAGACGTATTAGGCCAGCATTTCCAGGACGTATCAAGATCACTAAATTATTCTGCTACATTTCAAAGATACAAGCAATCAGAAGAAAAACTGAAGCTTCCGACCACGAGAAGTTAAGAGTGATATTGTATAATGACCAGATTAACGGTTACGGAAATTAACAGAATACTCAGTACTGGCAAAAAAAAAAAACAGCACCTGGTCCGGACACAGTGCATTACGAAATGCTCGCTCACATATCCCTTGAAGCAGTTGAAACCTTGCTTCGTTTTCTTTTACATAATCTGGGAGACGGGAAAACTGTCGAATGAGTGGAAGAAACCATAATTGCTTGCTTGAAAGCTGGAAAGCATCCTACAAGAGCAACTAACTACAGACCCGTAGCACTCACAAGCTGCCTCACGAAATGTTGTGAAGCCATTGTAAACATAAGATTGACGTACGTCCTTCAAACACAGAACCTGCTGGATAACCATCATTAAGGCTACAAGAAAGGCTACTGTACAAGATATCACTTAGTCCGGCTAGAACATGAGATTGGTGCGGCCTTTCTGCCCAAATAATGCTTTCTGACTGTTTTTTTTTTTTTTTGATATAGAAAAGGCGTACGAACCAACATGGACGTTTGGTATCTTGAAGGACTTAGCCAATTTGGGGATTCGCGGTAGAATGCTCTGTCTAGCCGATTTCATGTCCGACCGAACATTTCAAGTGGGTTTAGGAACGGTCCTCTCACGCGTATTAATTCAGGAAAATGGTGTGCCACAGGAATGTGTATTTAGTGCAACACAGTTTCTGGTAAAAATGTACTAGGTCAGTAGTGTACTTCCATCCTCTGTAATGCATTCATAATATGTTGATGATCTACAAATATCGTGTCGTGCCTCGAACTTGGCAACCTGCAAACGGCAGTTTCAAATTTCATGAAACAAACTCAGGCAGTGGGCATCGGAAAACGGTTTTCGCTTCTCAATTGAAAAAAAACTATTAGTGTTGTCTTTTTACAAAACGGAGGCTCAGAACACGATCCCATCCTTAACGTACAGGAAGCCACACTATCATAAAACAACAGCACAAGTTTCTGAATGTTTTGTTTAATAAAATGTTAAACTTTCTTGCTCACATAAACAGCCTTAAAATTAATGCAAACGTCATCAAAGTCCTGTCCCGGAAGCGCTGGGGCTCTTATCGTTAATGCCTGCTACGCATCTACCACACTTTGGTACGTAGCATACGGTAGCATCCTATGTGATTCAAACTGACAGTCTTCCATCTGACGGCTTGATCCAGTTCATAACCTAGGACTACGACTGGCTAAGGGCGCTTACAGAACATCACGTGTCCAGAGCTTATACGTTTACTTTAATGAACCTCCTTTACGTCATCTCAGAGTGCTACTAACTTGTACCTATATTCTCAAAATGCAGTCCTTACCACAACACATATGCTACAAAATGGTCGCACAGTGCAACTCACGTTTACACTACACAAATAAACTGAACATGATCAGACCTCTTCTGCGATAGGAGGAACACTGTCGTGTCTATGACATTCCTCATGTGCTCCTTAAAGTTGCTAAAAGGCCACGACGACTACCCCCTTTGTGCGAATTCTTACATTTAAATAATTGGGCATTGGTACCTCTAAAGAAAAAACACCCCGCACGAACACATCATACAAGCATTGCGCGATCATCAGGCCAAATATCAAAATTGCATGGAATTTTACACTGATGCCTCGAAAACAAAGGAACACGTGGGTGTGGGTGCCGTAACGGAAAATTGGGAAACAAGTATTTGATTACCACAGCATAGCCTCTGTCTAAACAGCCGAAGTCTACGTAATATCTTCTGTAGTTAGAAAGATCATCGCATGACAAACACGAAAACACGCTCATATGCACTAATTCGTTAAGCACACTGAAGTCTGTCCACGTGAAATCCGTATGTGAACCCCTGTTAGGGGATATCTTAAACATAGCGACTTCAAACAAATACAGCAGATCAATTAGGTTTTGCTGAGTACTAAGCCATGTTGGGATACAGGGTAATGGAGCAGCGGATAGATCCGCATCAATTGCAGCCTCCAAAGACATAACGAACACAACGCTTCCATGTATAGATAGTATCACTGCAATTAGGAAGGACCTGAGGTCAAAATGGGCACACGAATGGGACCATTGCATAAGCAACAAGGTACATCTTACTAAACCCCTAATTGACGAGTAGAAGTCGTGCAGTCACCAGCAATGGTTGTATGAGGTGATCTTGTGTCGACTTTGAATTGGACACACACACACAAAATTTTCTCCTTCGGAAAGAAAACCCGCTGACTTCCGAAAAATCACCTCTTACAGTGATTCACGTCCTTATGACATGTCCATAGTTTATAACAGACAGACGGAAGCTTTTACGCAACCTATATTATTTACATATACCTTTACATCCTGCCCTATTACTGGCAGAAGAGCCGCTACTGCCATTTACTAACTTGTCTGACTTTTCAGAGACAACTGCTTGTTTACATAAATGAATAATGTAAGGCTGGTTTATCTGCTTTATCGTTGCGTTTTCTATTGTGTTGTGACTGGCAAAGCGTGACCTGAGTAGTCTTAGCGCCATTAAACTCTAACTAACTAACTAACTTACTAACTAACTGATTGACTGACCAACTAACAAACAAACTAATTACCTACTAACTAAATAACTAACTAACTAACATATTAACTAACTAACTAATAACTCATTTTATGCCTTTTCCATGACTGGAAACTTAAGGTGCCCGTAGAAAAGGGAGCAGTTAAGAAGCCCGCGCCTTTTTCCTTTCCTCTGCGCCTCCGTATTTACGAAAAATTATCAATGTTGCTGTCCCTTTGTTATGACCCCATATATAGGTAGGTTATAGAAATGTGTCGTTTGTAGTATACTACTCAGTAGAGTGTTGTAAGCTTGATGCGGCATTTTTTTTTCTTTTTAAAATTTCAAGCTGTATGCGAGTGAAAGAAAATCCGGAATTATGGAACCAGACATTCGCACTTTAGTGGCTGTAGATTCAGACACTGACATTCCCTTAGCAGCTTTGGCTGTAAAGCCCACGTACGCACGGATTGGATGCTAAAACGCATCCAACACTCTCCGCAAGTCTGAACTTTGTTAGTGAATTTGGGGTAGCATCCAGAGCCTCTCTGCTGAAAGAATGGCACACTCCCGCTTGCGCTGCTCACCCCTGTGTGTATGTAGTGCGAATAAATACCGGGACTCATTACATAGTCTCTCTTTCCACAGCGATCCCACAAAATGAAATGTCACTGAATGAGACAATGCTGGCCTTCCATGTTTTTGCTGTAAAGGGGTTAGTCCGAACTCGCGTGCAACCTCGAAGCCACCTGCTTGGTCCGGCCACGCCGTCTGTGTCACTGTTGCCCTCAGCCTTGATGTAGTTCAGCATCGTCAACGAACACGCGAGCGTATCACGCGGGTTCCTGTGCGAGTTGCAGCCCAAGACGCGGAGGCTGTACTCGGGCGAAGGCCCTGCGCCTCACTCCACAATCGGTGATTCATGCTCGCGCCAGCATCCACGCCATGTGTAATCGGCACCTATGAAGTGCGTTAACAACACATGGCAATTATAAACGCTGCCTTTGAAGCGCACATTCGTCAAGCAAGGATTCGCGGTACGCTGCAGCTGTTCAGGTGAAACGTTCCCTGCTTTATCCTCAGAGCGCCTTCCGAGTCAAAGTACTGACGATGTCATCATCCTTTCTGGAAGGTAAAACTAAAAATAGATCCTGCAGTTCTCGCTGCTGAACTGTTGTATTTTACCATGCCAATATGTTAAGAAATGATGATGTGCAGAATGCAGTAATCTTAGTTTTGCAAGTGCAACCGCCGTGCAGCAAAATATGAATAAGCAGCTACACTGAATATTAAGATATTTTGGAAAAAAATATTTCGTGTGTGTCAAAAGTACATATATTAAGTTCTGTTAAAAACTTGATGTGAAGCCGCGACCGCAAAGTGTTCAAGAGCGATTATATGTTATGATTGTTTTCTTCCATTTTCTTCAGTCATGGACGACTTTATTCGAACCAATGAAAGAAAGTACAAAATATAAAAAACCCAGTTGAAAATGACAACAGAGGTTGTGTTCAGTACTACAGAAATTTCTGTTGTACAACAGGATTTTTCTGTAGTAACTACAGATTCCTGATGGAGCCACAGACTTTTCTGATGTACAACAGACATTTCTTGTTGTGACTACAGAAGTACAGTCTGTCGTATGTCTGTTGTTACAACAGAAAGCTGAAGCTCTACAACAGATTTTTGTAGTACTACAGAAAATTTGTCATCACTACAGGCACCCTGTTGTCCCAACAGAAATGTTCCTGAAGTAACCCGAAAAACTTCTGTAGTGCTACAGAGAGCTGTTGAAATACTACAGAAACCTATTGTGGCAACAGGCCACCAATTGTCACAACAGAAGTGTTCCTGAAGTAATGCGACCAACTTCTGTTGTACTACAGAAAAATGTTGTACGACAGAAACCTATCATTGCAACAGGCACCCAGTTGTCACAACAGAAGTGTTCCTGAAGTAATGGACAAACATCTGTTGTACTACATAGAACTGTTCCACAACGGAAACCTATCGTCGCAACATGTACCCAATGAGGACAACAGAAGCGCACTGAAATTGTGCGATGCGACAAGCTTCTGTAGTGCCCCGTTGAAAATGACAAGAGGAATTCCTGTCGCAACTACAGAAATTCTGTTGTACGACAGAAGTTCTTGACATTTCTTAATTGAGTGACATTTCTGACGTTACGACAGAAATTCTGATGTCGCAACAGAAGCATTCTGTCGCGAAGGCCAATAGTTATGAAGTCGCAACAGAAACGTTCTGTCGCGACAACAAGAGTTCTGAAGTCGGATCAACAGCTTTATATCCTGACAGCGACTCCGACGTTACGACACCAATTCTGACGTCGCAGCAGAAACATTCGGTCGCGACGGCCAAGAGTTTCGAAGTCGCAACAGAAGCGCTTTCCGTCGCGGCCCTTTAAAATTGTATGTTAGTTTCGCATCGGTGGTGTACACTGTACTTTTCTCTTGCGCGGTATTCAATCGCGCTTCTCTGAAGCCGGCAATGCTGATGGCACCAACACCGGTATTAAAGTCGACGTGGCGAATAGTTATAATTGTGCCGTGACGACGTGGCACCAACAACGCCTTACCGGCCTCCTCAAGATCGGCCGCTGATCAAAATCATACCATCTGCGGGAATGGCAGCGTATCCGTTTCATTTTTTTTTTTTGGTAAGATGTGGCACACAGGCCTGTGGACTTACATGTGCTGTTACGCTGACACATTAGTTAATTTCCCAGAAATATTTCACAAGCTTATGCGAAGCGGTAAAGAAGATTTGGGTTGTTCCACAAAGTTGCGTGAAAAGCTGTCTCGCTCGGGTCTCATTAATCTGGTACAGTGCTGCCGTGAGAAGCCAGTATGCTGTCAGAAAGAACTCTCATCCACGAATGTTTATGTAGCTATTTTGCATTGAACACACGAATTATATGCGCGCTCAAAAGTGTAAAGAACGAGAGACAACTGTCGAAACTAGCAGTAATAACCCTAAAAGTCAACATTGTCTATTTCTGAATTTCTTATTTAATATGGATATCGTACATCAAAATCGATGTTCTAGCACTCCACGATGTACCTGTCGATGGTACGAACACTCTTGCTCTTGTAGAGATGCGGCACTTGACGCGGTGGATAGAGGATCTTGGCTCTTCAAATGCAAATGTAAACATCAACGCATCAGCACGTCGTACTATTGATATGGCCAAAATGTACACTCGAAAAGCATGTCCGGAGTGGTGTAGTCAGTCGCGTTCGGCATTCGAGGAGGAAGGACGCGTGATGGCTCGCTCCGTGCGAGGTTCTTTGGCGGCCGCCGTTGGCCGCGGTGACAGGTTGTCTTCCGCACCCTCGGATTATAGGATGTTGCTGCCAACATTGCCTTCAGGCGAGAGCATGCAGCAGTGCGTTTTTTTGCACGGGGACCTGGCAAGAAGACCATATCGGCTGGAAGATTTTCGCGAGCCATTGGAGGAAGCTGGTATCATCAAGAACATCACGGGTATTGGAGCCTACCAGATGAATCACGTCTGGCTAGTCAAGTTGCGCAGCAGGGTGGACAAGGATGCTCTCGTGAAAAAGGGTGGACTTCAAGTCAAGGGCGGCTTCTGCGCTGTCATTGACCCCGTCCAACAAGACGTCACCGTCAAAGTGCACTGGGTCGACTTTGCTGTCCAAAGTGAGAGCTTTCGGCAAGCGTTGAGTAGCTTTGGTGACGTGCTAGACGTGTCGAATGACAACTGGTCCGTCACCGGTTTTGAACATGCGACGTCCACGACGAGAGTCTTGCGAATGAGACTTAAGGAAAGTGTTGAGCTTGATGACCTGCCTCATCTGTTCAAGTTAGGAAGTGGCACTGTACTTCTTGTGGCGCCGGGCCGGTCCCCGCTATGTTTGAGGTGCCGCAGGCAAGGACACATTCGACGGGACTGCCAGACGCCACGTTGTGGTGTGTGCCGGGCGTTCGGACACGAAACCAATGATTGTGCAAGGAGCTACGCTAGAGTAACCAAAACGGTTCTCCCTACAGAACAAGACCAAGAGAATCTAATGGACGCGGAGGAGGCCGAAAAGTCTGCCCCGAACAGCAACACCAAGGAACGCGAAGACAAGGCCCGGGAGACGGACGCCGAGAAAGCTGAAGGGACGACACCTGACAGCCGCGATTTGAGGAAGGCAACTGAGGAACGTGCCGAAATAGGCGACACGCAAGAGCCACTGCCCTTAAGTCAAGCAAGTGAAGAGGAAGACATGAGCGACAGCACCGAGATCACTACGGCCGAAGAGCAAGCAGACGCTACGGGGGCGACCGCGGCACGCGGGAAGCGTCCCAGAACAGGCGTTCCAAAGTT
Source organism: Dermacentor andersoni (assembly GCF_023375885.2). Lineage (NCBI taxonomy): Eukaryota > Metazoa > Arthropoda > Arachnida > Ixodida > Ixodidae > Dermacentor > Dermacentor andersoni. The sequence goes on along the minus strand of NC_092814.1, from coordinate 318,908,822 downwards.
GACGGAGGACAGCACCGAACGCAAGGTCAAACGCCTGGAGCGTCAGTGGCATCGCGTTGCTGGCGCTAAGGGTAAAAAATATGTCCCCGAAGTCCGGTCGGCGTCTTCGTCGCCGGTTCGGGGTCAGGGACGCGACAAGTAATACCCCGGTATTCCCACTGCAGGGTAGAACCACGGTAAGCGTTGTACTGGTGGTTCGCGCTTACAATCACCATGATTAGTATACCTGCACCATTACGCATCGGTACGCTCAATGTACGGGGTCTAGGGGCCAGTCGCAAGCAATATCAGGTCAAACGCATAATGCAAGAAAGAGACCTAGATTTGCTTGCGGTCCAGGAAACTAAGGTTAGCAGAGAGGAAGCGACCGAACGCTTGGTAGCAAAATTTTCTTTTAGGTACAATGTATGCGTGAGCCATGCGGTGGGAACATCAGCCGGGTGTGTATTGTTTGTTAAAAATTCAATTGGCATTGTCGTTGAAACGGTTACAAGTTGCTTGCAAGGACGTTTTGTTTTGTGCGATCTTTCTTACGGGGAAGCGAAATTTAGATTTATTTGTGTCTATGCACCTACAAAGCCGCATGAAAGATGTCTGTTCTTTCGCGAATTGAGTATGTATTTTGATTGTGAGAGGTGCTTAATCGTGTTGGGTGACTACAATTGTGTCCTTAATCAGGAAGACCGTTCAACCACTGCTCGTGTAAATGATGAAAGTGTTGTGTATCTTAAAGAATGCGTGAGCAAATTTTCTTTAAATGATGTGGCACAGTTTGCAAGAGGTGGAAGTCGCCAGCACTTCACACACTTTCAAGGCACCAGCCATGCACGACTAGACCGAGTGTATGTGTGTTCGGAGATTGCACCTTTTTGTCAGACCTACGATGTTGATACCGTTTCTTTCAGTGACCATTGTTTAGTGACCTTCGAGATCGGCCAAAAGCAAAAAAGGAAACTTGAAAATTGAACGCCAAGCTTATCAAGGATGACGTGTTCATAGATAAAACAAAAAAAGAAATAGAGCAGTTTTTTAATGATACACTACGCAGTGCCGCAGAGAAATGGGAGTTATTTAAACAAAGGGTAAAATTGAACGCTATAGAAAGAGGTGGGCATATAAAATATCAAGCTCAAAAACATGAACAAGGTCTGCGGCAGGAGCTAGAGGACTTAGTGCGAATCGAAACAGCTAATCCGGGTTTGCTGACGCAAGAGCTGCAAGTCATTAAAAGAAAACTAGAAAGCTTAGAGGAGGATAAATACAGAGGTGCAATTATACGTGCACGTGCTGAAAAATATCTCGCGGGGGAAGTACCAACAAAGCGAGCTTTATCAGATGAAAAGGCGTACGCTCGAGGAAATGAAATATTGGAAATAGAATATAATGGTAAGATATCCAAAGAACAGAAAGTTATCATGACGGCATTTGAAAGTTACTATAGAGAATTGTTCGATTGTCGTGAGCCAAAGGTGCCGGGCTACGAGGATGACTTCTTGGCAGAAATGCCGAGGCTAGGCAAAGAGGAAACGAATTTATTAGAAATGAATATTAGTATTGAAGAGATTGAGAGGGCTATTGAGGAACTAGGCTCGGGCAAATCTCCTGGTCCGGATGGGATTAGCGCGACATTTTACAAGGCGTTCAAGACGGATATGGCAATAGCATTGCATGAAGTATTTTCAGAGGCACTCGAGCGGGGGTCTTTACCTCCATCGTTCAATCGTGCGCACACGGTACTGATCCCAAAAGGCAAAGATAGAAATACGTTACTTAAAGTAACAGGATACAGGCCAATCACGTTGACAAATGTAGACTACAAGGTTGTCATGAAAGTTCTTGCAGCAAGGCTGCAGGGAATTATACGGAAGTTAGTTGGGCCGCATCAGACATGCGGCATCAAGGGTAGGAAAATATTTACAAATATTCATACAGCCAGAAGCATTTTAGAATATTGCGATAACGCTCTCCTCAAGGTAGCGAAGCTGCAAATAGATCTAGCTAAGGCTTTTGACATGGTACCACATAGTGTTCTCTTTTTATTAATTAATTATGTAGGACTTGGTTCCGTCATATGTAAAGGCATCAAAATGGCATATCAAAGCTCATGTACCAATTTAATTGTTAATGGTGAACTCTCACAACGCATACAAGTACTCTCTTCTGTTCGACAGGGTTGCCCGTTAAGTCCTTTACTTTTTGCTTTATTTTTGGAGCCGCTCTGTAGAAAAATAGTTAATAGTACAGAAATCAGGGGTTTTAAGATACAGTCCTGTGAAGTACGTGTTCTTGCTTATGCGGATGACGTTGCCCTATTTGCTGAAGATAGGGAGAGTGTTAGCGCATTATTAAGAATTACTGAAAGGTTTTGCGAGAAAAGCGGTAGTGAAATTAATAAGCAAAAGTGCATTGGTCTCTGGCATGGCCACTGGAGTGCCACGCCCGGTGTTTTTGAAAATATCCGGTGGCTCACGACACCTAGCTCTTACCTGGGGGTGCCTTTGGATGGGTATCGTGAAAGCGAGTCACTCTGGCTCGAAAAAACGGATGAAATGCGTGCGATGGCCGATGCATGGGGTGGCCGCGAATTGTCGATTTTTGCACGTGCCACTATTTGTAATGTTTTTCTCGCTGCGAAAATTATGTATCTTCTGCAGGCACTGTATTGTACACGTAAGCACATTCAAAAATTTCACCGAATTTTTGCCACGTTTATCTGGTGTTCTACGTGGGAGCGAACATCAAGGACAAATTTGTTTCGTAGAGTAAAGAAAGGTGGTCTGTCGGTGTGCCACTTGTTTCTTCAGCAAGTTGTATCACGTTTCATATTGATAAGGGACGAAAGAGACCCGTTTTTTTGCAGTTTTTTTCAAACTATGTTAGCAGTTTCTATGCCTGATTTTTTTGTTTCTTCAGCCATTGGCCCTCATTACACAATTTCAAGGTTCTTGCGTGAAGTTGTAACGTCCTATCGTTTCCTTAGGGCGCGATTCTCTCTTGAGTACCTTTCCAATGTAAAAAGAAAGCGTCTTATGAAGGATCTCACAGAAAGTGTGTTCCCTGTTCCATTGTATCGGTTAATGTTTCAAGAAGGGCCTGGGCAAGACGTACTTAAAAGGGTTAAAAATATGTGGATACCGGCAAACGTTAAAACATTCTTCTTCAAGCTTCACACGGGAACCTTGCCTGTTAAAACGTGGTTGGAGGAAAGAGGAATTTATGTGCCATGGGGAAGCAGATGCTTTCTGTGCAACAAAGCTGAAACGATCGAACATGTTTTCATTGATTGTAATAATGCCATATTCTTTTGGGATATATTACAGAGAACGTTAAAGATAGACCTACCCCTCAATCCACATGGCATTCGTTTTTTACCACCTGAACACGATTTTGATCAGATGGATGTCATCTTTTTACTTGGAATGCACGCAGTCTGGCGTAGTCTGTTGGCATATAGACATTGTGATGTTAAAGGCCGATCTGTGTATGAATATTTTGTCGAAATGGTTGTGAAGGTACGTGACGTGTACAAGACGAAGGACTGTGATGAAGCTGTGGTGTCAATGCTTGACACTTTGACACATATAAAACGAGTTTGATCTAGGATCACAAACTCTTTTGAAGCTTGTAGCCAAGCTGGAAATAAAGAAAAAAAAAAAAAAAAGGAGTGGTGTAGTGGTAAGATGCCGGGCTCGGAATCGTGAGGTCGCGAGTTCGAATGCTAGGCGGAGACATTATTTTTTTTTCATTTTTTTTTACTTTTATATTTTTCTTTTTTTGTACTAACAAATTTACATAGCCTTAAGGAGGTCTCTGTCAATATTTAATTAAATATTGATCAAGAACTACAGAACTTTCTACTACAGGACGTCACACTACAAACAACAGAACTACAGGCAACAGAACTACAGGCAACAGAACTACAGGCAACAGAACTACAGAAACAACGTCCCAAAATACGACAGACTGTGAAAATTTCCTGTTGTGTTTTTCAACTGGGAAGTATCCGAATATAATACATCTCCTGTACAATGTAATAGGCATATCGAATGCGACACGTTTTCTTCGCGCTCTTGGCACTTTCTTCTACCACCGTTTCCAGAACTTCGGTTTTGTGTTCAATTTTGGCATTCTTTGTCAAAGGGGCAATATCCTTAAATTCCCCCTTTCAAACCCCGTTGTTAGGACTAAGTGCGGTGTCGGAAAAGGTGCCGTGTTGGAAAAAAATTCTCTGAATTGTTTTATTTTTTTTCGCTAGTTATTCTTACGCCATTCACACGGCAGCAAGATTCACCCGATCGTATGCACAGGAGCAGCATTTGCGCACGCATTAGAAATCGTTCTTTTTTCCGTGTTCTACATTATTATACTAAGTTTTCCAAACATTTTTGTCACCTGCGTACACACTGGAACGAGGATGCCGGAAATTCGAAGACGCATGCTGTATATAACACTAAATGATAGACTGGAACAATTCGTCGGTAATTAACCGTCCAACAAACAGATATGATCTTGATAGCATGGGGCTTGAACTCAACTGCGGAGTCAATGTCTACCCAAAACTACCGAGGCTCGTATGGATGAACAGAAATTGTCGGCGCTATTTAAGGCGTAGGCGAAGAAACTGCTCTGTTTATGGAAAGATCGTCGTGGGTGCTTATGTCATTCTTTTTATCTTTCTCTACGATTTTATTTTATTGAGATACGAATTACATGGACTCTCCAGGCGCATTATTTCCGTCGGCGTCCCCGTTGCCATTGCCGCGATGTTCGGTATGAAGTCTAAGAGCGACAACACCGTAGCCGCGCGTCGTGTGCTTTATGTGAGAGTGAAAGCACGCGACGGAAGCCGACGGTCCCGGCTCAACAAGGCTCGCGCGAAGGCAGAAAGCGGAGAGCAAACGCGCTGTCTTTCGTCGCGCGAAAGGCCATGAGGGGATGGCCATGAGGGAAATGCGCACGTGCTCCGACAGCACGTGCGCATTTCGCGACAGCGCGCAAGGGCACAACTGACGATCGCGGCTCAATCTCGCGCGCCATTTATGGAGGAAAGTGGGAAGGAAAGCGAGGGAGGGAGGGCATGTGCTACATACCCTCAGGTGAATAACAGCTAGAAACAATGCAGAGCGGCCAGGCAACGGCTAACATCACTGTAAACACAGTTTTGTGGGTTTGTGAATACGCACACGGAGTGCTTAAGTCCTTTTCTTTTTGGTTCATCCGAAGCTGCATAAGAGTTCCTCAAACACGTCTGTTCTTGACATAAGTGCAGAAGCATAGAATATGTCTTGGTACTATATTCATATCTTTTCGCGCTAGTAAGGATAATGAACTTCAGAGATCACGTTATCTCTATTTACCAATTTCACACTCGGTATGCAACGGGGGAAGCGAAAGGTGGAAGCACGTTGGTATTGGATGAAATTAGACAGCTGGTCTTGTGCCAGATACATGAAGGAGTCATAAAACGAATACAAAGACAACAGCAAAGTGAGGAAAACGAGTAGACCTGAACGAAAAAGAAACCGCTGTGATCACCATAGTTGTGGTGCCAGCCCTGTAGCAAACATCTTTCGCAATTCCTCGTACCCCCCCGGTAGAAATGCCCACTGAACTTGCCCTACTCCTTCATAATGATGATAACAAGCAATGTGTCATTGCCTTTCAGAATAAAGCGAACGAGTTGTTTTTCAAAGACAACCTGTAACTGGAGAGGAACAACAGGAGTACTGAAAACGAAGTTACTCAAAGAATCACAAAAAAAAAGAAACAAGGAACCCAAAAAGGTTTTCCTATTCCCAGCTCTCCCAAAAAAACGCAAGCAAATTTAGTGTTCGATAAGTTAGATCACTCTGCCAGAAGTACTAGAAAGCATGGAATACCCAGGACTTTACCCTTTCGTATTTTGCCACCGAAATCCACGGACATTTCGTTTTCTTCGTCTACAGCTTACACATAGGCATATGGGTGAGAAGTTCAATTGATAATAGATTTCAATGAAGACCATCGAAAGCAGTGCTTAAACAACTGAACCCCCATAATTACATTAAATATATTTTGAAGTCATCATTTGAATAATTCAAGCCGTTTGGTGGCTAATAGCTTCGACGTAGCCAAACTCTTCGCACCCGCTCTTTGTAACTAAACGACGAGGACGAAAAGGACGTTCCAAAGCGCTGCTGTTTCTATTCCTTAACACTTATATAGTCTTGACATGATCTTATTTTATTTTAAATGTATCAGCCACTTATTGACAAATCCCCCGTGGTGGGCATGTGCGATATTAATGAAATGATCATCATCTTGGTCATCATTGATTGAACTGCGCCACGTCCGGAAACAGCGCTGTCGCGGACGTCATTCCTCTGCCCGCACTCGATCACGGGTGCCGCTTACGTTGTCAACTTGATCACGCCTCACTTCCACCGCGACTGAGAAGCTGTATGGATCCGAGACTTTCTGTTCGTGCCTTTGGAGACGGACCACTGGTGCCAGCAGCCATTCGCCTTCGCCAGCGTGGACGCTGCCGCTCGGCAGCAGGTCGCCGTTCAGCAGAACGCGAACGGGAGCCACAATTGCTGCTAACTGTGCGCCTTGTTAGAAGGCTATACAAACGTCGGGAGTAACATCGCCTCCCTCATTGACTACCATTTGCATGTAGTGACGTTGTCATCGCAAGCAGGAGGCCTGAGTGTCATCGTATGTCAGCGCTGGCCCACGGCTGTGGGGTTTGGCAGCTTTTTGTTCTCCATCGCACCGACACGTCACTTGCCTAAGCAACTGAAGGACTGCCTCGTTGGCACCGTGGTACAGGCGCCGGTACTGCACCCGCCTGCTCAAGAAGCAACACTTAAGATACTCAAGGAGAATGGTTAACATACTTCGTCGCGCACAAGCGTAACCAGTGCACTTAGCGAAGCGTTAGTTTTCTTCGCTGCCGGAGTGGTTTGACTTATCAGAGCGACTCTCTTTGAAGGCGGCACTGCACACCTGCGATGCCTCTTGAGTTTGGAACTGCAGCCCATTCGCGGTCCGTGGCAACGCACTAGATGCGGGTTACGCGCCATGCAAGCGCTGCTGGTCTGCTGGCCGCGCACAAGCCTTCACAAAACGCAGTAAATATCTTCATGGAATATACGCTTGTGTTTGGGACTGTGTGTTCTGCTTGTTTGTATATGTGATCACTGTGTACATCGTAATTATCATCTTGCACCTTGAGAAGCATGCCAAATGATAGGCGAGACTATCACCTCCTCCCTGTGGTTAATATTTGTACATCTCGCTTTCTCTAATAATTCGTACAAATTCAAGTATATATTTGCTGAATAACTAAGCAAGCAAGGCGTCACTCACCCACCGGAAATATGGAGATCGCATTCGATGAGATCCGTTTGCATTTGCAGCAAAGACGCTCCTGTCCTCAGAATTCGGTGCACGTTAAAGACCTTCGGGCGATGAAAATTAATCTGAACTCACCCATTGCGGTGTGCTTCATAATAACAACGCCGTATAAGCATGTGAAACCCAAGAATTTTTATTGCGAATTTTATCCACAAGAAGGTTTGGAGTAAAAGGTGATATGAACCCATGATCGCGCTTGTGATGTCAACTCGCGAAAGCAAAAGAACAACGACAACCTGCAACTGATTTTCTACTGAACATTGACAACAGCGCGGCTGATGACTGACAGTGGCAGTCATGGCCGATGTTCCTTTTGCAGCACACACACTACCAACGTAAACAGCATATTCACAAATGAATGACCGAGTGCTTGGATGTTTTTATTGGACACTTGGACGTGCTTGCCTGACAGCTGAATGTATTTTCAATTCTTAAATTTCTGTAGCGATTTGGTTTTCTATAATAATTGCACTCACGTAATATAAATAAAGGCAGTCGTGCCCGAGCGGTGAAGGTGATGGACTAGAAATGCATTTGGGTCTCCCGCAGACGTTCAAATCCGGTTGACTGCGTGATTTTTATCTTCCACCCTGCGTTCTATCTTGGGCAGTTTTGAAGAGGATGCGGGTCTTGTCCATTTAGTTGTACTTTTCACCTTAAATATCACTCATGAAGTGCCGCAGTTTAGGCGAAGCATCGCTTGCGATATAAAAACAATAACCCCACGAATAAAGGTTCCTAGTTTAATAGACAATATAAACTACATGAATCATTTTCTAACTTACCAAACAGTCATGGTGGGACGCCCATAGGGACAAAGATAAGCCGACGATAGTGATGCTCCTAAACACGCCAGCGTACTCGCAGCACACACTGCCACAACGCCGGCGTCATAAGGTGCGCCGGTAGTGGCGAGACAACGCTTCCTGCGTCCTCAGGCTTCACCCCGTCTCGGAAACCTGGACTACGCGACCTCCAATGCTAGAACAATTTCGCCTCGCCCTTAACTTTGGACTTCCCCGCTGAAATCACTTGTAACGTGCAGCGCGCAGGACGCCTATTCGCTAAATAGAGAAGAAGCCCGCGCGGACTGGTCTCCTGCCCTTTTGCGCGGTGTCAGGAGGCTTCAGAATATGGCGCGCAGGAAGACGGCGAACATCAAGACAGCATCCTTCTCACCTCACTAAGAACTGAGGTGAAACAGCGCGAAAAAGACGAGGACACAAGGAAACAAATACCACAGACAAGCCCTGCCCCTCACCTCACATTCGCGAACTTGCCCTCGCACCCGCAGTCATGCCCTCGCAGCATATCTCGCCGCACCCGCACTGTGACCGCTCATTCTTCTCGCACATGGACTTTATACAGAACATCAAGGTGGAGTTGAAATGCGACAGGAGTGTCCACATATAATTGCGATCGCAACAATAAAAAGAATTGACTCTCCATTCCGACTTTGCGAAAGTGGAAATCCAGCTAAGCTGTTAGAAACCACCACCAATGCATCTGCTGAGGAGGGTATGGAATGCTTAATTGCTCAGTTCTTCCTGCGGCGCAATATTCAGCCACAGGGGCAATAGGAGTAGCGGCAGCAGGCCTCTGCAGGTCGTATTGCCATATCTTTTCCCTTTGGAGCTCCGCGTATTCACGTTGCTTATCGGGAGTGCTAACTATCCATTGCCTACCCAAATCGGTTGTGCGACAACAATGAAATAAGTTGCAAGGCCTTTTCTTTTTGTGTATATGGAAGGATAGTGACGTCACACCCCACGTCGCAAGCTACCGTCGCGTCGGCAGCTTCGCAAGAGTACGCTTTAACGGGAAACGAATGCGGGGAGCGCTACGTCTTTCGCATTGTAAGTAGGAGCGCCTCATCATCAATTACGTGGTTTGGATGCTTCTTTTGTGCTTGTTCTTTTTCGAAACGAATGCTGTGTTGTATGTCGTATGCGTGATATTAAAGCTTGTATCCACTTCTCGCTTCAATCGCTGAAGGTTTCTTTAGAGAGCAGCTCTAAGGTGCCTGTTGCTGCGCTGAGTGTCGGCGTGCTGGGCGTAACTGCAGCAGAGGGATGAAAGACGGCGATAGCGCGTAGAGCGCGAGGAGGAAAGCAGAGGACGAGGTGCAGCCGAGCCATGAAGCGGAAAGAGGTGGAGGAGGGCATGGCGAAAGCGTGAGAAGAAAATCGTAGTGCCGCACACGACGGGCTCTGCTGAGACGACCACCACGTTATCGCGCCAGAGTAGCGCGCCGTTGACTGTTCATCGATCACGTCATCGAGAAGGCATACGTCGAGCGCGTCCACAGATACTATATATGGAAGCAAAGCACTGCATGAGCGGAGGTCCGTCTGCGGCGACTGCTGTGACTCGCACCCACGCGTCCCCCACGCGCTGCCTCGTGATCTCCCGATTAGTGTGGCAGTCTCGCCACACTTTGATCCGTTTGCAATGTGCCGCACGATACATATTGACCGCGACAGCCACGCTACCCACAGCGTTATCTTGCTAATATAAACTCTGTACCTATATAATTATAAAAGAAAAGTGGTTCTTGGGGGGAAGGAGGAAAGGCTAGCACTATCTTCTGCAACCCATGCGGGAGCACGCCTCAGCACCAGCAGGGTGGGGGAGATGGGATTAAAAGAGAGAGAGGGGGTAGGAGGGAGAAAGGTAGAGGGTCGTTCCAGCAGCATCAGAGGGCCGTGGGTTCGACCGGAGGAGCAGGCTGGAGGTAGACCGTATAGGAGGTGGTGGGATGGCCGTTAGGCAATCCGTCTTTGTAGAAATTTCATATAGTCTCGCCGAGAGCCCCGACGAGTCGTGGTAGTCGACGACACTTAGGAAGGCTGGTAGCTGATTACGACAGGGGAAGAGAATATCTTCCTGTCGTGAACATGGGAGCCCCAGGCGGTGGAATTCCTGCAGAAGTCGGGCGCGGTGCTGCAGGTGAGCAGGGCAGGCCAGCAGGAGGTGCTCCAGAGCCTCTGGTTCACCACAGGAGGCACAGGCTGGCGAGGTGGCTTTCCCAAGGTGGTGCCGGTGGGCTGCCGTCCAGTAGCAGCCCACTCGCAGTCGGAGCAGCAACGAGGCATCCCTTCTAGGGAGGCCGTGCTCTGGAAGAGGCCGTGGACGCCGGCCCAGGGATACCCGTTTGTCCGGGCGGCAGTCGATGATGTGCCGGTGCAGCCTGTGTCTCGAGAAGTCTGCGGCCGTTACAGCAGGGCTGAGGAGGACGCTTGTGTGGTGGGCGCTTTTTGCAAGTGTCCGCCTCTTCATTGCCCGGGATCCCTACGTGTGCCGGTAGACAATGCAGGGATAGTGAGCATCCTGCGTCCTGAAGGGCCGTCAGTCTTGAATAGAGCAGCGTAACCCCAAGGCTAGCCCTGTCAAATTTCTGCAGGCAGAGCAGCGCCGCCTTGTAGTCGCGCAAGATGGCTGCCGGGGTCGCTGGGAGCTCCTCTGCCAGTAGGTCAACAGCAAGGTGGAGCCCTGCTAGCTCTGCTGCGGTAGATAATTATAATACAAAATATTCACATGCATACTTCATTCATGTATAGAGCTGCGCTCAAATTTCGCATTAGGGAGTATGGTAATCATCGGTGAAATTCCTTTTTTTTTCTCGTGTGGACACTGTCGCCGAAAATCCCGAAAAACTAGAGGCTAATGTCTTCGGCGTAAGAAAAAAAATATATCAGCTGCCGCTTTTTCTCGCACCCTAGCCAAGATAGCGCATCGCCCACGATAGCGAACGCCGATAGCTCGTGGTACGAAATGAAGAGAGTCTGTTGAGGAGTGTGCGGTCTTCAGTCCACGACTACCGCGGCGCCACCTTCTCCCGCGACCGCCACACAAGCTCACTTTGGTCACGTGGGTGAGTGAGTGAGTGAAGAAACATTTATTGCAGGTCCGGCGAGGACGCGAACTCGTCGCGCACCCGGCTAGTCCCACGTCGGGACCGGCAGGTCTAGCTCACCGGCCCGGTCGCGGGCACGCCGGACAGCCAGGATTTGCTTTTCTAGAGCGGGGCTACGCAGAAGCAAGTCCCACTCCTCCTTGATGAACTTGGGGTATGTCGACCCGCACTCCCAGAACATGTGCGCTAGAGTGGAGGTCTGCCCGCAGGAGGGGCAGGCGTCGTCGCGATACACGTCCGGGTAAGCCTCGTGGAGAACGGACAGACACAGATATGTGCTGGTCTGCAGAAGCCTAAACGAAAGGGCTTGCGCCCTATTCAACTTAGGGTGAGGGGGTGGAAAGACCCTTCTAGACATGTAGAAGAATTTAATAATCTCGTTGTGAGTAGCGGGAGCGTCCCTGTGGCCGTAGGGAGGAGTGGAGTCGGTGCTTCTTGCTGCAGAGGAAGCGCGGTCGGTGAGGTCACGCGCAGCCTCGTGAGCAGACTCAATGAGGTTCGGGGGAGCACCCTCGACCGACCCTACGTGAGCGGGAAACCAGTGGATTGAATGATGCGTGAGAGAATATCGACTCGAGCTGCTAAGAAGACGAGCAGCTTGCTTGGGTGCCCCTATACGACTATGGTGTTTGTGATGGGGGACGAAAGCGGGTGAGGGGGCCGGGTGAATGTGTGCGTAAGAAATGCACGGTTATGTGATTAAATTATTGGGTAAGTGTCATAATGTGGACATTTGTAGGAGTGCAGTGTGGGAGGTATTGTGGGAAAGAGGATTACATAGGGAAAGGGGTTTGTAAATGTCGCCAAGGGACGATCTCTTCTTCAATAAATTTATTAAATTATGGGGTTTTACATGGCAGACCCACTTTCTGCTTATGAGGCTGGCCATAGTGGGGGATTCAAGAAATTTCGACCACCTGAGGTTCTTTAGCGTGCACCTAAATCTAAGTACACGGGTATTTTCGCATTTCGACTCCATCTAAATGCGGCCGCCTTGGCCGTGATTCGATATCGCGACCTCCTGCTTAGCAGCCCAACACTATAGCCACTAAGCAACAACGGCGGCTCGGTCTTCTCTTGTGTGACAGTTCCTGAACGCGGGAATAAATACTTCCAACGTAAGGTCTAGGATACGCCTCCTAACAAGCGAATTCACGCATTACTGGCTAAAAAGGCCGCTCAACGAAGTTGTTCTTTTTTTACTCCAAAGACGAAATAGAGTTCCTGTTTTATAATCGCTGATAATAACGTTGCAAAGAAAAAAGCCTTGACTACGACGCATGTTGCGCCGCTGACGGTTCTTTGATGGACGATGGATGGATGGATGGATGAATGGATGGATGTGGATGGATGTTATGAGCGTCCACTTTGGAACCGAGCGGTGTCTTGCGCCACCAGGCTCTTGCTATTATACTGCCTAGAATCCTAACCAAGTTAAAAAATAAAAGAAAATAATAAGAAAAACCTCTATGAACTTCCACAAGCACATTTTCTGATCCCCTATTGCGAACTTTGCTTTTGTACGTCTCCGTTTTTTGTAGTTTCCCTACTTGTCTTCCAGCAATCTTCCAATCGCCTCTTACTAATCTTTATTGTGGACATGTTTCAAGGGCTTCAAGGAGGTCAGTGGTGCCTAAATCGACCTCTGGGCAAACTTATCCACATTCTAATAAAACAAGCCCGACCATTTCCCTAGCTTTACCGCAGCTAAGCACATGCTTATTCTTTCTTCTTATATCTCGCTTTATAGGTGTGTGTTCTAAGGCATCCAGATCTCGCCGCGAAAAGTAATGACCTTCCCTTTGAGTTATCAGATATTGTTTAATTTGGTATTTGACATTTGGCACCCAGCACGCCCCCTGACTCCGTCACCTTTCCCCATGGGCACATGAAAACGCTGCTGGAAATTGTTTTAATAGCTTCAGTGCAACATTAAGCGGTGGGATGGGCTGAATTTTGCTGACTTAAACTACGATGGTAAATAAATGACAAGGTAGAATGTAACCGGTTTATTGCACAAAACACGTTCGCTGGCAGCGCTATAGAAAAAAAAACGCATTTGACGCTGCAGTTTCAATATTGGCGAGGTCCAAGCTGCAGAATGGCAGGATGCATGAGCTGGGGGGCAGAAAATGACCACAAGGTATAAATGCTGGGCATAAAAGAAATCGTGCTGTGCCTCCCTTTCACTACGCCACAATTCTCTTTATTTTGGACACTTGAAGAAATTTGCTTGAGGTAGAAAAATATTCCATACCAAAATATCCCGTGCTGCTTATATGACCCGATGCTCAAAGCGTCGCACGTGTTTATTTGCCGTCGATTTTCTGCTACATGGTTTTATCCCAAGTTGTCTTATGGAAGAGATACTTGAAGTTCTTAAGTTTGTGAAAAAAGCTGCAATACTGAAAATTTTCACCTGTTGCACAAATGTCCCGTAGGCGATACCAATGCGCACAAAAGGCAGCAATGACAATGACAATGACAAGCAATGGCTTCGGTGATAAAGGAGAGATAGTTCATACTACGAAAAGTGCAGTGACGTCTTTATGCTGAACCCTTCGTTAAGCTACTGTGATGGCGTTGGTTTCGTTCCCTTCGATGCAGTGAATTTGTGATATTTTACAGGACGAACAAAATGACAAGTTCCCTTGACGTGACAAGCTTTCCAATTGCTTTATCGCCACTCCAACCAATCCGATCACACAGATTACAGTGTATACGGCTGCATTGGCGAACTTCGTTTCTGTGAATACGAATATAACAATATGGACCGCCGCGCACGCTGGTCTTGCCAGAAACGAAGCGGTTCACGCCTGCGCCCGATGATTTACGGTCCGGGCGCAGGCATTAGATGAGCCAGACTGCGCGGTATCGCCTTCCAGCTTCGCAGCTAATAAAAAAATGCTTGCGCAGGTGCGAGGTGCTGTGGCGACAGCGCCACTCACACCTTGCCCTCTCCTTCACCTCATCGACTCCTCTCCCTACCGCTCATCCAGCTGTAAATTTTGCTCGACAACCAAAGCCAATTTTAATCACATCATGTGGGGATAACCGAAGAAGCCCCCACGCTTGTTCCTCCGTAAATTAATAGGTCGCGAAGAGCAGGGGGAGGCTGTAATGGATGTAACCGAAGGTTTCTTTGATGGATGCTTTTATTGACGATAACTAGCCGAAATCTTTACGATTAAGCGTAATTTCTTCGAGGTTTAGTCTAACACGAGATGGGTGAGTTGATGTTAAACATTACCTTGCGGGCAGCATTGCTGTTTATCTGCGTAGTACACAGAACACGCGTGGAGACGTATTTGCTTGAGGCGTTACTGTGCGCCTTGTTCGTAACCTCCGAGAAGGTTAGCATTATCATTGCCTCATGCGGAAAATAGCATCGTGGCAGAAATGTTAAATTGTATTTTAATTATCGGGCTGTACATGTTAAAACCATAATCGGATTATCAGGCACGTCTCAGTGGCAAACTGTGAAGTAATTCTGACCCCCTAGAGTACTTAATCTGCCCTTAAATCTGAGTGCGCGAGCGTATGTGTATATCACCCCCGTGAAAATGCGGCTGCCTTAGTCGGGATAGAATGCGCGATCTTGCGCAGTGCCATAGGCGTATAGCTGCAGAGGCGGGCACAGAAGTGTTGATTTCACGCGCAACCCTTTCTGTAGTTTCACCCCGAATCCACAGTACCTTATTATGGCTTTGCGTCAGTAGGCCGTGCATCATTTGTCCGCTTGACATATTTGCATGGTGTTTAGTTTTCAGAAATAGAAGAAGCCGTACCGGACCTTCAACCTCAACTTACCAGTTTGTCCGTAACTGCTGTCGTGTGAGTGGTCGCGCTTCCTCGCCCTCACACTTCGCCTTTTTCCTCTCCCGCCCTCCCCTTTCCAGTTATATATATATGGGTACAGCAAGCGAAGACTGGCAACGCAGTCATTCACTCGTTTCACGACTACATCGCTTCTAACAATACCACCTGGAAGACGTTAACGTCGAAGCACTGCCTGGTGTCTGCGGCCCTACGTCATCGAATACAAGATGTGGACGTGCTCGGCAAGGTGCGCTGCAGTGACCATAGGATGGTAAGAACTCTAATTAGCCTAGACTTGAGGAGGGAACGGAAGAAACTGCTACATAAGAAGCCGATCAATGAGTTAGCGGTAAGAGGGAAAATAGAGGCATTCCGGATCAAGCTACAGGTCAGGTATTCGGCTTTAACTCAGGAAGAGGACCTTAGTGTTGAAGATATGAACCATAATTTTATGGACATCATTAAGGAATGTGCAATAGAAGTCGGCGGTAACTCCTTTACACAGGATGCCAGTAAGATATCGCAGGAGGCGAAATATCTGATCAACAAACGCCAATGTATGAAAGCCTCTAACCCTACAGCTAGAATAGACCTGGCAGAACTTTCCAAGTTAATCAACAAGCGTAAGACAGTTGACATCAGGAAGTATAATATGGATAGAATTGAATATATATGCAGTGAAGAAGAAACTAGGAATAGGCAAGAATCAGAAGTATGTGTTAAGAGACAAAGCCGGCAATATCATTACCAATATGGATGAGATAGTTCAAGTGGCTGAGGAGTTCTGTAGAGATTTATACACTACCAGTGGCACCCACGACGATAATGGAAGAGAGAATAGTCTAGAGGAACTTAAACTTCCACAAGTAACGCCGGAAGAAGTAAAGAAAGCCTTGGGAGCTATGCAAAGGGGGAAGGAAGCTGGGGAGGGTCAGGTAACAGCAGATTTGTTGAAGGATGGTGGGCAGATTATTCTAGAAAAACTGGCCCCCTTGTATACACAATGCCTCATGACTTTGAGCGTCCCGGAATCTTGGAGGAACGCTAACATAATCCTAACCATAAGAAAGGGGACTTCAGACTTGAAAATTACAGACCGATCAGCTTACTGTCCATTGCCTACAAAGTATTTACTGAGGTAATCGCAAATAGAATCAGGAACACCTTAGACTTCTGTCAACCAAAGGACCAGGCATGGTTCCGTAAAGGCGACTCAACACACTATCAATCAGGTGATAGAGAAATGTGCGGAATATAACCAATCCTTATATATAGATTTCATTGATTACGAGAAAGCGTTTGATTCACTCGAAACCTCAGCATTCATTGGAGCTTTACAGATTCATGGTGTAGACGAACCGTATGTAAAAATACTGAAAGATATCTATAGCGGCTCCACAGCCACCGTAGTTCTCCATAAAGAAAGCAACAAAATCCCAATAAAGAAAGCCGTCAGGCAGGGAGATACTATCTCTCTAATGCTATTCACAGCGTGTTTACAGGAGGTCTTCAGAGACCTGGATTGGGAAGAATTGGGGATAAAAGTTAATGGAGAATACCTTAGTAACTTGCGATTCGCTTGATGATATTGCCTTGCTTAGTAACTCAAGGGACCAATTGCAATGCATGCCCACTGACCTGGAGAGGCAAAGCAGAAGGGTGGATCTAAAAATGAATCTGCAGAAAACTAAAGTAATGTTTAACAGTTTCGGGAAGAGAACAGCAGTTGACAATAGGTAGCGAGGTTCTGGAAGTGATAAGGGAATACATCTACTTAGGACAGGTGGTGACCGCCGATCCGGATCATGAGACTGAAATAATAAGAAGAATAAGAATGGGCTGGAGTGCATTTGGAAAGCATTCTAAGATCATGAACAGCAGATTGCCATTATCTCTCAAGAGAAAAGTGTGTAACAGCTGTGTCTTACCAGTACTCACCTACGGAGCAGAAATCTGGAGGCTTAGGAAGAGGGTTCTACTCAAATTGAGGACGACGCAACGAGCTATGGAAAGAAGAATGATGGGTGTAACGTTAAGGGATAAGAGCAAATTGGGTGAGGGAACAAACGCGAGTTAATGACATCTTAGTTGAAATCAAGAA
This sequence comes from Dermacentor andersoni, assembly GCF_023375885.2. Classification (NCBI taxonomy): domain Eukaryota; kingdom Metazoa; phylum Arthropoda; class Arachnida; order Ixodida; family Ixodidae; genus Dermacentor; species Dermacentor andersoni. The sequence continues at coordinate 318,891,588 of NC_092814.1, read as the reverse complement.
AAAGAAATGGGCATGGGCATGACATGGTAATGTGGATGGAAGATAAACGATGGTCATTAAGGGTTACGGACTGAATTCCAAGGAAAGGGAAGCGTAGCAGGGGGCGGCAGAAAGTGAGGTGGGCGGATGAAATTAAGAAGTTTGCAGGGACAACATGGCCACAATTAGTACATGACCGCGGTAGTTGGAGAAGAATAGGAGCGGCCTTTGCCCTGCAGTGGGCGTAACCAGGCTGATGATGATGATGACGATGGTGTTGCTGTTGGTGTTGTTGATGATGATGATGATGATGATGATGATGATGATCATAGTTAAGAGGAAGCTTTATCTGGGGCCCAACTCCGATTCGGCCTATTCAAACATATGTAAAACGCAAAAACTTTTGTGAGATAACTACCGGACCGATTTTATTGAAATATGTTGCATTTGAGAGAGAAAGTTGGTCTAGTGACTGTTGGAAGCAGAATTTTGTTTTAAAGCCTGAATTTTGTTAAAAGAGTTTTTAAGGATTCGGAAGTTCAAAAAAAAAAAAAAATACACGCGAGAAGTTTATTAGCTCTGCACCAAGAACAGATATTGCGGTTCTGTAAACGGCATCCATTAGATCATTCAAAGCAAACAAATTTGTTATGTCAATTTATATTTTACAGGTATTTGTTCCGTTGTTTACAAGGGTTCTGCAAAAGCTGCATTTCAATATTACTGAATTTCTTTAGGGTCGTGTGTAACCTATCAATTTTTTCCGCTTTAGATGTACTATCGGATGCAATTCAAGGAATTGTGTTAGGTTTATGTTTATGGAATTGAGTTAGAGCAGTTAACCTGACAGTTTTGTTTCCGAAAATTTTGGATTTTTGCCAATTTTGAATTAAAAGATTGACGACCTTAAATAAAATTCGAAACATACAGTCACTAGATTTTAAGTCTTTTTTATATGCAACAAAACTCGCAAAATTTGGTGCCGTGGTTGCCGAGAAAAAGGAGTTCTCCCTTTACATGTATTTAGAAAGGAGCACCAGAGCTAAAGCTTCCTCTTAAAGGAAAACGTAAGCAGGGGTGAAACATAAATAATAATAATAATAATAATAATAATAATAATAATAATAATAATAATAATAATAATAATAATAATAATAATAATAATAATAATATAATAATCCGAGTAATCCTGTCCTTGTGCTTCTCCATCATCTTCATAACCATTATCCCGTGCGAACGTACAGTCCGCAAGTCCCTCATAAGTGTGAGCGATAGGAACACATTTCTCTATATGCATCAGAGTATGTGTTCGTATTTTGCAGCTAACCCCAAGCAATCCTTAAAGAAAAGGAAGGCTGAATCCTGGCACCTTGATAAGGACTACGTTTCGAGCAACGCGGCGTGCAATTCAAGCGAGCCCTGTGCTTCCGTGGATTAGATTACATTCGGGGATATTACAGCCGTGCACACGAACCCAACCACTTGTCTGTTATGGCCCCCATGTAACGAAGAAGGCTTGTCGAGATCACGTCATAGCTTTTGAACGGAATAGCTATGGAAAAAAAAAAAGCGGAATGACGATGAGAAATAGGGTGCAGGGCTCATGCAATTTCGCCCATTACCTTCACTCAAGGAATCAACATAGCAACATATTTCGATCGCAAAATACTGTATTCTAAACACGTATAACAATACTACTTTCACATAAATACACTGAAAAAAATATAAAAAGTTACGAAAGAAATGTGCACCCAGTCCCGGCAAGCGGCGCCATTGTTTCGTTTCACTATCGTCGCGGGATAGCGACACGGCGACTAGCTCGCAGCGGTTGCCGAGGACGTCCTCGCCAAACCCTGCGCAAGGTGGCCATCTGGTGAACGCAGTGCAGCCGGCAGCGCGCTGCCATACGTCTGCTGTGGCCATCGTGCCAGCGATCCGACTGCACTTTGAAGTCGCTGGTCACGGGGTCAGGAGAGAACGCACGGTCAGCGACTCAGCTTGGATAAGCACAGCTGAGGAGGCTGAAAGGCCGCCTGCAGAGCTTGGGGCTGTTGTGCCGCTGCAGCTGCGACGAGGTGCAGCCGAGCAGACGGCAGCCACACGTGGGCGATGGACCCTGCTGTCGGGATTGTCGTGCTGCCGTCTACTCCGTTCGGGCCGAACCTGATGAAAGAAGGAACACGATGCCAATTGTTTGTGACTCAGCCACGAGGAGAGTCAATGTCCTCTTAGCAAACGAAAAATTTAAAAAATTGTTACAGCAAGTGAACGTATACTCTATCCAGGAAAAGAACATTTTGATGGTTTGAGCTCGTGTGAAGCTGCTGATGATGTGTTCTGCGCAATTAACCGAATATACTTCAAAGTAGCTATGATCCTTTTCAGAACATTTCTCTTTTACACATGTAGGAAAGAAGGTTTGTCTATATGAAGGTCTGCCAAAGGTATCGTTATCTGCTGAACAATTTTAGAGAGCGTGCCTGTACAAGAAGAGACAGGGCTTGTAATGCGCAACAGCAGCGTACGAAAACATGGATGACGTCGTATACTATTCGAATTACTTCAACCACTCCTTCACCTAACCGTGAACGGTGAAATAAAACGCTATGTCTAATGCTTTCTGCGATATGTATAGCGTATTTGCAATGGAAGAGAAATAGGCGTTGTAGAGCTTTGCGGACATGGAAACTCAGTTGTCGGAAGCACGCAAGGTGGAGAAAGGCTCATGAAAAAGAATATTGTTATCGACATGAAATTTGGAATTTTGTCAGAATTAAAAAAAATTGGTAGCTAAATTAAATTTTGCTTTCTGATATCTAGTTTTCACTGTTCCTTTTAAGTTAAACTGTAGTATGACGCTTTAAAGGAGACCCTTTAGCATTTTTCTGAAACAAAACTTCTCAGCTTATGAAAAATTCGTCCTGGCCCGGAAAGATCGACCTCGTGACCAACGCCTTTCATTGGCGGTCTTTCTGCCGTCTGAGTTAAAGAGTAAGTTAGCAGATGGAAGCAGGAAGATGAATTAATCGACATCTATAAGCGCGTTGACAGAGAACATCGGAAATCAGTTCTACTGAAGCGCGCAAGGTGGAGGAAGGTTGAGAAAAAGGAGAATTGTCATCCACCCGAATCCACGTGTTTCGATTTGTCGATTGATTAGTCTTCAGGCTGCGTGTACTTAAGCTGGACCCCTCGTTATCTCAGATGGTTGAAAGACCACACCGGAAAGGCGTTGGTACTGGTTTTGATCCGCGAACCTGGACGAATTTTTCATCATTGCGAAGCTTTCTTTTATAGGCAGCTCATCTGGACACGTAGCAGCCAGCGTCCCTAACGGCCGCTGGTTGAAGCTTGCGCGTTTTCTTTAGAACGAGCGGGTTTTTCATGAATACCTGAATGCACAGGGCGAATATTGCAAAAGGCAGGTGAGAGAGACGTTCTATAAAACAAGCCAAACGAGAGAAATGCAGTGATTAGGCTGTCTGAAGCTGGAATTTAGTTCTCACAGGCGTTAAAGATCCAGCTTTGAAAGCCTATGGAAATGACGAAACACTTGGCTCGATTTTTAAGGCAAAAACAGTCACTAATAAAACTAAGGCACCTGTCGAGATAGTGGGTAAATCATCGTCATCATCACCACCATAATCCTCATCATCAGCATCATGAGCCTTTTTATGTCCACTGCAGGACAAATGCCTCTCCCTGCGATCTCCGATTACCCCTGTCCTGCGCCAAGCGATTCCAAGCAGCGCCCGCGAATTTCCTAATTTCATCGCTCGACCTAGTCTTCTGTCGTCCTCGACTGCGTTTGTCTTTTCTTAGTACCTATTCTGTTACCCTAATGGTACAACGGTTATCTAAACTTCGCATTACATGACCTGCCCAGCTCCATTCCTTACTCTTGTTGTCAATTAGAATATCGTAAATACTCGTTTGCTCTCCTATCCAAACCGCTATCTTTCTGTCTCTTGACGTTATGCCTAGCAGTCTTCGTTCCATCGCGCTTTGCGCGGTCCCCAACATGTCCTCAAGCTTCTTTGTCAACTTCCGAATCTCTGCCCCATAAGTCAGCACTGGTAAAATGCACTGTTTGTACACATTCCTTGTCAATGTAGTATAAGTTCTATGTAGTCCGAAAAGATCTTTTGATTGATGCCTGGCTCAACTCTCCGCACTCACCGTAGCGCTGTCCTCGAAAGCAATTTTGGAAACACGGTTGCGCAAATTCCCATGGCACCTTCTTAATCCAAAGCTTATCATTGTTGCACCGTCGGAAGCAGAGGCCCAGTGGTTTAATCGCACGCTCCTATCGCTGCATATGAATCGGGTAGCGCTTTACTTCCACGGTATTTTTTTTTCAGCCAGACACGACTTAGTTCTACAGTCTCCCACCTGAGCAAGGAAACAAAAACTCAAACCTCAGTTCGATTATTTTTTTTACAGTGTTGCTGTTGAAATATTGTTTAATATATTGCTTTGGAAAAGTCGTAGCAATCTGTTGCATATTTAATAATTATTCGTGTTCATAGTAAGAGTGTATTCCTTCGACAACATACCTAGGTACATGCATGCGTCTTTGTGCTACGTATGTAATAACATAAAGACAAAGAAAAGCTACTTTGCCATTTCATGCGCGCAATGCACCTAAAACGCAGAATTTGGCCCCGCCGCTGAGAGCAAGCAACATACGTTGCTCGAACGCTGCTTATACAGACCTCTATAATTGCTTCAGAGAAGTGAAATAGCAAACGGGGGCCCAATAAAGTAAATCTATTCCAATGTGTTTTTATTCCAATCTCTTGACGTCATACTTACGTAACCGTCGACGCAAGCATAGTTCGGTGACCCATGGCGTTCTTTACAGAGGTCAATGGAAAGCTCTCGTAGTTATAGAAGGTCACATTGGTTTGCTTCTGGAGCGAATAGCATAACCTACCATGACACATTTTCCTTGTCTAATTAGCGGACTAGAGCAGAGGAGTACATAGAAGAGGAGAGTGTTTCAGTGGGGCCGAACTACCGCCGTGAAAGTATAGAACCGGACGTGGTGGCAGAGCCGGCGTCGGCGATTGGTCCGCTTCGTTTTGTTTAGCTTTCGCTTTGTGGTAGAAGAACGTGGGGACATGCTATGGAAGGGTAAAAATGCCGCTTAAACGAACCCTAAGGATAACGAAGGTGGTAGAGCAATGTCGCGTACCCGTGGAAAAAGCATGCGGATCACAGTGTCGCCAACAAAACGGAATTTCTTCGTAATTAACACGCGTAAACGCAAACTAATGAGTGCACTAGAAAACGAGTAACGGCAAGTTTGGACTGGAGTTTTTAATTTCACTCTGCATTCACAGACACAGGAGGAAATGAGTTTTATCGGCAATCCCTCTTCCGTATAATTTTAGTCACGTGCGTGGGTGCCTAAATGGCTCGAAAGCATCATCTGCCACTCAAGACATGTTATTATACACATGTAAATCCATTCTCCACTGCAGGTCCGAGCATCCAGTGCTGGATCGATCGGCGGGTAGCCATCATCTGTTCATTTCGGAACCGGTGAGTCTCCAGCTATTCCGAAAAAAATGTAATTTTGTTACGTCACTTTGCAGTGGCGAATTTTTGCGGTTTTGTGACATTTTGGGACCAGCAGACGAAGTGGGTGCAGTCCAAACACATTTGACTAATAGCGGACGGCTGATGGTGAACAAGGCGCAGAATCCGACATGGGTATTTTTCTTTTGTTGGGTCTAATCAATCATAATACGTCATATGGGTTGAAGAGTCTTCCTGACATATCACGTGACAGGCAAACGAAGTGGGGGTGGCCTCAAAAAATTTTCAGGAATCGTGGAGGCATGATTGCAGAAATATAACAAAATAATTCGGAATATTTTCGCGTTATTGCGCCCCCTGATTTTGGGGTAGGTCAGGACCAACTGAAGCGAAGACAAGCAAAATGTAACAAGTAAGAAATTAGTGCTAGGCATTCCTTTGACAAAAGGATTCATCTGACTTCACTGCCTCTGAGGCGAACGATACATTATTTTCTCTTAACGACTTACTAATTTGCCATTTCATTTGAAGAACTACCGCATCAAAACTTCGGACTGTAAAAATAGCCTTGTTTAAAAAAGCGTGGTTAAGACCATTGCTCGTTCAAAATAGTATATTTGAAATACAATTAGGCCTGTTTGTATCAAGAAAGATAAGCCTTTTCCACACCGAAACCGACAAGAACGCCTCTCACTCGCTGAAATGGCGCAGACCTCAAATCACTGAGAACGCAGACGCTCCACTCTTTGGCGAAATCTCAGAGTTTAGGCATCACCCGGGCACAATTGAAATATCGCAGCCCGTGATTTGGGATTCGCGGCTACTTGTGGGATCTAATACAAAAAAAAAAGAAACGCGGAATTTACCACGCAATCTTTGCCAACACTGCTATGATAGCCTGGTGCTAGCCATTTAGAATCAAAGTAACCAAGTTGAAACTTCTTGGCGGCTGGGCTTTAAACGGGACATACAATGTCATTTCGTTTTGAATACTTTAGTTTCGAAGCGACCTCGACGCTTCGGGTGGCACACAGTATGAGTCAGGGCTCACTTTTCCATCGGCATCCATATGTATATATCTGCACGAGGGACTGGTCACTCAGCTGAGTTTCTGGATTTTTTCAAGACTAATGACGGGGCAAACCAGTTGCGCAATATATGCCTCCTATAACACAACCTAATGACTCTGTGTCGCGTTCTCCTGGGTGGCGCGTTTTCTTCCACTTGCTACTGTCTTCAGTGCACCCACCTTATACGCTGTGCATGTGGCTGTTGACATCGGGAACCCGATGTTAGCCAAGGCACATCGCCTAGGCTGAGTAACACATTTGAGGTTCCTTCATCGCTTCGTTCTACAGTCGGGTGGCTAACAACTTTGCCCTTCTTTCGCTCCTTTGAGGACACAGTGACAGTGACTCGTAGCCTCCACAAGGCGATACTATCTTTGCAAGACCATCCTTGACCACCACATGGTCTAGCGACTGGTCTCACGGAAGACTACAGATTTCGAGGCAAAAGTGGCAACAGCGACTTTGGGCTTTCGCGTATTATATCCACGGCGGACCGACAACGCGCTGCAACACTTTCTCCATCGCTTCATTCTTAGATTGGCGTGCTTGTTTTTTTCTTTACCAAATATTTACATATCAGTTGTATGCTTACGGTATTTCTAAAATTAAAATAATTTATGGGGGTCTACGTGCCAAAACAACAAAAACTCAAACTCAGGCACGCCCTAGTGGAGCACTCCGGATGTTTGGACCGCGAGGGTTTCTTTAATGTGCACCTAAATCTAAGTACACGGGTGTTTTCCCATTTCGCCCACGCCGAAATTCGTCCGCCGTGGCAGGGATTCGATCCTGCTTCCTCATGCTCAGCAGCCCATCACCGTAGCCACTAAGCAATTACTGCGAGTGTGTCGTACTTCTATTTCTCATCCTGCACGTTATACATAAAATCAAGTCTTTTATGTATAACACGTAATTTTGTACGAACTTTCGCGCATCTATTACACCTTTTATATTGTGCCTTTGTCTGGGTAGGTGTATATAGGTCAGGTGTCCATAGAGAAGCCACACAAGAACTCACAAAAAGTTAGCAATGGTGCTGCCCGCTTTATGACTGAATACATGCAGCCTTTACAAATATATCGTCTATATATCGTTTAAGTTGTAGACTTGGTGCAGCTTTTTTTTCTTGTATCTTTTTTTTCTAAGATATCAAGTTCGATGTGATTGAAAGAAAAGGCTGATTATGCGAACGAGAAATTTGCTCTTCACATTCCCTATACTTATACATTATCTTTCTGTCTCCAAACAGCTTTGACTGTAAGGCCAAATTGCCCAGAACAGGGTACTAACGAACAAGCTACATGCCCCTCTACAAGCTCCGACATCGGTATTTGACGAAACTGCTACAATCCCTTCGTGAACGTATATTTAACGTTGAAAGATTACGCTACATGATTACCTCAAACAGGCCTAGGCAGTAGTTCATCGTGACACCTTCACTTACACGAGCATATATGTGACCTACAATCACGGCGTCTCTTACGAGATAAGATGGCGTAAACGGAATACTAATAAAAGAGGCCGCACATTGACTGCGGTGTTTTAGCTGGACTGGTGTTTGGCCTACCTCGCGTGTAGCCTCCAAATGCAGCTGCTCGGTCCAGCCACGCCGTACGTGTCGCCGTTGCTCTCAGCCTTGAAGGCGTTCAGCATCGTCGACGCGCACGGCAGCGTGTCACGTGGGTGGATGCGTAGCCTGCAGCCGAAGACGTCGAGGCGGTACTCGGCAGAAGGCACGTGGTCGCACTCGACGAACCCACCACTCAGGGTCGCGGCCGCTTCCGCTCCACGCGTGGTCGCATCTCGCGTACTGCGTTGACAATACATTACAACAATGAACACTGCTGTTGAACTGCGCGTTCGTCCAGCAAGGCTCCGAGGGACGCGGCAGCTCGTCTCACGAAACGTGTCCCGCTTTATTCTAAGTAAACAGCGGCTTTCGAATCGAAACACTAACGATGTGATTACCCATCCGGGAAGCAGGAAACATTGTGCTGAATACACACAGGAATGTTGGTTATGGAAATCCAACTGTCATGTATTAAGTTACGCCATAATTTATTATAACTCATCCGATAGCCATACTGAAAAGGTTTTATGGATTGCGAAAACGTTATTCTGTGAGTTCCAGAAATTGCTATTTTCCCTTGTGTTTAAAGCTTGTTGTTAAAGCACGGCTGAAAAGTGTTCAAGGAGCGGTACTCAAGGTTAGCGTTTTTCTATTCGACTTTATTTATTCAGGCACGACTTCATTCCAACCAAAAAAGAAATGTACAAAAAGTAAAAAAGTGTCCTAACACAATACTTCCCAGGTGCACTGTGATCACTAGCTAATGCACCACTCGCTTTACTGTCAGTTTTTGCTGCTGTAGTTTCAAGCACTCTTGTTGTGTTCAATTTTGGCATTCTCTTCATAAACGGGCAAAAAACTGAACTTCATACTTTGATACGCAGCTTTTCTGTATTTGACTTAGTGTGGGGTGTCGGAAGAGCTACCCCTTGAGACAAAAAATGTCTCAATGCACGTTTCCTAATTATTTATTTGCCCTTTTGATTCTTACGCTGTTTGTATGGTAGCAGACAGCGGCATTGCACATAAACAGCAGCTGCAATTTAGCACGAAACCAAAAATGTTGTTGCATATGTTGTTCTCGTGGTTATTATTATTATTATTATTATTATTATTATTATTATTATTATTATTATTATTATTATTATTATTATTATTATTATTATTATTATTATTATTATTATTATTGTATGCAACCGTGCTAATTTCTTGGCCCATAGGCTGGAACCCTTCCTGAAGCAATACTATCTGACGAAGCGATGTCTAGCTGTGACGAGAGTTGAAATCAGCTGGGAAAGCAAACCTACCAAGGAACAAATGGATAAATAAAAATGATAGGCGCAATATTCACGCGTAGATGATATAAGCCTCCCAATTTCCGGACGTGTTTTCTTTGGCACATATCGTGTTCTCTCCTTCTCCAGGCTTTTTGTAAAAGAATAGCAATAATTGGTCTTTCGGCGGGTTTTATCTTCCTTCTGCCAGACTAGTGCCGATAGGAGACATTGCCGAATTTGCACAAATCTATTCGATTCCCTGAATCGTAACTCCTTGCATGGCCTTGGGACGTGAGGATTACGCGATGAAATTCGTTGTATTTACGGCATATAGCGGAATACGACCGACTGAGTTAGACCACATGTTCATTTGAAGCTCAAACGAGTTTAAAAACTTTCATATGGGTTCGTAAAAATGTTTAGCACAATGTTTACGAATTCTTGACTGTGCAGCAAAAAATGTCTCGCTTTTTTTGTATGCTGTTCCTGATAGCACGGGTACCTGAAACGGATAAATGTGCCCTTTCAATTTATAGCTTAAGTCGTTCCAGTATTTACGATTATTTCGCATTAGTCCAGCTCACAAATTAGCGGTGTTTTAGAGAGCGGTTAATAAAAGATAATCTTTATCCGCTTTATCTTTATCAGCATTTACGTAACTTTACCGAACTGCGATATCGTTTTTTATTCTTTTTTCTTGTGGGGGGGGGGGGGGGGCGTGGTAGTTAGAGTTGTAATTGATTTTCCTGAATTTAAAATTGACTACTTAATTGAGGAATCCTCCTCAGAGAGTCCGGAGATTCTAATGTTTTTCATTAAAATGCAACAAAAATCAAGTTCCCGATATATTGAATGCAAAGCAACAAATACTCTCCGTTCCAATTAATTTCGATAGCATCTCCTCTAGTTAAACTTCCACTTATGGAATGGAGCATTTCGGGAGGGACAATAGCGTAGACGCCTCGAATTATATAAAGCAAGGTAACATGAAGCAGCTACGCTTCGTCGTGAAGTTTGCGAGGCATGTGACGTTTTACCAGCGGCAATGCATCGAGGATAAAATGAAATTCTGCGGTTTTACGCCCCATAATTCCGATCTGATTATAGAGCACGCCGCAGTGCAAAAAACTACAGATCTGCAGATTATTTCTACAGTGTATGGATTAATTTCAACCACCTGAAGATCTTTGCCGAGGGCCCAATGCATGGTACATGGGCGTTTTGTATTTCGCCCCCATTGAAATTCGGCCACCGCGTCCAGGATTTGATTTCACTACCTCGTGCTTAGAAGCACAACGCCAAAGCCGCTAAGCAAGCACGGCTGGTACAAGCGCAGAGGATAGGACGCACGTCAAAGTGAAGGTTAATAAGCAATAGACGTGTCAAAGCCACACTATTCGTGGAAGTTGCATACTCTTCCTCGGAAACTGACAACGATGAACGCATACTTGCAGATGTTGAATAACCACACGTCGATGTTCGGGCTAATCATGCTAGACAGTAATTTAAACTGGCAATGATGAATTCGGTTACTAATCATCTGGGTATTTAAACATTGCGCTGCGCTGGAATATGAACGCAAGTGTGCAATGTGTGCGGCTGCCGACGCATTTCATTCCTTTAAATATCGTAAATGTTCTAATATTAAGCGTGCTGTCATGAAAGGGAATTCGTTGCAACCACAAAAAAACCGTCTGTTAGCTTAACGTGTTAACGTGTACAATCTCGCCCATCGATCGTGTTATTACGCAATACCAGCTGAATAATGCACTTCATGGCCAATTCCTATATGACAGGTATTCCTGATTTGTACAACTCTGTACTATTCAACAAGTTACACGCAATATTTGTTTTCTTTGCGAGGCAAAACAACCCGTCAATGGGATTTTGACAACAGTATAGAAATAAAATAAAATTTGTCCACTGAGGATGTTCGCGGTGGTCCTGATCTATGATATAGAAAACACCGAATTGATCGTTACCTGTGCATTAGAAGGCGCACAGTGAACCTCGAGGCTACCACCGTCTGGTGCCAGGCTCCTAGCACGGTCCATGCTAGTTGCATGGTGTCACACTGAGCCACGGTGTCCTTGACGCCCATGTCAACGAGCGGGTACCACTCGGCCATCCGGAACAGCCTCCTGGGTTGTCCTGTGTGGCTGCCGCAAGTGCGTTCGTCGACCTTGGACCACGGCTTGAGCACAAGGTCCCGATTGTCTGGGAGGACGTCCTCGATGGCCAAGTTACTGAACGCGTAGGACACGTCATCCTTGGCCGCATATGGAATTGCAGCGAGTGCAATCGAGGAAGGCGTCTTGCGGTATGGCGTCTCCTCCGACATGGTTGACAGGCAGCCTTGGAAGAGACGGTGAATTTTGATGCCGCCAGGTGCACCGATCCCCATGACAGGTAGTAGGACGATGCCGTTCCTTCCTGCGATGGTTCTAAGTGCGTCCGTCCACCACGCTTAGCTGCGTGTTCGAAAGCACGGAAGAGATTCTCCTCTGGCGCGTGGGCCTCGCGTGCCAGCGCGCGATGGCGTGGCCTCCGTGTCGCTCTTCTTTCTCCTCTCTTCCATTCGTAAACATTGTTTAACGAGTCATTGCGCTGTGCTAATAGGCTCTATTTTGGGCCACTCGCGAGCTCTAGCGGTGATTGAAATTAGCTGAAATAAGAGTGTGTAAAACCGGCCGCCAGGAAAAACAAAAAACCAAACAAAAAAAACAAGTGGCGGGGGGCGACACAATGGCGCGCATGTTGACTATTCGGATTTCCGTACTGAAAGACATGTAAAACGCTCAAATACATTAATGAGACAACCACTGTACAGATATGGGCAAAAGTTATTGTATTTAATAGATGAAGTTACATGCTATCTTGTTCGGGAAGCACAATATCAAAATATGGCTGCGCACATTTCAAAAAATGATTGATAAGAACGGGTGCGTCCAAAAAATATACGCACGCAAATTTTAAACATCTATGATTCTCCAGCATGAACAGGCAACACACTTCTATCAAGTGCATTTCTTAGAGCACATAAAGCGGGCAAACGTGATATATGAAAACAGAGTCTACGTGAAATTATTAGAATGTTTACAAGTGTCTTGTGAAATTCATAATAAAAATAGTGGTATAGTTCAGAAAGGTGTGTCATATATGCGTATTATTAGGTGTAGTTTAGTGATCGGTAATATTGTTTTTCAATACTGAATTATAGAGTTGTAAACATGACACTTGGCTTTCTGGTATTAAGAAAATAGAGAACATTATTATATATCTATTTGTTTATTTCTTCATAATGTCAACCCTCTGCTGAGGGTTCTTACAGGGAGGGCTTTAAATACAGGCAGACCATATATACAGGTGCATCAAGCGGCAGCGGAATCACAAAAATACATGTATCACAATTTTTCAAATTGACAACCATCATTGGCATTAGCCACAAAGCTTAGTATCGCGTCTTAAAGTTCAATCACCGTAGGGAAAAGGGGGAAGCGGGCGTAGTATGCAAGTAAAACAACATAGTATGGGCATAAAACATATTGGTGATTAACACAACTTCTTCGTTTTCCTGGAAGTTACACATACTCATCTTTGTTGATTTGTAAATGTCCATGTAGTATACTAAAAAACACTTTGAGACCATTTTTTTGTCTTCGTACTTCTAATATTTCCAGTTCACAAGACGGCAAGATCAGTGTGACGGAATCTAAACGGTGGTACTTTGAGCACATGAAGCGCGCGGCCTGAAGTTGAACTTTTTCTAACCTTGTAGTCATTTTTTTCTGATGAGGGCTCCAGATGGCTGAGGCATATTCAAGTAAAGGTTATAAGAACATTACATGAACACTGGCGGAGTAAGTAAGAAATGTATTTACTGTACTTGATATTGCCTTTTTCTTTGAAATGCAACAAACCGCATCGAAATTACTGTTGTGGTTGGTGAGTAAAAAGAAATCTGGTAGTTTCGCATGAGGCGAAGCATCGATATCGATAGCAAATTATTAGGCTGCTATACGGAGGGAATATAGTACTTTTATCGTCCGTCAACTTAGAAACATTCGCGTATAAACTAAACTAACAAGGATGGTTTTATGCGCGCATAGGTAAACATGAACGCATCTCACTAGATGACCGCGGACACTCGCTGTCAAAATGCGGGCGTCACGAAGAGCGGCATATGCAGCGAGCGAATTGACTTTCGTGCTGGCTCTCACTTCAACGCGTACTAAGCAGGGCAAGCACCGCGCACACGAAACCATCAGCCAATGGCACACCTACGACTATTTACCGACCACCTGTCGCCTTCACGATAGCGCCGGGGCGACCGCTCTAAGCCGTGCCATACGCAGACGCCGCCAGAGGAGAACGTTCCTTCTCCTCCCTTCGCCGCTCTCCCGGTGCCTTGCGCACGATGCAAAACGGCGCGCTTGCTCCCCGCCTTCCACCCTTGAACGAGTGAGATCGAGCAACCATTTTCGGCTAATCCTCGCACGCTCTCGCTCGCACCTATAACATGGAGCTCGCGGCCACGCCGTTATGGAAATTGCACTTTATACGGAATATCATGGTGAGGGTGACGGCGGAAATGTGCCTGGAAGTGTCTATATAATGGCTTTTGCAATGACACGATGAGGGCCCCCGAGCTAAAGCTAAGGCATGCCACACAAACTTTTATACAGAGGTACAGTGCGTTCAAAGGTGCGAAATCGCCAGGGCAGTCAGTCAAGATGTCAACGTGAATGCCACTTGATTTCCCGACTCCGCGAAGCGCCTGCAGCCTGCACCTACGAAGGCGTATCACCTCTTTCTAGTGACGTGTATCGTTGTATCATTTTCGTATTGTTCAATTCTATCATTCCCCGTCCAGAATGCAAGAAGTGCCCACGCGGGTACTTCGCACACATCGTTGTGCAGGAGAGTTCGCCGTCTGCTTCATCATGATCATAATCATTATCATCATCCAAAACATTTATTGGTTTCTATTTGCAGGGTCTTTTGTGGCAGTCTGTCAGGGCCTTTCTTCAGGCCCCTTACTGGGTTTAGCAGGGGTGGGACCCTTTGTCCAGGGCTCCAGTGGTTTCAGCAGTCCTGCGTGCTCGCTGCACAAGACCCTAGGAGCGGTCGCCGGCCAGCAGAGCCTGCTATTGCTCCCCACTTGGATTTATGATTTTGGGGACTGCTGTCATATGTTGGTATTCCCGTGTGATCTGATATATGGTGGCCTCCGGGTATTTAGCTGCGCATCTGGCGAGGTACACGTTTAACTGGGTACATTTAAGTTGCGCAAGGTTCCTGTCTGGAGCTGTCTGGAATCAATGACCTCCGCCCTCGTGAGCGATTTATGTGCGGGAGGATATCGTATCCTGGTTCCCCTGCAGTAGTGTGCCAACAAATCCCACTATTCATTTGGAACAGAAGGTCCACTTTCGAGTGTATATCTTTCGGGTACTCGGATTGCATACCGCTGAGCCACCGTGTCCGTCTCTTCATTCCCCGCTATTTCTGTATGCCCCCGCACCCACAGGATGTTGTGTTGGATCGGCTGTGGCTGTGCTGTGTGGAGTGTTACGCCGCCCCATAGCTCGAGGAGCACACGGAGTGCGCGGTGGCCTATTCTGCTGTTCAGGAAATATCGTTTTTTTTTTATTGCGATAAAGGCTTGCCCTTAAGGCATAATTCTTGGAGCGTATATGTGTATTATATGTGTGCTGTGAGGCCTGTGTTGTGTATGAATTGAAGCAGTGTTTTGTGGAATCTGTTGTCATGTATCCAGCGGTCATAGCTGGTTGTCACACTGTAGCGGAGGCCGGCTTGCAGTAGGAGACGCGAGCGTTCCGATTGTAAACCCGTACATGTCCATATTAGGTGGTATGCATCTGATTCCACCACAGGAATGGAGCAGTATGGACACGTAGCACCCAGTGGTAAATGCGACCAGTTCCACCTTGAGACAACAGCCGGTGTAAGGGCCACCCCGGCCCGAAGCCTCCTAAGCACAACTTCCTCCGCCCTAGTAAGATGAAGGGGGAGGGAGCAGACACACGGTGGGATAAGAGCGCGTGTGTCCTGCCGGAGAACATTTTTACGGGCTCGCAGCGAGTTACGGGGTTGGGGTGGGAGGGGAATAGGTGGAGGATCAGGATTAGGAGGACAGTGTGCCTGCTGGTCAGCAGCAATGTTGTGAGGGTTTGCTGAATGGCCTTGAATCCAGTGTACCTTGACGCAAGTAGCTGTCTTACTATTCATAGTGTGTATTCTCTCGCAGATTTCCATCGCCTTATCAACCTTCTTGAGTTCCTGAATAGCCGCTAAAGAGTCAGTGAAGATATCTAGTTGCTTGATGGTAGGCAGCTTAGATGTCGCATCTTGCACAGCGTCATGGATGGCTTGAAGTTCCATTACTAGAGCGCTGGCTTCCGTAGATAAATAGCGGTGGTGGCCGCTGATAAAATTATGCGTAGTACTCAGGAATGATGTCGGCAGGCGTCTTGTGAATCAGTTGGAATGCTTAGTTATTTGCCGGTTCTGAAGCCATCCGCCGCAGCTAGAGCGATAGCTCCTCAGCTTGAGTCACGCTTGTTTAGTTTATATAGCCGCTTGTAATTTCGGAAAGGCTTGCGTTGATGACCATGGCCATTATGCATCCTCTTTCGGAATATTGTGCGGCTGCGTCCACGTATACTACGTCGTTTTTGGTGGAGAACGTGCGTTTGATGTCAATGCGTTGGGTGTCTTCAGCTGCTGTCGCGTCCTTTGGGTTCCCTTATTTTAATGTATGTTCGCGAAACTTTCGCAGATCTTCTAACAGAACTTACAAACATATTTCTTGTTGAGAAATTTTGCACGGCATATGCAGTCCGTGGAACGATAAAGAAATGAAAGAAGGCTCCCCACGATTTGACCACGTGAGCCTGTCTTTGCCGTCCGCCCATGAGGTGACATGCAATTGATGTTAGCCAATAAAACTAGACGCGTCCCTGGGGTGAAATATCATGTCTGCATACGACTAGTTCATTTATGAGACGCGGTCGGCAGATCTCACGAAAAGTACAAGCTTGGCCGAACTCCAAGCCTTCCTTCAAAGAACCTCTGCTCTTTGAAGGTACCCTACCCCATATGGAATCAACAGATAATCAAATTAAGAAAACACAGTGGAAATATTTCTTCTTTTACTTGGAGTGCAGAATTTATAAGCCAACGGAAAATCAAAGTCGACGAAAAAACACGTAGTACGGTTAGAGCGTGTAGTGCGAATATTCAAGCGGTAGGCTGCGGTATGGGCCAGGCGTTTTCGCTCCCTCTGTCGTAATCCATAAATTACCTGGGAACCTGAAGGTCTCGCTTATTTCATGACGTTTCAATGTGAAAAATAATTTTTCATAGCAATCTCGTTTAAACTACTCAGCTCATATTTAATTCTCGAGCGCTTGAAGGAGTTCAACGGATACTTTAGCGCATCCGAAGGCGCTATGAAGACGACGGAATAACCGTGGCATGACGATTCTGAAATAATGAAGACAGTATAACAAGGACAGTACGACGACGATGGCATGGTGATAATGGGATGACGACCGAGCGTATGACGATGTTGCCTTGACGACAACGACATAACGATGACGGTATGACGAGAATCGGATGACGAATCGGCTATGACGACAATGGAAGGGCGATGGTGTCTTCACTACGCAGATATAACGAGGACTGCATGACAATCAATGTATGTCAACGACGAAATGACGGCGATGTCATAACGCTGGCATGTTCGCGACCGAATGACGACGGCGTCATTGCGACGAAGTGATGAAGGAATGTCATCGCTTGAACGACTAAAGAGGTGTGACAATATAATGGCGACCAGTGTATGACGAGGATGTCATCGCGGCATCTATATGATGACGATCATGTGAAGAAGACCGCGTGACGAGCCTTGTTTGACGACGTTTTAAGACGACGATTACGTGATGATGACCGCGTGACATCAACTGTATAAGCAGTGGATGACGACCATTACGTGAGATAGCTTGGCGACGACTTGGTGTGACGACGCCGATGGGGAAATGACGGCGTCACAAGCACGGGGAGGCGACGACGGCCCATAACCAGTGGCACACATCCCTGGAAACTGCAGATTGCACGATCTCTGGGTTCGGCGCGCTTGTGCGGACGGCGAGAACGACCCAAAACTGAGAAACGAGCTAAGCAAAACTAACACTTAAAAATAAATTGCCGATTGTTATGCCCGAACCCACACCCTCTGCAGAGAGCATGGGTACGGCTCATAACGCTCCTACTGACCCTCTTTTTTATCTCACACTGTCTCTTATTGCAACGGAGCTGTATGTAACTATGATGCCATAGAATTTTCGTGTCCGCATACAAAACTATCATCATCAATGGCTCATATGCCCGTAAGTAAGCAAAAAATGCAATGGCTCATACCGCTATGAGCCAGAGGCTACAAGCACTCAGCAAAGTGAAGCGAACAGTTTTTACATTATTTCTAATCACGCATGCAACATACACAATGGCATGTCGAAAAAAACTGTCATCAATGGCTCATACACCGGTTGGAAATGGCTTATACGCGCGTTAGCAAACAAGCAAATTCAATGGCCGCGTAAGGTAAGTGGCTACTCAATTGCGTTGGTACTATCTGTGGGGTCGATGTGGGTGATTTCAATGTGTATGTTTCGGGACGGAAAAGGGAGTGATTTATCCGTTTCGTGTTGTAGGAATATTTCTTGCGATGCGACAACGATCCGGCCCAACCGACCAACCAGTGGCGTACATGCATCGATTTGACATAATCATAGCACCGTGTTTGCAGTTGTGAGTATGCAGACCAGTGCACATCACAGTGACTATAAAGCCATTGTGACCATCGTTACTAGGTGACAATCGAATATTATTCCAGCGCAGTGGGTTCTCGAATAGAGTAGTCGTTATTCTAAGATTCGAACATTTTTTTAATGTTATCGAATACTTTACGTTGTGGACTGTACACTGCTGGAAAAAAAGTGTTTGCACTAAATGTTAAAGAAAAAATCTCGTTCTTTGAAGCTAATAAACGATTATTATAGCTTTCGCGAAGAAGTAATGCCGATGTGACGCTGGTGGGGCCCGTATCTCAGAGGCCTCAGGAGTTCTCCGAGCCCACGCATAGTGGTTCCGCTGTGACCCCTGCCGCCTCCATGGTGGAAGGAGCCAGTGCTGCTCCATCGTCTTCAAAGGCGCTCTAGACACCAGACCCGCAGGGCCCCAAAATCAACCGAACGCCAATGCCTGAGACACGTGTCTCAGCGCGCAACTCTCGGTTCTCGAGCGCGTCAGAGAGAGAGCGATGGAAGACGACGAAAAACCCGGTGTTATCCACGCCGAAGGACAAGCTGTCTCTTAAGGGCGTAAGCAGGGACAAGTTCCCCATAACCACGTTAAATAAGAAAGCGATAACCTAAAGGTTATCGCTCTTTTCTTTTAGTCTTCTTCGTATCTATGTCACCGTACTTCGTTCTTATCTCTTATCCACTCGTATTGCCATTTTTTACGTTTGAGTTTCAAAATGGATTTTATTATGCAGGAGAATTTCAGGAGGCTTTTACGACACGTAGGTTACATCAAGTGCATGTTTTGTACCTTCTATCCTGCGGAATTGTGCTTACAGGAAACAAACCTAAGCGAAAAACATAAAATTTTTTAAAAGGCTGTACTGTCGTACCGTGCGACCGTACTCAGGCGAACCGCGTTTCGGGTGCTGCAGCCATTGTTCTGCAGTGTGGTATCACAGCTAGAGAAGCAACAGCCATTAACAGTCACATAGAACCCCTTTCTGTCACCGCTTTAGCAAATAAAAGCATCACCATTTGTTCAATATACATTCCACCACATTCGCAATTTACTGTAAGAGATCTAAAGTTAATTTTAAGCCAGCTCCCTGAACCTTTTTTTAATAGCGGGTGATTTTAACGCACCTAGCACTTATGAAGTAGCAATATAACCGATACCAGGAGAAAAACAATTGAAGATTTTATCTTAACAAACGACATATGCATTTTAAACACTGCTGCTGCAGCCTATTGCTTCCTGTGCACCGGTGCTATGAGGTGTCTAGATCTGGCGCTGTGCTGTCCATCTCTCTTTGGCGTTTTTCAATGAAGTGCTATCGATAATCCCTATGGTAGTGACCATATGCCTAATATCATTAAGAAAATCTCTAATTTTCTTGCAATACCATTAAGATCACCCCATTGGAAACTCCATCTAGCAGATTTGCCTCTATTCACTGAAAAGGCCAGTCCGGATAACATATCAGATGAGATAACAATAGACGAAAACAATGAAACGATTACTGCCTTTACACTTGCTGCCGCAGAACAGACAAACCCGTAATCCTCCGGCTTATCAGGAAAAAAAAATTAAAATTCTGGTGGATGAATTAGAGTAAAAAATCTAAAAAAAAGAAATACAAATCAAAGCACGGGGTATCTTTCGGTGACACCCAAACCAAGATAACCTACTCTCTTTCATAAAAGCAAAAGCGAACGCCAGGTACACACCCAGACAAGCCGAAAGGCTGTCCTGCAAAAACAATGTATCATCCCTAAATAGCTCAATAACGTCCAGAAGAATGCGGGATCAGCTTCGTAAGTTTACAGGCGACTACGGTCCTTACTCTATCCCCATACTCTCAACCCCAGGCACGCAAACAGATTTAAAGGACAAGCAGACGTATTAGGCCAGCATTTCCATGACATCTCAAGATAACTAAATTATTCTGCTACATTTCAAAGATACAAGCAATCAGCAGAAAAACTAAAGCTTCCGACCACGAGAAGTTAAGAGTGATATTGTATAATGTCCGCTTAACGCTTACGGAAATCAACAGAACACTCAGTACAGGCAAAAAAAAACAGCACCTGGTCCGGACACAGTGCATTACGAAATGCTCGCTCACCTTTGATATAAAGCGGTGGAAACCTTCCTTCGTTTTTTTTTTACATAATTTGGGAGACGGGAAAAATGCCGAATGCGTGGAACAAATATCTCATAAACGCTTTCTTGAAAGCTGAAAAGTATCCTACAACATCAACTAACTACAAACCCATAGCACTCACAGGCTGCATCGCGAAGTGTTGTGAAGTCATTATAAAGATAACATTTACAGACGTCCTTGAAACCCAGAACCTGCTCAATAACCATCAGTGCGGCTACAAGAAAGGTTACTGTACAATAGATCACTTAGACCGGCAAGAAGACGAGATACGTGCGGCCTCTCTGCACAAGCAGCACTTTCTAACTGTTTTCTCCGATATAGAAAAGGCGTACGACACAGCATGGACGTTTGGTATCTTGAACGACTTAGCCAATTTGGGGATCCGCGGTAGAATGCTCAAAGGTCTAGCCGATTTCATGTCCGACCGAACATTTCAAGTGGGTTTAGGAACGGTCATCTCACGCGTATTCATTCAGGAAAATGGTGTGCCACAGGAATGCGTATTTAGCGCAACACAGTTTCTGGTAAAAATGAACTAGGTCAATAATGTAATTCCATCCTCTGTAATGCATTCATAATATGTTGATGATCTGCAAGTATCGTGTCGTGCCTCGAACTTGGCAACCTGCGAACGGCAATTTCAAATTTCATTAAACCAAATCACGCAGTGGGCATCGAAAAAATTGTTTTAGCTTCTCAAATGAAAAAAACTATTGGTGTTGTCTTTTTACAAAACGGAGGCTCAGCACACGATCCCATCCTTAAGGTACAGGAAGCCCCACTATCATAAAACTACAACACAAGTTTCTGAGTGTCTTGTTTAATAACATGTTAAACTTTCTTGCTCACATAAATAGCCTTAAAATTAATGCAAACGTCATCAAAGTCCTGTCCCGGAATCGCTGGGGCTCTTATCGTTAATGCCTGCTACGCATCTACCACACTTTGGTACGTAGCATACGGTAGCATCATATATGATTCAGCCTGACAGTCTCCCATCCGACGACTTGATCCAGTTCATAACCTAGGACTACGACTGGCTAGTCGTGCTTGCAGAACATCACGTGTCCAGCGCTTATAAGTTTACTTTTATGAACCTCCTTTACATCATCTCAGAGCGCTACTAACTTGTACCTACATTCTCAAAATGCAATCCTTACCACAACACACATGCTACAACCTGGTCGCACAGTGCAACTCACGCTTACACTACACAAATAAACTGAACATGATCAGACCTCTTCTTCTGCGACCGAAGGAATACTGTCGTGTCTATGACAATCCTCATGTGCTCCTTAAGGTTGCTAAAGGGCCACGACGACTACCCCCTTCGTAAGAATTCATACATTTAAATGATAGCGCATTGGTACCTCTAAAGAAAAATCACACACCGCACGAACACATCATACAAGCATTGCGCGATAATCAGGCCAAATATCAAAATTACATGGAATTTTACACTGATGCCTCGAAAACAAAAGAACACGTGGGTGTGGGCGCCGTAACGGAAAATTGGGACACAAGTATTCGAGTACAACAGCATGCCTCTGTCTACGCAGCCGAAGTCTACGTAATATCTTGTGTAGTGAGAAAGATCATCGCATGACAAACACGAAAACACGGTCATTTACAATAATTCGTTAAGCACACTGAAGTCTGCCCACGTTAAATCCGTATGTGAACCCCTGTTCGGGATATATTAAACATAGTGACTACAAACAGATACAGGAAATCAATTAGGTTTTGCTGAGTACTAAGCCATGTTGGGATACAGGGTAATGGAGAAGCGGATAGATGCGCATCAATTGCAGCGTCCAAAGGCATAACGAACGCAACGCTTCCATGTATACATAGTATCACTGCGATTAGGAAGGCCCTGAGGTCAAAATGGGCACACAAATGGGACCATTGTATATGCAACAAGGTACTTCTTACTAAACGCCTAGTTGGCGAGTGGAAGTCGTGCAGTCACCAGCAATGGTTGTATCAGGTGATCTTTGTCAACTTTGGGTTGGACACACACATCTTACACAAAATTTTCTGCTTCGAAAAGAAAACCCGCGGACTTGCGAAAAATTCCATGAACCTCTTACAGTGATTCACTTTTTACGACATGTCCATAGTTTATAACACACAGACGGAATCTTTTACACAACCTATATTATTTACATATACGTTTACATCCTGCCCTATTACTGGCAGACGAGCCGCTACTGCCATTTACTAACTTGTCTGACTTTTTAGAGACAACTGCTTATTTACATAAATGAATAATGTAAGGCTGGTTTATCTGTTTTATCGTTGCGTTTTCTATTCTGTTGTGACTGGCAAAGCGTGACCTGAGTAGTCTTAGCACCATTAAACGCTAACTAACTAACTAACTAACTAACTAACAAACTAACTAACTAACTGATTGACTGACTGACCGACCAACTAACAAACTAATTACCTACTAACTAACTAACTAGCTAACTTATTAACTAACTAACTAATAACTCATTTTGTGCCTTTTCCATGACTGGATACTTAAGGTGCCCGTAGAAAAGGGAGCAGTTAAGAAGCCCGCGCCTTCTTCCTTTCCTCTGCGCCTCCGTATTTACGAAAAATTATCGATTTTGCTGTACCGATTTTATGACCCCATATATAGGTAGGTTATAGAAATGTGTCGTTTGTAGTATATTACTCAGTACAGTGTTGTAAGCTTGATTCGGTATTTTTTTTTTCTCTTTTAAATTTCAAGTTCTATGCGAGTGAAAGAAAATCAGGAATAATGGAACCAGACATTCGCTCTTTAGTGGCGGTAGATTCATACACTGACATTCCCTTAGCAGCTTTTGCTGTAAAGCCTAAGTACGCACGGATTGAACGCTAAAACGCATCCTACAACGCTCTCCGCAAGTCTGAACTTTGTTAGTGAATTTGGGGTAGCATCCAGAGCCTCTCTGCTCAAGGAATAGCACACTGCCGCTTATACGCTGCTCATCCGGATGTGTATGGAGTGCGATTAAATACGGGGACTCATTACATAATCTCTCTTTCCACAGCGATCCCACAAAATGAAATGTCACTAAATGAGACAATGCTGGCCTTCCATGTTTTTGCTTTAAAGGGGTCACTCTTACCTCGCGTGCAGCCTCCAAAGCCAGCTGCTCGGTGTGGCCACGCCGTCTGTGTCACTGTTGCCCTCAGCCTTGATGTAGTTCAGCATCGTCAACGAACACGCGAGCGTGTCGCGCTGGTTCATGTGCGAGTTGCAGCCCAAGATGCGGAGGCTGTACTCGGGCGAAGGCCCGGCGCCTCACTCCACAATCGGGTGATTCATGCTCGGGCTAGCTCCACGCCATGTGTAGTCGGCACCTATAAAGTGCGTTAACAACACATGGCCTTATAAGAAACGCTGCCTTTGAAGCGCACATTCGTCAAGCAAGGATTCGTGGCACGCTGCAGCTGTTCAGGTGAAACGTTCCCTGCTTTATCCTCAGACCGCCTTCCGAGTCAAAGTACTGACGATGTCATCATCCATTCTGGGAGGTAAAACTAAACATAAATCCTGCAGTTCTCGCTGTTGAACTGTTGTATTTTACCATGCCTATATGTTAAGAAAGTACGATGTGCAGAATGCAGTAATCCTAGTTTTGCAAGTGCAACCGCCGTGTAGGAAAATATGAATAAGCAACTACACTGAATATTAAGAGATTTTGGAAAAATGATATTTCGTGTGTGTCAAAAGTACATATATTAAATTCTGTTACAAACTTGATGTTAAGCCGCAACCGCAAAGTGTTCAAGAGCGATTATATGTTATGATTGTTTTCTTCCATTTTCTTCAGTCATGGACGACTTTATTCGAACCAATGAAAGAAAGTACAAAATATAAAAAAGGTATCCGAACATAATACATCTCCTGTACAATGTGATAAGTATATCGAATGCCACGCACTTTCTTGTACCACTGTTCCCAGAACTTCGGTTTTGTGTTCAATTTTGGCATTCTTTGTCAAAGGGTCAATATCCTTAAATTCACCCTTTCATACCCCGCTGTTAGGACTCAGTGCGGTGTCGGAAAAGGTGCCGTGTTGGGAAAAAATTCTCTGAATGCAACTTTGTTTTATTTTTTTTTCGCTAGATATTCTTACGCCATTCACACGGCAGCAAAATTCACCCGATCGTATGCACAGGAGCAGCATTTGCGCACGCATTAGAAATCGTTCTTTTTTCCGTGTTCTATGTTATTATACTAAGTTTTCCAAACATTTTTTGTCATCTGCGTACACACTGGAACGAGCGTGCTGGAAATTGGAAGAAGCATGCTGTAACTAACACTAAATGATAGCCTGGAACATTCGTCGATAATTACCGTCCAACAAACTGATATCATCTCGATAGCATGGGGCTTGAACTCAACTGCGGAGTCAATGTATACCCAAAACTACCGAGGCTCGTATGGATGAAGAGAAATTGTTGGCGCTATTTAAGGCGTAGGCGAAGAAACTGCTCTGTTTATGGAAAGATCGTCGTGGGCGCCTATGGCATTCTATTTCTCTTTCCCTAGGATTTTTTTTATAGCGATGCCAATTATATGGACACTCCAGGCGCATTATTTCGGTCGGCGTCCCCGTTGCCGTTGCCGCGATGTTCGGTATGAAGTCTAAAGGCGACAACACCGTAGCAGCGCGTCGTGTGCTGTATGTGTGAGTGAAAGCACGCGACTGAAACCGGCGGTCCCGGCTCAACAAGGCTCGCGCGAAGGCACAAAGCGGAGAGCAAACGCGCTGTCTTCCGTCGCGCGAAAGGCCATGAGGGGATGGGAGGGAGGGAGGGGGGTGGGCGGCGTTGTGCCCCGACAGCACGTGCGCATTTCGCGACAGCGCGCAAGGGCACAACTGACGATCGCGGATCAATCTCGCGCGCCATTTCTGGAGGAAAGTAGGAAGGAAAGCGAGGGAGTGAGGGGATGTGCTACATACCCTCAGGTGAATAACAGCTAGAAACAATGCAAAGCGACCAGTGAACGGCTAACGTCCATGTAAACACAGTTTTGTTTGTTTGTGAATAGGCACACGAAATGCTTAAGTCCTTTTCTTTTTGGTTCATTCGAAGCTGCATAAGAGTTCCTCAAACACGTCTTTTCTTGACATAAGTGCAGAAGCATAGAATATGTCTTGGTACTATATTCATATCTTTTCGCGCTAGCAAGGACAATGAACTTCAGAGATCACGTTATCTCTATTTGCTAATTTCACACTCGGTATGTAACGGGGGAAGCAAAGTATGGAAGCACGTTGGTATTGGATGAAATTAGTCAGCTGGTCTTGTGCCAGATACATGAAGGAGTCATAAAAAGAATACAGAGACAACACCAAAGTGAGGAGAAGTAGTAGACCTGAATGAAAAAGGAACAGGTGTGATCGCCTTAGTTGTGGTACCAGCCCTGTAGCAAACATCTTTTGGAATTCCTTGTACCCCCCGGTAGAAATGCGCACTCAACTTGCCCTAATCCTTCATAATGATGATAACAAGCAACATGTCATTGTTTTTTTTGAATAAAGAAAACTAGTTGTTTTTCAAAGAGAAGCTGTAATTGTACAGGAGCAACAGGAATACTGAAAACAAAGTTACTCAGAGAATGACAACAAAAAGCTTTTCATATCGCAAGCTCTCCGAAAGAAACCCAAATAAATCCATTATTCGATCAGTTAGATCACTCTGCCAGAAGTACTGGAAAGCATGCCATACCTCGCAGTATACCTTTCGTATTTTGGCACCGAAATCCACGGACATTTCGTTTTCTTCGTCTACAGATTACACATAGGCTTATCGGTGAGAAGTTCAATTGAGAATAGATTTCTATGAAGACCATCGAAAGCAGTGCTTAAACAACTAAACCCCCATAATCACATTAAATATATTTTTAAGTCATCATTTGAATAATTCAAGCCATTTGGTGGCCAATAGCTTCGACGCAGTCAAACTCTTCGCACCCGCTATTTGTTAATGAAACGACGAGGACGAAAAGGACGTTCCAAAGCGCTGCTGTTTCTATTCCTTAGCACTTATATAGTCTTGACATGATCTTATGCTATTTTAGATGTATCAGCCACTTATTGACAAATCCCCCGTGGTGGGCATGTGCGATATTTATTTTATTTTATTTATTTATTGATACTGCAATCCCACTTTGGGGATTTTGGCAGGAGGGTACAAATGTTGAAAAGGTCACAAAAAAAAAAAAGGCAACCGACAAATACATAGATACATAAGAGTAAATAAACTAATATAAACTGAAATAGAAGGCATACGGTAACTACTAAGTTAGGCACGATGTAAACAAGGTAAGTGAAGGCTGTTGAACTTGGGTGTTAGTAAGCTGGTTCCATTCAGTTATTGTCCGCGGAAAGAAAGAGTATTTAAAGGAGTTGTTACGTGTGCGAAACGGAGCAATTGTTAATTGGTGTCTGTCTAGTGGCATACCCGGATGAAAAGGTTATTACGTCTGAAGTGTCTAATTTATAGTGCCCCTTTACAATCTGATACATAAATTTAAGCCTAGATGACCGGTTTCTTTGCGTTATTTGTGGCAAGTTTGCTCTGGTTAAAAGGACAGAAACAGAAGAACGTCCAAAGCTGTTATATATGAATCGCACCCCCTTTTTCTGTACGCTTTCAATCTTGTTAATATTAGTCCTAGTGAAGGGGTCCCAGATTATGGCTGCATAATCTAATGATGGGAGAATAAGCGCTTTATATGCGGTCATGCGGACATCAATGAAATGATCATCATCTTGGTCATCATTGATTGAACTGCGCCACGTCCGGAAACGGCGCTGTCGCGGACGTCATTCCTCTGCCCGCACTCGATCACGGATGCCGCTTACGTTGTCAACTTGATCACGCTTCACTTCCACCACGACTGAGAAGCTGTATGGATCCGAGACTTTCTGTTCGTGCCTTGGCAGAAGGACCACTGGGGCCAGCAGCCATTCGCCTCCGCCATCGTGGACGCTACCGCTCGTCAGCAGGTCGCCGTTCAGCAGAACGCGAACGGGAGCCACAACTGCTGCTAAGTGTGCGTCTTGCTAGAAGGCTATACAAACGTGGGGAGTAACATTGCCTCCCGTATTGACTACCATTTGCATGCAGTGACGTTGTCATCGCAAACAGGAGACCTGAGTGTCGTCGTACGTGAGCGCTGGTCGATGGCTGTGGGGTTTGGCAGCTTTTTGTTCTCCTTTGCACCAACATGTCACTTGCCTAAGCCACTGAAGGACAGCCTCGTTGGCACAATGGTGCAGACGTCGGTACTGCACCCGCCTGCTCAAAGAGGAACATTAAATATACTCAGAAGAGTTGACTGTTGGCCTAGTTGGTCGTCCATATTTGAAGTAGTAGCTTAGCGCAAGAAAACCACAGACACAAGGAAGGTCTGTCTTCCTTGTGTCTGTGGTTTTTTTGCGCTAAGCTACTACTTGAAATAAATATACTCAAGCAGGATGTTTAACATACTTTGTCGCGCACAAGTGTAACCAGTGCCCTTAGAGAAGCGTTAGTTTTTTTCGCTGGTCTTTGCAGCCGGCACTGCACATCTGCGATGCCACTTGTGTTTGGAACTGCAGCCCATTCGCGGGCCTTGGCAACGCACTAGATGCGGGTTACGCGCCATGCAAGCGCTGCTGGTCTGCTGGCCGCGCACAAGCCTTCACAAAACGCTGTACATTTCTTTATGGAATATACGTTTGTGTTTGGGACTGTATGCTCTGCTTGTTTGTATATGTGATCACTGTGTACATCGTAATTATCATCCTGCACCTGGAGAAGCATTCCAGATGATGGGCCAGACTATCATCTCCTCAAGGTGGTTAATATTTGTACATCTCGCTTTCTCTAATAATTCGTACAATTTCTAGTAAATATTTCCTTAATAACTAAGCAAGCAAGGCGTCACTCACCCACCCGAAACATGCAGATCACATTCGATGAGATCCGTTTACATTTGCAGCAAAGACGCTCGTGTCCTCAGATTTAGGTGCACGTTAAAGAACTTCGAGACATGAAAATTAATCTGAACTCACCCACTGTGGTGTGCTTCATAATAAGATCGCCGTATAAACATGTAAAACCCAAGAATTTTTGTTGCGAATTTCATCCACAAGAGGGTTTGTAGTATAAGGTCATGTCAAAGCATGATCGCACTTGTGATGTCAACTCGCGAAAGCAAAAGAACAACGACAACCTGCAACTGATTTTGTACTGAAGATTGACAACAGCGTGGCTGATGACCGACAGTGGCAGTCATGGCCGATGTTCCTTTTGCAGCACACACACTACCAACGTAAACAGCATATTCCGAAATGAATGACCGAGTGCTTGGATATTTTTATTGGACACTTGGACGTGCTTGCCTAACAGCTGGATGTATTTTCAATTCTTAACTTTCCGTAGCGATTTGGTTTTCTATAATCGTTGCACCCACGTAATATAAATAAAGGCAGTCGTGCCCGAGCGGTGAAGATGATGGACTAGAAATCCATTGGCGTCGCCCGCAGACGTTCAAATCCGGTTGACTGCGTGATTTTTATCTTGCACCCTGCGTTCTATCTTGAGCAGTTTTGAAGGTGAAGCGGGTCTTGTCCATTTAGTTGTACTTTTCACTTTAAATATTACTCATGAAATGCCGCAGTTTAGGCGAAGCATCACTTGCGATATAAAAACAATAATCCCACGAATAAAGGTTCCTAGTTTTATAGACAATATAAACTCATTTTCTAACTTGCCAAACAGTCATGGTGGGACGCCCATAAGGACAAAGATAAGCCGACGATAGTGATGCTCCTAAACACGCCAGCTTATTCGCAGCACACACTGCCACAACGCCGGCCTGATAAGGTGCGCCGGTAGTGGCGAGCGAACGGTTCCTGCGGCCTCTGGCTTCACCCCGTCTCGGAAACCTGGACTACGTGACCTCCAACGCTAGAACAATTTCGCCTCGCCCTTAGCTTTGGAACTCCCCGCTGTAATCACTTGTAACCTGCAGCGCGCAGGACGCCTATGCGCTAAATAGAGAAGAAGCCCACGCGGACTGGCCTCCTCCACTTTTGCGCGCCGTCACGTGACTTCAAAATATGGCGCGCAGGAAGACGGCGAACATCATCTCACCATCATTCTCAACTCACATTCGCGAACTTGCCCTCGCACCCCCAGCCATACCATCGCAGCATATCTCGCCGCACCCGCACTGTGACCGCTCATTCTTGTCGCACATGGACTTTATACAGAACATCAAGGCGGAGTTGAAATGCGACAGGAGTATCCATGTATAATTCCTATCGCAACAATAATAAGAATTGCCTCTCCATTCCGGCTTGGCGAAAGTGGAAATCCAGCTAAGCTGTTAGAAACCACCACCAATGCATGTGCTCAGGAGGGTATGGAATGCTTTATTGCTCAGTTCTTCCTGCGGCGCATTATTCAGCAACAGGGGCGATACGATCAGCGGCAGCAGGCCGCCGTTGGTCGTATTGCCATTTCTTTTCCCTTTGGAGCTTCGCGTTCATGCGAAGCGAAGCGGTTCATGCCTGCGCCCGATGATTTACGGTCCGGGCGCAGGCATTAGATGAGCCAGACTGCGCGGTATCGCCTTCCGGCTTTTCACGACATCTGTAGCTGCTACCGCCTAGAACGTTTAATCTTCCCGCAGCTAATAAACAAATGCTCGCGCAGGTGCGAGGTGCTGTGGCGACAGCGCCGCTCACACCTTGCCCTCTCCTTCACCTCACCGACTCCTCTCTCTACCCTTCATCTAGCTGTAAATTTTGCTCCACAACCAAAGCCAATTTTAATCGCATCATGTGGGGATACCCGAAGAACCTTTCACCCTTGTTCCTCCGTAAATTAATAGGCAGCGAAGAGCAGGGGGAGGCTGCCTTGCGATGCTCCGCGCGCGATATCTTGGGCTCGTTGAGAAGGTTGCGAGAGGCAATCATGCGTAGCAGCCTCCCCCTTCTATCCCTCTGCGCCTTTACTTCAAAAAAGAAAAAAAAATAGTTGTCATCCCCCCCCTCCCACCAACGCCCCGACGACGTGAATGCAGTATAAGCCCCACTTACGAGAGAGCAATAAGCGCAAGTACAAGACATATATAGGTGGATTAAGAGCTCTCCTTTTCGAAATGACGAGCATACGCAAAAGTGTGTGCCTGAAACGATAGCGAGTGTTTTGTTCCCTTGAATGTCATGAATTACAACTGAAAGAAATCATCGATGCATGCTCCGAGCTATGCACAGGCTTACGTAAAGTGAAGAAACGATATCCAGCTGACCTGCTGGCACAGTTTGAACACAAGTTAAAAAAATTGTACAGGTCGCACGCACTGTGGGAATCGATGTAAGCGAAGGTTTCTGTGCCGGATGCTTTGATTGACGATAATTAGCGGTAATCTTTACGGTTAAGCGTAATTTCTTCGACGTTCAGCCTAACACGAGATGGGTGACTTGTTGTTAAACGTTTCCTTGCGGGCACCAGTGCTGTTTGTCTGCGTACTGCAGAGAACATGCACGGAGAGGTGTTTGCTTGAGGCGTTGTTGTGCGCCATTATTCTTCATAACCTCCGAGAAGTTTAGCATTGTCACTGCTCACACGGAAAATAGCCTCGTGGCTGAAGTGTTAAACTGTGTTTAAATTATAGAGCTGTACGTGCCAAAACCACAATCGGATTATTTTGAGTTCATTGGAATATGAACCTGGCAACGTTTAACGCTGGAACGTTATCTAGTGAGGCGAGTCTAGCAGTGCTATTGGAGGAATTAGAGGGCAGTAACTGGGATATAATAGGGCTCAGTGAAGTTAGGAGGCCGAAAGAAGCATATACAGTGCTAAAAGGCGGGCATGGCCTGTGCTACCGGGGTTTAGCGGAGAGACAAGAACTAGGAGTCGGATTCCTGATTAATAAGAATATAGCTGGTAAAATACAGGAATTCTATAGCATTAACGAGAGGGTGGCAGGTCTTGTTGTGAAACTTAATAAGAGGTACAAAATGAAGGTTGTACAGGTCTACGCCCCTACATCCAGTCATGATGATCAGGAAGTCGAAAGCTTCTATGAAGACGTGGAATCGGCGATAGGTAGAGTGAAAACAAAATACACTATACTGATGGGCGAATTCAATGCCAAGGTAGGCAAGAAGCAGGCTGGAGACAAGGCAGTGGGGGAATATGGCATAGGCACTAGGAATAGCAGGGCAGAGTTATTAGTAGAGTTTGCGGAGCAGAATAATATGCGGATAATTAATACCTTCTTCCGCAAGCGGAATAGCCGAAAGTGGACGTGGAGTAGCCCGAACGGCGAGACTAGAAATGAAATAGACCTCATACTCTGCGCTAACCCTGGCATCACACAAGATGTGGATATGCTCAGCAAGGTGCGCTGCAATGACCATAGGATGGTAAGAACTCGAATTAGCCTAGACCTGAGGAAGGAAAGGAAGAAACTGGTACATAAGAAGCCGATCAATAAGTTAGCGGTAAGAGGGAAAATAGAGGAATTCGAGATCAAGCTACAGAACAGGTAGAACAGAACTCAGGAAGAGGACCTTAGTGTTGAAGCAATGAACGACAATCTTGTGGACATCATTAAGGATTGTGCAATAGAAGTCGGTGGTAACTCCGTTAGACAGGATACCAGTAAGCTATCGCAGGAGACGAAAGATCTGATCAAGAAACGCCAATGTATGAAAGCCTCTAACCCTACAGCGGGAATAGAACTGGCGGAACTTTCGAAGTTAATCAACAAGCGTAAGACAGCTGACATAAGGAAGTATAATATGGATAGAATTGAACATGCTCTCAGGAACGGAGGAAGCCTAAAAGCAGTAGAGAAGAAACTAGGAATTGGCAAGAATCAGATGTATGCGTTAAGAGACAAAGCCGGCAATATCATTACTAATATGGATGAGATAGTTCAAGCGGCTGAGGAGTTCTATAGTGATTTGTACAGTACCAGTGACACCCACGTCGATATTGGAAGAGAGAATAGTCTAGAGCAATTCGAAATCCCACAGGTAACGCCGGAAGAAGTAAAGAAAGCCTTGGGAGCTATGCAAAGGGGGAAGGCCGCTGGGGAGGATCAGGTAACAGCAGATTTGTTGAAGGATGTGGGGAGATTGTTCTAGAGAAACTGGCCACCCTGTATACGCAATGCCTCATGACCTCGAGCGTACTGGAATCTTGGAAGAACGCTAACATAATCCTAATCCATAAGAAAGGGGAGGTCAAGGACTTGAAAAATTATAGACCAATCAGCTTACTGTCCGTTGCCTACAAATATTTACGAAGGTAAGCGCAAACAGAATCAGGAACACCTTAGACTTCTGTCAACCAAAGGACCAGGCAGGATTCCGTAAAGGCTACTCAACAATAGACCATATTCACACTATCAATCAGGTGATAGAGAAATGTGCGGAATATAACGAACCCCTATATATAGCCTTCATTGATTACGAGAAAGCGTTTGATTCTGTCGAAACCTCAGCAGTTATGGAGGCATTACGGAATCAGGGTGTAGACGAGCCGTATGTAAAAATACTGAAAGATATATATAGCGGTTCCACAGCCACCATAGTCCTCCATAAAGAAAGCAACAAAATCCCCATAAAGAAAGGCGTCAGGCAGGGAGATACGATCTCTCCAATGCTATTCACAGCGTGTTTACAGGAGGTATTGAGAGACCTGGATTGTGAAGAATTGGGGATAAAAGTTGATGGAGAATACCTTAGTAACTTGCGATTCGCTGATGATATTGCCTTGCTTAGTAACTCAGGCGACCAATTGCAATGCATGCTCACTGACCTGGAGAGGCAAAGCAGAAGAGTGGTTCTAAAAATTTATCTGCAGAAAACTAAGGTAATGTTTAACAGTCTCGGACGAGAACAGCAATTTACAATAGGTAGCGAGGCACTGGAAGTGGTAAGGGAATACATCTACTTAGGGCAGGTAGTGACCGCGGATCCGAATCATGAGACGGAAATAATCAGAAGAATAAGAATGGGCTGGGCTGCGTTTGGCAGGCATTCTCAGGTCATGAACAGCAGGTTGCCATTATCCCTTAAAAGAAAAGTATATAATAGCTGTGTCTTACCAGTACTCACCTACGGGGCAGAAACCTGGAGGCTTACGAAAAGGGTTCCACTTAAATTGAGGACGACGCAACGAGCTATGGAAAGAATAATGATGGGTGTAACGTTAAGAGATAAGAAAAGAGCAGAATGGGTGAGGGAACAAACGCGAGTTAATGACATCTTAGTTGAAATCAAGGAAAAGAAATGGGCATGGGCAGGACATTTAATGCGGAGGGAATTTAACCGATGGTCATTAAGGGTTACGGACTGGATTCCAAGGGAAGGGAAGCGTAGCAGGGGGCGGCAGAAAGTTAGGTGGGCGGATGAGATTAAGAAGTTTGCAGGGACGACATGGCCACAATTAGTACATGACCGGGGTTGTTGGAGAAGTATGGGAGAGGCCTTTGCGCTGCAGTGGGCGTAACCAGGCTGATGATGATGATGATTATTATTAGTTGGATTATCGGAGTTTGCCATAATCGGATTAGTGGCAAACTCTGAAGTGATTCTGACCCCCTAGAATCTTTAATGTGCCCTTAAACATTAGTGTTCGAGCGTATTTATATATCACCTGCGTGCAAATGCGGATGCTGCGGTCGGAATGGAACCCGCGATCTCGCTCAATACCATAGGCGTACAACTGCGGAGGCGGGCACAGAAGTGTCGATTTCACGTGCGACCGTTTCCGTACTTTCGCCTTTTTGCCATAGTACTTTATTCCGACTTTGCGTCAGTACGCCGTGTATCATTTGTCCGCTTGACGTATTTGCATGGTGTTTAGTTTTCAGAAATTGGAGAAACCGTACCGGACCTTGAACCTCAACTAACCAGTTTGCCCGCAACTGTTGTCGTGTGTAGCAGTAGCGCTTCCTCGTCTTCTCACTTCGCCTTGTCCCTCTACCGCCCCCCCCCATATATATATATATATATATATATATATATATATATATATATATATATATATATGGGTACCGCGGGCGAAGAGTGGCAACGCTGTCATTCACTCATTTCGCGAGTGGGTCGGTTCTACGAACACTACCTGGAAGAAGTTAACGTCGAAGCACTGCCTGATGTCTGCGACCCTACGTCATCGAATGGAGCCAATCTAAATAACGCACCTCACCTTGGCCGTCAGGCTTGTCAAACTGTGCGCCCTGGCACGGGAACATTGTGTTTGCTTGCCATTGCAATCGTGTATCTATTGTCGTGTCTCGTCAAACAGTGAACCCAGTAGATTTTGTTGAATGGTGTGCGCGTTGAAATGTGTGTGTAGTCGCCTTCCAGCGTCAGTGTAGTCGATTCGTTTTTTGGATGAAGTCTGCAATTTCTCGTGCTCTCCAAAATCGCGTCACTGCCCATCCCCCCATATGGTTTGAAAGAGGTCCGCATTTTATTAATGGCGTTATATTACCATCGGCATGCCTACGAAGTGTCTATTCTCTATAATCGGGGAAAGCATGACGCAAAATGCTAGGTGCGCGTGTTCCACATTCATTTAGGATAATCGTCTGTGCTCTAAGTGGATACGCTCTAAATACCAGAAAATCATGGCATTCCTTCTGAGCAGTACAGGAGGAGTATTGTCAAAATCTTTTTTAGTCAGGATTGATCCGAATGGTCTTGAATAATATGTTGTTCGCAGAGAATTTAACCGGTACCAAAGAATGACGCCTAGCGAAAGTATTATCGTGTGTCCAGCAGAAATACGTTACTTACATGCAGGTAACATCCTTTACACAGGCACCCACGGTACCATAGTGAGAATGAAGGTTAATTGATGTAGAAACACATTTAGACCAAATACAGAACAGACATGTTGTGCAAAGGCATCAGCAGTGTTCGAGACATCGCCCTTTTCCTCATCAATACTTACATCTGGGGCGCTCTTTTTTAACAGTGAGAGCGACGTAGCTCCAGAAATATTTTGATTTACCTCTCTTGCGGGATTTAACACGTTCAATGTGGATTAAGTGATCATTGTTAGAATAAAATTGCAAAGGTAATGACAGCGCCTAAATTCAAGTTTCTAGATATCTAGGCCTGTTTGGCGCGCTTTTCTGTGTGCGCGGTCTTTCAGATTTATTGTCGTTTTTAGTACTTTACAAAGCCAGTCAGGAATTTTGAGCTGTTTTGTAGGTACGGATATGCGCAAGTCAACTTTCATGACCTTCGTAGTCTAATTGAATCAACCTCAGCTGTCACATCTACAAACGACCAATAAATGTTTTCAAGATAGTGTACAAGCCTTCGTATAGTCGCTGAGGGAAAACTTCACGCTGCCCCTCGCATTGTTATCGGAACGGATACTGCGTTTGTGAGCTACCAGAGTTAAAGGAACACTTAAAGAGGGGTGGAACTTGCATTAATAATAATAATAATAATAATAATAATAATAATAATAAGAAGAAGAAGAAGAAGAAGAAGAAGAAGAATCCGGGTAATCATTCCCTTGAGCTTTTACTTCATCCTCATAACCATTAACGCGCCAGAATTTAGTCCGAAAGTCCCTCTTAGATGTGAGTGATGCGAACACATTTATGCGTATTTGACTGTCTGCTCGAATTGGCGGCTGTCCCCCAAACAATCCTTAAAAAGGAAGGATGAATCCTGGCAGCTTTACAAGGACTTGATTTCGAGCAACGCGCCGTCCAATTCCAGCAAGCCCTATACCGTGGATTAGATTACGTTGCAGAATACTACAGCAGAGCACACGAAAAGAATCATTTGTCTGGTCAGGCCACATTGTCGCGAGGCAGGATTGTCGAGATGACGTCGTCCCTCTGAAACGCAATAGTTATGACAAGAACAAAAAAACTGAATGACCGTAAGAAATAGAGTGGAGGGCTCATTCAATTTTGCTCATTACCATTGCCCACAGATACCATGCTCAAGGGATCAACATAGCAACATATTTCGATCGCGAAAATCTGTATTTTAAACACATATCACAACTCTAATTGCGCACAAATACATTGAAAAAAATATAAAATGTTACGAAAGAAATGTGCACCCACTCCCGGCAAGCGGCGCCCCAGTTTCGTTGCACTATCGTCGCAGGATAGCGACACGGCGACTAGCTCGCAGCGGTTGCCGAGGACGTCCTCGCCAAACCCTGCGCAACGTGGCCATCCGGTGAACGCAGTGCAGCCGGCAGTGCGCTGCCATACGTCTAGTGTGGCCATAGTGCCAGCGAACGCAGTGCACTTTGAAGTCGCTGGTCACGTGGTCAGCAGAGAACGCACGGTCAGCGACTCAGCTTGGATAAGAGCAGCGGACGTGGCGTTAAGGCCGCCTGCAGAGCTTGGGGCTGTTGTGCCGCTGCAGCTGTGACGAGGTGCAGCCGAGCAGACGGCAGACAAACGAGCGGCGATGCAGGAGACGACGGGCGACTCCTGTCGTGATTGTCGTACTGCCGTCTACTCTGTTCGGGGCGAACCTGATGGAAGAAGGAAAACGATGCCAATTGTTTGTGACTCAGCCACGAGGAGAGTCAATGTCCCCTTAGCAAACGAAAAATTTAAAGAATTGTTACAGCAGGTGAACGAATACTCTATCGAGGTAAACAATATTTTCCTGGTTTGAGCTCGTTTGAAGCTGCTAATGATGAGTTCTGCGCAATTAACCGAATATACTTCAAAGTAGCTATGATCCTTTCAATCTCTTCAGAACAGAAGGTTTGTCTATATGAAGGAGGTCTGCCAAAGGAATAGTTATGTGCTGAGGAAGCTTTATAGAGCGTAACTGTAGAAGAAGAGACGGGGCTTGCAATGCACAACAGCAGCATACGCCAACATGGTTGAGTACGCATACTATTCGATTTACTTCAACCACTCTGTCCCCTAACCGTAAACGGTGAAATCAAACGCTATGCTTTCTGAGATATGTATAACGTATTTGCAGTGGAAGTGAAATAGGCGTTATAGACCATTGCGGACATGGAAACTCATTTGTCGGAAGCACTCAAGGTGGAGGAAGGCTCATGAAAGAGAAAATTGTCATCCACCCGAAATTTCGCATTTTTTTCAGAATTTAGAAAAGTGGAAGCTAAATAAGAATTCACTTTTTCAAATCTCGTTTTCACTGTTTCTTTTAAGTTCAACTGTAGTATGACGCTTTAAAGGAGACCCTTCACCATTTTTCAGAAACAAAACTTCAGCTTATGAAAAATTCGTCCTACTCTGGAGCGATCGATCTCGTGATCAACGCCTTTCAGTGGCGGTCTTTCTACCGTCTCAGTTAACGAGGAAGTTAGCAGATCGCAGCAGGAAGGTGAAATAATCGACATCTCCAAGCACGTGGTCACTGAACATCGGAAATCAGTTCTACTGAAGCACGCAAGGTGGAGGAAGGTTCAGGAAAGGGAAAACTGTCATCCACCCGAATATATGTGTTTCGATTTGTCGATGGATTAGCCTACATGCTGCGTGCACTTAATCTGGATCCCTCGTTATCCCAGATGGTGGAGAGGCCACAACGGAAAGGCGTCGGTACTGGCTTTAATCCACGAACCTGGACGAATATTTCTTCAATTGCGAAAGTTTCTTTTATAGGCAGCACATCTGGTCACGTAACAGCTAGCGTCCCATGCAGCCGCTGGGCGAAGGTTGCGCGTTTTCTTGAGAACGAGCAGGTTTTTCTTGGATACCTGAAGGTACAGGGTGAATATTAGAAAAGGCAGCTGACAGAGACGTTCTAGCAAACAAGCCAAATGAGATAAATGCAGTGATTAGCCTGTGGAAAGCTGGAATTTTGTTCCCACAGGGGTTAGAGATCCAACCTTGGAAGCATATGGAAATGACGAAATGTTTGGCTCGATTTTCTGGACAAAAACTGTCACTGTAATAAAACTAGGGCAGCTGTCGATATAGTCGGTAAATTGTCGTCATCATCATCATCATCATAATCGCAATCATCTTCATCATCAGCCTTATTATATTCACTGCAAGGCGAAGGGATCTCCCTGCGATCTCCGTTACCCCTTTCCTGCGCCAACCGATTCCAATTAGCGCCTGCGAATTTCCTAATTTCACACATTTGACCAATAGCGGACGGCTGATGGCGAAAAAGGCCCAGAATCTCATATGGGTATTTTTCTTTTGTTCGGTCTAATCAATCATAATACGTCATATGGGTTGACAAGCGAAGTGGGGGTGGCCCGAAAAAATTCTGACCAATCGTGGACGCCTGATTGCAGAAATGGAATGGAATAATTTGGAATAGTTATGCGTTATTGCGCATCCGGATGTTTCGGCAGGTCAAGGCCAAATGAAGCGAAGGCAAGCAAAATGTAAAAAAGAACAAATTAGTGCTAGGCATTC
The DNA here is from genome assembly GCF_023375885.2 of Dermacentor andersoni. Taxonomy (NCBI): domain Eukaryota; kingdom Metazoa; phylum Arthropoda; class Arachnida; order Ixodida; family Ixodidae; genus Dermacentor; species Dermacentor andersoni. The sequence goes on along the minus strand of NC_092814.1, from coordinate 318,852,725 downwards.
TTTTCACAAAAGGATTAATCGGATTTGTAAGAAAGATCCCTGGCTCTTAGATGAACCATACATTATTGTACCTTAACGACTTAATAATCTGCCACTTCATTTGAGGAACAGCCGCATCATAACTTCGGACCGTAAAAATAAACTAGTTTGAAAAAGCGCGGGAAAGAGCAACCTATGTTCAAAATATTACATTTGAAATACAAGCAGGCCTGTTTGTGTCAAGAAAAATAAGCCTTTTCGACACCGACACCGACAAAAACGCCTCTCGCACGTTGAAATGGCGCAGACCGCAAATCACTGAGAACGAGCTCGCTTGACCCTTTGCCAAAACATGAGAGATTAGGCATCACCCGGGCCCACGAGAATTTTCGCAGGCCGTGGTTTGGGATTTGCTGCGCGCGCCGTCTGATTAAATGCCATTAGCGGGCTTTAATACGAAAAAAAAAAAACGCAGACAATTACCAACCAATCTTCGCCAACACTGCTATGATATTTGGAAAGATTGGATGCGGTTTGTAGACGATCACAAGGAAGAACACGGGACAGGCACAATGTCCTGTCCGGCCCGTCGGTTGCGCCTGTCCCGTCTTCTTCCTTGAGAAAATACAATGAACCAACTTGCCCTACAACGCATTCTGCTAATGCTATGATAGGCTGGTGCTGCTCATTTAGAATCAACGTAGCCAAGATGAAACTTCGTTGCAGCTGGACTTTAAACGGGATATAGCGTGTCATGTGGTTTTGAATACTTCAGTTTCGAAGCGACCTCCACGATTCGGGCGGTATGGTATGCGAGTCAGGGCTCACTTTTCCATCGGCATCCATATGTATATATCCGCACGAGGTAGTGGTCACTCAGCTGAGTTTCTGGATTTTTCTCAAGTCTAATGAAGGGGCAAATCAGTTGCGCAATATATGCCTCCCATAAGAGAACCTAGTGACTCTGTGTCGCGTTCTCTGTGGCGCGTTTTCTTCCACTTTCTACTGTCTTCAGTGCACCCACAGGGTACGATGTGCATGTGGTTGTTGACATCGGGAACCCGATGTCAGCCAAGGCACATCGCCTAGGCTGAGAAACACGTTTGCGGTTCCTTCATCGCTTCGTTCTACAGTCGGGTGGCTAACAACTTTGCTATTCTTTCGCTCCTTTGAGGAAACAGTGAAACTGACTCGTACCCTCCACAAGGCGTTACTATCTTTGTAAGACCATCCTTGACAACCACATGGTCTAGCGACTGGTCTCACGGAAGACTACAGATTTCGAGGCAAAAGTGGCAACAGCGACTTTGGGCTTTCGCGTATTATATCCACGGCGGACCGACAACGCGCTGCAACACTTTCTCCATCGCTTCCTTCTTAAGTTGGCGTGCTTGTGTTTTTATTTTCCAAATATTTACATATCAGTTGTATGCTTACGGAATTTCTAAAATTAAAATAATTTAAGGGGGTTTACGTGCCAGAACAACGACCTGATTTTGAGGCACGCCCTAGTGGAGCACTCCGGAAGTTTGGACCGCGAGGGTTTCTTTAATGTGCACCTAAATCTAAGTACACGGGTGTTTTCCCATTTCGCCACCCGTCGAAATTCGTCCGCCGTGGCAGGGATTCGATCCTGCTTTCTCATGCTTAGCAGCCCATCACCGTAGCCACTAAGCAATTACGGCGAGTATGTCGTAATTCTATTTCTCATCCTGCACGTTATAGATAAAAGCAAGCCTTTTATCTATAACACGTAATTTCGTACGAACTTTCGCGCATCTATTACTCCTGTTATATTGTGCCTTTTCATGGTAGGTGTATTTGGGTCAGGTGTCCATAGAGAAGCCACACAAGAATTCACGAAAAGTTGGCAATGGTGCTGTCCGCTTTATGACCGAATACATGCAGCCTTTACAAATATATCCTCTATATATCGTTTAAGTTGCAGACTTGGTGCAGCTTTTTTTCCTGTAACTTCTTTTTCTAAGATATCAAGTTTTATGTGACTGAATGAAAAGGCTGATTATGCGAACGAGAAATTTGCTCTTCACATTCCGTATATTTATACATTATCTTTCCATCTCCTAACAGCTTTGACTGTAAGGCCAAATTGCCCAGAACAGGGTACTAACGAACAGGCTACGTGCCCCTCTACAAGCTCCCACATCGGTATTTGACGAAACTGCTACAATCCCTTCGTGAACGTATATTTAACGTTGAAAGATTACGCTACATGATTACCTCAAACAGGCCTAGGCAGTAGTTAATCGTGACACCTTGACTTACACGAGCCTATATGTGACCTACAATCACGGCGTCTCTTACGAGATAAGATGGCGTAAATGGGATACTAATAAAAGAGGGCGCACATTGACTGCGGTGTTTTAGCTGGACTGGTGTTTGGCCTACCTCGCGTGTAGCCTCCAAATGCAGCTGCTCGGTCCAGCCACGCCGTACGTGTCGCCGTTGCTCTCAGCCTTGAAGGCGTTCAGCATCGTCGACGCGCACGGCAGCGTGTCACGTGGGTGGATGCGTAGCCTGCAGCCGAAGACGTCGAGGCGGTACTCGGCAGAAGGCACGTGGTCGCACTCGACGAACTGGCCACTCATGGTCGCGGCCGCTTCCGCTCCACGCGTGGTCGCATCTCGCGCACTGCGTTGACAATACATGACAACAATGAACACTGCTGTTGAACTGCACATTCGTTAAGCAAGTCTTCGAGGAACGCTGCAGCTCGTCTCACGAAATGTGCCCTGCTTTATTCTAAGTAAACAGCGCCTTCTGAATGGAAACACTAACGACGTCATCACCCATCCGGGAAGCAAGAAACATTGTGCTGAATACACATAGTAATGTTGGTTATGGAAATCCAACTGCCATGTATTAAGATACACCATAATTTATTATAACTCATCCTAACCATACGGAAAATGTTTTATGGATTGCGAAAGCATTATTCTGTGAGTTCCAGCAATTGTTATTTTTCCTTGTGTTTAAAACTTGTTTTTAAGGCACGACCGAAAAGTGCTCAAAGAGCGGTACTCAATTTTAGCGTTTTTCTATTCGACTTTATTTATTCAGGCACGACTTCATTTCAACAAATAAAGAAATATACAAAAAATAAAAAAAAAGTGTCCTGACACAATACTTCCCAGGTGCACTGTGATCACTAGCTAATGCACCACTCGCTTTACTGTCAGTTTTTGCTGCTGTAGTTTCAAGCACTCTTGTTGTGTTCGATTTTGGCATTCTCTTCATAAACGGGCAAAAACCTCAACTTCATACTTTGATACCCCGCTTTTCTCTATGTGACTGTGTGGTGTCGGAAGAGCTACCCCTTGTGACAAAAAATGTCTCAATGCATGTTTCTTAATTATTTATTTGCCGTTTTGATTCTTACGCTGTTTGTATGGTAGCAGACAGCGGCATTGTATATAAACAGGAGCTCCAATTTAGCACGTACCCAAAAATGTTGTTGCATATGTTGTTCTCGTGGCTATTATTATTATTATTATTATTATTATTATTATTATTATTATTATTATTATTATTATTATTATTATTATTATTCGATGCAACCGTGCTAATTTCTTTGCCCATAGGCTGGAAGCCTTCCTGAAGCAATACTATCCGACGAAGTGATGTCGTCTAGCTTTGAGGAGAGTTGAAATCAGCTGGGAAAGCAAACCTACGAAGCAACGAAGGAATAAATAAAAATGATAGTCCATATATTCACGCGTAGATGATACAAACCTCCCAATTTGCGGACGTGTTTCCTTTGGCACATATCGTGTTCTTCGCTCCTTCTCCAGGCTTTTTGTAAAAGATTAGCCATAATCGCCCTTTCGGCGCATTAATATTCCTTCTGCCAGTCTAGTGCCGATGCGCACGAGTCCATTCGATGCCCGGAATCGTAACTCCTTGCTTGGCCTTGGGACGTGAGGATTAAGCGATGAAATTGGCTGTATTTACGGCATATAGCGGAATACGACTGACTTAGTGTGCCCGCATGTTAATTTGAAGCGTAAACAAGTTTTAAAACTATTTAAAATGCGTTCATAAAAATGTTTAGCACAAAATTTACGATTTCTTGACTGCAGGAAAAAAAATTTCTCCCTTTTTTGTATGCTGTTCCCGTTAGCACAGGTACCTGAAACGGAGAATTGTGCCCTGTCAATTTATAGCTTAAGTTGTTCCAGTATTTACGATTATTTTGCATTAGTCCAGCTCACAAATTAGCGGTATTATAGAGAGCGGTTTATAAAAGGTAATCTTTATCCGCTTTATGTTTATCAGCGTTTACGTAACTTTAACGAACTGCGACATCGTTTTTTATTCTTTTTTTTTTGGGGGGGGGGGGGGGGAGTGGGGGAGTTAGAGTTGTAATTGATTTTCCTTAATTTAACATTGACTACTTAATTGAGGAATCCTCCTCAGAGAGTCCGGAGATTCTAAAGCTTTTCATTAAAATGCAACAAAAATCAAATTCCCGATAAATTGCATGCAAAGCAACAAATAATCTCCGTTCCAATGAATTTCGATAGGATCTCCTCTAGTAATTCTTACAATTATGGAATGGAGGATTTCAGCAGGGACAATAGCGTAGACACCTCGAATTATAGAAAGCAAGGTAACGTGAAGCAGCCACGCATCGTCGTGAAGTTTGCGAGGCATGTGACGTTTTACCAGCGGCAATGCATCGAGGATAAAATGAAATTCTGTGGTTTTACGCCCAATAATTCCGATCTGATTATAAAGCACGGCGTAGTGCAAGAAACTGCAAGATATACAGAATAATTCTACAGTCTATGGATTAATTTCAACCACCTGAAGATCATTACCGAGGGCCCAATGCATGGTACGTGGGCGTTTTTGCATTTCGCCCCAATTCAAATTCACCCACCGCGTCCGGGATTTGATTCCACTACCTCGTGCTTAAAAGCACAGTGCCAAAGCCGCTCAGCAACCACGGCTGGTGTAAGCGTAGCGGATAGAACGCACGTCAAAGTTAAGGTTAATAAGGAATAGACGTGTCAAAGCCACACAATTCGTGGAAGTTGCATACTCTTCCTCGGAAACTGATGACGATCAACGCATAGTTGCAGATGCTGAATAACCGCACATAGTTCTTTAATTAAATCCTCTAATATTTTATTATTATTAAATTTTAATAAAGTGGCATATAATGAATTTGCTTAATAATCATCCGGGCATTTAAACATTGCGCTCCACTGGAAGATAAACGCAAGTGTGGAATGTGTGCAGCTGCTGACGCATTTGATTCCTTTAAATATCGTAAATGTTCTAATATCAGGCGTACTCTTATGAAAGGGAATTCGTTACAACCATACAAGAACCGTCTGTTAGCTTAACGTGTTACAACGTGTACAATCCCGCCCATCGATCGTGTTGTTACGCAATACCAGCTGAATAATGCGCTTCATGGCCAATTGCTATATGACAGGTATTCCTGATTTGTACTACTCTCTACTACTCAACAAGTTACACGCTGTCTTTGTTTTCTTTGCGAGGCAAAACAACCCGTCAATGGGATTTTGACAACAGTATAGAAATAAAATAAAATTTGTCTGTCCACTGAGGATGTTCGCGGTGGTCCTGATATATGATATAGAAAACACCGAATTGATCGTTACCTGTGTAATAGTAGGCGCACGGTGAACCTCGAGGCTACCACCGTCTGGTGCCAGGCTCCTTGCACAGTCCCTGATACTTGCATGGTCTTACACTGAGCGACGGTGTCCTTGACGCCCATGTCAACGAGCGGGTACCACTCGGCCCTCGGTGACAACCTCCTGGGTTGTCCTGTGTGGCTGCTGCAAGTGCGTTCGTCGACCTTGGACCACGGCTTGAGCACAAGGTCCCGATTGTCGGGGAGGACATCCTTGATGGCCAAGTTACTGAACGCGTAGTACACGTCATCCTTGGCCCCATCTCGAATTGCAGCGAGTGCAATCGAGGAAGGCGTCTTGCGGGATGGCGTCTCTTCCGAGATGGTTGACAGGGAGCCTTGGAGGAGATGGTGAATTTCGATGCAGTCAGGTACACCGATCCCCATGACAGGTAGCAGGGTGATGCCGTTCCTTCCTGGGATGGTTCTAAGTGCGTCCGCCACGATTAGCTGCGTGTTCGAAAGCGCGAGGCAGATTCTCCTTTGTCGCGTGGGTCTCGCGTGCCAGCGCGCGAGGGCGTGGATTCCGTGTCGTTCTTCTTTTTCCTCTCTTCAGTTTCAGAACGTTGCTTAGCGAGTCATGGCGCTTTGCTGATGGATTCTATTTTGGCCCACTCGCGAGCTCTGACGATGAGTGAAATCAGCTGAATTAACAGTGTGTAAAACCAGCAGCCAGTAAAAAAATAAATGTTGGGGGGGGGGGGGGGGGGACGACACAATGGCGCATTTGCTGGTTATTCGAATTTCGTACTGAAAGACATGTAAAACGCTGAAATACATTTATGAGACAACCGCCGTAGAGATTTGGGCAAAAGTTGTTGTATTTAAAAGATGAAGTTACAGGCTATCTAGTTCGGGAAGCACAATATCAAATTATGGCTGTGCATATGTCTAAAAATTATTGATAAGAACGGCTGTGTCCAAAAAATATACACACGCAAATTTTACACATCTATAATTCTCCAGCAAGAACAGACAATGCACTTCTATCAAGTGCATTTCTTAGAGCACATAAAGCGGGAAACGTGATATATGAAAACAGAGTCTACGTGAAATTATTACAATGTTTACAAGTGTCTTGCGAAATTCATAATAAAAATAGTGGTATAGTTCAGAAAGGTTTGTCATATATCACGTTTATCTGCTCTATGCGTATTATAAGGTGTAGTTTAGTGATTGGTAATATTGTTTTTCAATACTGAATTACAGAGTTGTAAACATGGCGGTTAGCTTTCTTGTATTTTGAAAACATAGAACATTATTATTTATCTATTTATTTATTTCTTCATACAGTCAACCCTCTGCTGAGGGTTCTTGCAGGTAGGGCTTTAAATTCAGGCAGACCATATACACAGGTGCATCAAGCGGCAGCGGAATCACAAAAATACATGTTTCACAATTTTTGAAATTGACAAACATCATTGGCTTTCGCCACAAAGCTCAGTATCGCGTCCCAAAGTTCAATCACGGTAGGGAAAAAAGGGAAGCGCGCTTAGTATGGGCGTAAAACATATTGGTGATTAACACAACTGCTTCGTTTTCCTGGAAGTTGCACATACTCATATTTGTTGATTTTAAATATCCATGAAGTATACTAAAAACACTTTGAGAAGATTTTTTTTGTCTGCATACTTCTAGTATTTCTAGTTCACAAGACTGCAACATCGGTGTGATGGAATCTAAACGGCGATACTTTAAGCATATGAAGCGCGCGGCACGACGTTGAACGTTTTCCAACCTTGTAGTCATTTCTTTCTGATGAGGGCTCCAGATGAGTGAGGCATATTCAAGTAAAGGTTATAAGAACATTTTAAGAACACTGGCGGAGTAAGTAAGAAATGTATTTTCTGCAATTGATATTGCGTTTTTCTTTGAAATGCAACAAACCGCATCGAAATTACTGTTGTGGTTGCCGTGTAAAAAGAAATCTGGTAGTTTCGCACGAGGCGAAGCATCGATATCGATAGCAAATTCTTAGGCTGCTATTCGGAGGGAAGATAGTACGTTTATCCGCCGTAAACTTGTAAACATTCGCGTATAAACTAAATTAACAAGGATGGTTTTATGCGCGCACAGGTAAACTTGAACACATCTCACGAGATGACCGCGGAGTCATAATGCTGGCGTCACGAATAGCGGCATATGCAGCGAGTGAATTGACTCTAGTGCTGTCTCTCACTTCAACGCGTACTAAGCAGGGAAACCACCATGCACACGAAACTATCGGCCAACGGCCCACCTACGACTATGAACCGACCGCCTGCCGCCTTCACGATAAGGCCGGCGTGACCGCGCTAAGCCGTGCCATACGCAGACGCCGCCAGAGGAGAACGTGCCTTCTATATTCGCCTCCCTCCCGGTGCCTAGCGCACGATGGAAGACGGCGCGCTTGCTCCCCGCCTTCCACCCTTGAACTAGCTAGATACAGCCACCATCTTTGGCTAATCCTCGCACACTCTCACTCGCACCTATAGCATGCAGCTCGCGGCCACGCTGTTATCGCACCTTGACTTTATACGGAATATCATGGCGACGGTGACGGCGGAAATATGCCTGGAAGTGTCTATACACTCTAAGAAAAATCCCGTAGAAAACGGGAGTAACGGGGCCGTTAGACCTAAAAAGGGCGCTTTCGTCCCTCAAAGGACTAACTGCATGAATGTGGGTTCCGTGTGCAAATTTCGGAGAGTAAGTGTTTAGTCCCTGGTCGGAAAGAGAGCAACGGGTGGACGAACGACAACAGTTACTCCCCATGCACTTCGCTGTTTTCGTCCGTGTTATGGAGCTATGCGGCGAAAACGGTATTGTTTATAAATCGTGAATAGTTCGAAGTTCGTGCACTGTCTATTGAACTACATGCATAGCAGCACCTTGCCTCTTCGTGAGAAAATTGCGGGAAACTTAAAAGCTGCAATGTGAAGATCCATGTCCTTCGTGCGCACACCATAAGAGAGGGATACACATTAAACGCGGAAGTCATTGATAGACATCTTTTTCGTACCCTTTTTCGTCCTTTTTTTCATAGAGTGTATAATTGCTTTCTCAATGAAACGATGAGAGCTTCCGAGCTAAAGCTTAGGCATGCCACACATACATACATACATTAGAGGTAGAGCGCGTTCAAAGGTGCGAAATCATCAGGGCAGTCAAGCAATGCAAGATGTCAACTTGAATGCCTCTGGGACAATCTGCAGACTCCGCTAAGCTCCTGCAGCCTGCACCTTCGTAGGCGTATCACCTCTTTCTAGTGACTTGTATTGTTGTATCGTTCTCGCATTGTTTACTTGTATCATTCCCCGTCCAGAAGGCAAGAAGTGCCCACGCGGGCACTACGCACACATCGTTGTGCAGGAGAGCACGCCGTCTCTTTATCATCATCATCATCATCATCACGATCATCATCCAAAACATTTATTGGTTCCGATTTACAGGGTCTTTTGTGGCAATCTGTCAGGGTCTTTCTTGACATTCTTTACTGGGTTTAGCAGGGGCGAGACCCTTTGTCCAGGGCTCCAGCGGTTTCAGCTGCCCTGCGTGCTCGCTGCACGAGACCAATTTGGTCTTACAGCAGCGGTCGCCGGCCAGCAGTGCCTGCCATTGCTCCCCACTTGGATTTATGATTTTGGGGACTGTTGTCATATGTTGGCATTCCCGTGAGATCTGGTACATTTTGGGCTCCCGGTATTTAGCTGTGCATCTGGTGGGGTACACGTTTTACTGAGTAGATTTAAGTTGGGCAAGGTTCCTGTGTGGAGCTGTCTCGAATCATTGACCACCGGCCTCGTGAGGGATTTTTGAGGGGGAGGATATCGTATCCTGGTACCCCTGCCGTAGTGTGCCAACAAATCTGAGTTTTCACTTGAAACAGGAGGTCCAATTTCGAGTGCATATCCTTCTGGTAATCGGATTGTATAACGTTGAGCTACCCTACCCGTCTCATCGTTCCCCGGCATTCTTGCATGTCCCTGCACCCACAGGATATTGTGTTGCATCAGCTGTGGCTGTGTTGTATGGAGTGTTACGCCGCCTCTAAGCTCGAGGAGTACACGGAGTGCGCGGTGGCCTATTCTGCTGTTCAGGAAATGTCCGCACGCGTCTTGTGAATCAGTTGGAATGGTTAGCGATTTGCCGGTTCTCACTACCTCCGCCGCAGCTAGAGCGTCGGCTCCACAGCCTGAGTCACGCTTCTTCAGCTCATTGAGCCGCTTGTGCTTTCGGAAAGGCTTGCGTTGATGGCCATGGCCATTCTGAATCCTCGTTCGGGATTTTGTGCGGCTGCGTCCACGCACACTACGTCATAACCTAGGACTACCATTGGCAAGTGGTACTTACAGAACATCTCCTGCCCAGAGCTTATACGTTTACTGTAATGAACATCCTTTACAGCAGCGCATAGAGCTGCTTTTTCCTCCATGCGCAGAATGCAGTCCTCACCACTACGCATATGCTACAACATCGTGACACAGTGCAACTCACGCTTACACAACACAAATAAACTGAACATGATCAGACCCCTTCTTCTGCGATAGGAAGAATACTGTAGTGTTTATCACATTCCTCATGTGCTCCTTAAAGTTGCTAAAAGACCCCGACGACTACCCCGTGGTGCGAATGCATACATTTAAGTGATTGGGCATTCGTACCTCTAAAGAAAAATGACACCCCGCACGAACACATCATACAAAAGTTCCGCGCTCATCAGGACAAATGTCAAAATGCCTCTAAAACAAAAGAACACGTGGGTGGGGGTGCCGTAATGGAAAATCGGGACACAAGCATTCGATTACTACAGCATGCCTCTGTCTACACAGCCGAAGTATACGTAATATCTTCTGTAGTTGAAAAGATCATCGCTGAGAAACACGAAAACCCAGTCATATACACTAATACGTTAAGCACACTGAATACTCTACACGGGAAATCGGAATGTGAACCCCTGTTAGGGGATATGTCAAACATAGTGACTACAAACAAATACAGCTGATCAATTAGGTTTTGCTGAGTACCAAGCCATGCTGGGATCCAGGGTAATGGAGCAGCAGATAGATGCGCATCAGTGGCAGCGTAAAAAGGCATAACAAACACAACGCTTCCATCTATAGGTAGTATCACTGAGCAACCAGCAACAAGCTACATCTTACTAAACCCGTATTTGCGAATGGAAGTCGTGCAGTCACCAGCAGTGGTTCTATCACTGCTGTGTATGTGTAATCGGAACCTATGAAGTGCGTTAACAACACATGGCGACATTAAACGCTGCCTTTGAAGCGCACATTCGTCATGCAAAGCTTCGCCGTACGCTGCAGCTGTTCAGGTGAAAGGTTCCCTGCTTTATCCTCAGAGCGCCTACCGAGTGAAAGTACTGACGATGTCCTCATCCATTCTGGAAAGTAAAACCAAAAATAGATCCTGGACTTCTCGCTGCTGAACTGTTGTATTTTACCTTGCCAATATGTTAAGAAATGACGATGTGCAGAATGCAGTAATCTTAGTTTTGCAAGTGCAACCGCCGTGTAGCAAAATATGAAAAAGCAAATACACTGAATATTAAGAGATTTTCGAAAAAGATATTTCGTGTGTGTCAAAAGTACATATGTTACGTTCTGTTACAAACTTGATGTTAAGCCGCGACCGGAAAGTGCTCAAGAGCGATTGTATGTTATGATTGTTTTCTTAGATTTTCTTCAGTCATGGACGAAATTATTCGAACCAATGAAAGAAAGTACAAAATATAAATAGAAGTATCCGAACATAATACATCTCCTGTACAATGTAATGGGCATGTCGAATGCGACACGCTTTCTTCGCGCTCTTGGCACTTTCTTCTACCACCGTTTCCAGAACTTCGGTTTTGTGTTCAATTTTGGCATTCTTTGTCAAAGGGGAATAGCCATAAATTCACCCTTTCATACGCCGCTGTTATGACTCGCTGCCGTGTCTGAATAGGTTGGAAACAGGTGTTGGAAAAGAAAGGTGTTGGAAAAGGTGTTGGAAAAAAATGCTCTCAATACCCTTTTGTTTCTCTTTTTGTTTTTTTCCCTTGACAGCCGGATTCACCCGCATCTTATGCACAGGAGCAGCATTTGCGCACGCATTAGGAATCTTTCTTTTTTCCTTGTCCTATATTATTGTAATAAGTTTTGCAAAGATCTTTTGTCACCTGCGTACACACTGGCACGAAGATGCTGGAAATTGGAGGATGCATGCTGTAAATAACACTAAATGATATCCTGGAAGCATTCGTCGGTAATTAACCATCCAACAAACAGATATGATCTTGGTAGCATGGGGCTTGTACTCAACTGCGGAGTGAATGTCTACACAAAACTACCGAGGCTCGTATGGATGAAGAGAAATTGCTGGCGCTATTTAAAGCCTAGGCGAAGAAACTGCTCTGTTTATGGAAAAATCGTCGTGGGCGCTCGTTGGACAGCCTCGTTGGCACAATGGTGCAGGCGTCGGTACTGCTCGTGCCTGTTCAAGGAGGAACATTTAAGATACTTAAGGAGGATGGTTAACATACTTCGTCGCGCACAAGCGAAACCAGCGCACTTAGCGAAGCGCTAGTTTTGTTCGCTGCCGGAGTGGTTTGACTGATCAGAGCGACCGTCTTTGCATGCGGCGCTGCATACCTGCGATGCCACTTGACTTTGGAACTGCAGCACATTCGCGGTCCGTGGCAACGCACTAGATGCGCGTTACGCGCCATGAAAGCGCTGCTGGTCTACTGGGGGCGCACAAGCCTTCACAAAACGCTGTACATATCTTTATTGAATATGCGTTTGTGTTTGGGGCTGTATGTTCTGCTTGTTTGTATATGTGATCACTGTGTACATCGTAATTAACATTCTGCACCTGGAGAAGCATGCCAAATGATAGGCCAGACTATCATCTCCTCCCTGTGGTTAATATTTGTGCATCTCCCTTTGTCTAATAATTCGTACAAATTCAAGTATATATTTGCTTAATAACTAAGCAAGCAAGGCGTCACTCACCCAGCGGAAACCTGGAGATCACATTCGATGATATCCGTTTACATTTGCAGCAAAGACGCTCGTGTCCTCAGAATTCGGTGCACGTTAAAGAACTTCGGGCGATGAAAATAAATCTGAACTCACCCACTGCGGTGTGCTTCACAATAACAACGCCGTAGAAGCATGTGAAACCCAAGAATTTTCGTTTCGAATTTTATCCACAAGAAGGTTTGGAGTATAAGGTGATGTGAACCCATGATCGCACTTGTGATGTCAACTCGCGAAAGCAAAAGAACAACGACAACCTGCAACTGATTTTGTACTCAAGATTGAGAACAGCGTGCCTGATGACTGACAGTGGCAGTCATGGCCGATGTTCCTTTTGCAGGACACACACTACCAACGTAAACAGCATATTCACAAATGAATGACCGAGTGCTTGGATGTTTTCATTGGACACTTGGACGTGCTTGCCTGACAGCTGAATGTATTTTCAATTCTTAAATTTCTGTAGCGATTTGGTTTTCTATAATCTTTGCTCCCACGTAATATATATAAAGGGAGTCATGCCCGAGCGGTTAAGGCCATGGACTAGAATTACATTGTGGTCTCACCGCAGAGGTTCGAACCCGCTTGACTGCGTGATTTTTATTTTGGACCCTGCGTTCTATCTTGAGCAGTATTGAAGGTGAGGCGAGTCTTCTCTATTTAGTTACACCTTTCACTTTAAATATTACTCATCAAAAGCCGCAGTTTAGGCGAAGCATCGCTATTGATATAAAAACAAAAATCACACCAATAAAGGTTTGTAGTTTTATAGACAATATAACTGCGGTAACCCATGAACATTACAAGCAAGCTATTTCCTTCAGTGCGCATGTGCGCACTCTTTCTGTCACACCTTCCCTCTACCCTTATCTTTTCTTTATATTTCCGAGCGTGAAATAAACCAGGCGTTCTTCGGCTGGAACGACTGTCTCGTTCACTACGGGAGGGGCCTTGCCTCCGCCCGTCAACTATCGCAACAATAACCTACTTGAATAATTTTCTAACTTACCAAACAGTCATGGTGGGACGCCCATAGGGACAAAGATAAGCCGACGATAGTGATGCTCCTAAACACACCAGCGTATTCGCAGCACACACTGCCACAACGCCGGCGTGATAAGGTGCGCCGGTAGCGGCGAGACAACGCTTCCTGCGTCCTCTGGTTTCACCCCACCTGGGAAACCTGGATTACGCGATCTCCGACGCTCGAACGATTTCGGCTCGCACTTCACTTTGGAACTCCCCGCTGTAATGCATTACCTCGATGGGATCGTCCTCTATCTCGCTTGGGAGCACCACGCAGACACATGACTCCTCGCTAGCAGCACGGCACACATCGCAGGGGACGCTTTCCCCCCAGACGCGCTACGGCGCAGCGATCCCGTCAGAGGCGTCCCGCATCGGACGCTGCACCTAGGAATCACGCTGTGAGCGGAAAGAGGAGCCGCGTCGCCTAAACACGAGGGTTCGAGTAACGCACGCTGGAAGTTGGAAGGGGAGAGAGGGTATTGAGACATCCTCGCACCTGTTCCCGCACGGCCCCAGTGCGCTCAAACGAGACGAAGGGGAGAAGCAGGCGAGTGGCGCGCCATCTGTCGGGGCAGCGCCGCACATTGCGAGGAGGGGGTCTTCTGTGCTTGCCGTAAGATGGCTCTGAGTGTGCGCCAAGCGCCGAAGAAATGTAGTGAAAACGTACTTCGCTACTCATTTAACTGCGGCTTCTGTAATTTACATGCTCATAATTACCGATATACACCGCAGTATAAATTTCTACGGGCAACACGGCATTCACTTGAGGCGTTTTCGTCACGCTTTGAACCATCGAACTCATGGCTGAGTTGTAGCGTCTCCGTCTCACACCGGCGACCCTGGTTCGATTCCCATCTTGCAAGTTGCTTTTATTTATGAATTTCCTTCCGTGATTTTTCGCTCACGACCGACGCCGCAGACACCGCCTTTTCTGAGACACGTGCTCCTTAACCGTGTCGCGTTAATAGGCGCGCAGGAAGACGGCGAACATCAAGACACCATCTTTCTCACCTCACATTCGCGAACTTGCCCTCGCACCCGCAGCCATGCCCTCGCAGCATATCTCGCCGCACTGTGACGGCTCTTTCTTGTCACACTTGGCGTGCATACAGAACATCCAGGCCGAGAAGAAATGTGACTGGATCGTCCATATTATAGTTCCTATCGCAACAATAAAAGAAATGACTCTCCATTCCGGCCCTGCGAAAGGGGAAATCCAGCAGAGCTGTTCAAAACCCCCACCACTGCAAGGCCTCAGGAGGGTATGGAATGCTTCATTGCTCGGTTCATCCTGCTGCGCATTATTCAGCCATAGGGTCAATACGAGTAGCGGCAGCGGGCTGCCGTAGGTCGTATTGCCGTTTCTTTCCGTTTGGCAGTCCGCATATTCGCGCTGCTCATCGGGAGTCTTAACTATCCATTGCCTACCCATAGCGATTGAGGGACAACAATGAGATAAGTTGCAAGGCCGGTTCTATTATATATGAAAGGATAGTGACGTCACACACCACGTCGAAAGCTACCCTCTCTGTGGCAGCTTGCGCAAGAGAACGCTTTAAGGGAAACGAATGCGGGGAGCGCTACGTGTTTCGCATTGTTGGTAGGAGCGCCTTATCATCAATACGTTGTTTATCATCAATGTTGTGTTGTATGTCGTATGCGGGATATTAAAGCTTGTACGCGCTTCTAGCTCCAGTCGCTAAGGTTTCTTTAGAGCGCAGCTCTAAGGTGCCTGTTCCTGCGTTGAGTGTCGGCGTGCTCGGAGTAACCGCAGCAGGGGGATGAAAGATGGCGATAGCGCATAGAGCGCGATGAGGAACGCGGATGAGGAGGTGCAGCCGAACCATAAAGCGGAAAGAGGTGGAGGAGGGTATGGTGAAATCATGAGAAGAAAATCGTAGTGCCGCACACGACCGGCTCAGCTGAGACGACCGCAACGCTATCACGCCAGAGGAGCGCGCCGTTGACTGTTCACCTATGACGTCATCGAGAAGGCATCCATTTGTAATGTGCCGCTTGAGACAGATGGTCCACGGTAGCCACACTGCCCACAGCGTTATCTTGCTAACATAATCGCTGTACGTTTATAACTGTAATACAAAATATTCACAAGCATACTACTTTCGTGCATAGAGCTGCGCTCAAATTTCGCATTAGGGAGTATTGTAATCATCGGTGAAATTCTTTTTTTCCCGTGGGGACACCGTCACGAAAAATCCCGAAGAACTAGAGGCTAATATCTTCGGCGTAAGAAAAAAATGTATATATCAGCTACCGCTTTTTTTCGCACCCTACCCAAGATAGCGCATCTCCTTGGAGTTGCTCCAAGGAGATGGAGCAACTCCAAGGAAGCCGGGAATAAATTTGGCCTGAGAGGCGATACTCCTGTAGACTAGTGTTTTATTGGGGGAATATTCGTGTTCTGCGTGTTCTAGCTATAGTATGTACGCACTAGTTACCGTGACAAGATTCGTGTTCGCTGTTCCATACAGTGATTATGTCAGGTTTCGTTGGTAATGCGCGCTGGAAAATTCCTTTGACCTCGATAGAAATGCGGCTACGGGAATAATTTCTGCCGGTAGATTGAAAGAGGCAGATTCTAAATATCGCAACTGGGTAAAATTGTTGTAATCTGTCTCTTTGAATCTGCGTATTTATATTCATGAGAAATAAATCAAGGAAATATGGTAGGGACAGCATAATATATCAACACAATTACAAGAAAATCTTCCACTTTCGGGGAGGTAATCGGAGATGGATTGGAAAACGTATCAATTGCTATAGCCCAACACCGATGTTAAATGCAGGAGCACAACACAAGATCAACGCAAGTTTGCGAAGCTTTCGTCACAAGTCGGTTTCGTTGAATGGGAAACCATTGGGAAAATCGAAGTGACCGAAGGACTACAGTTCATTACTAAAGTAGTGTAACGCTGTCGCTATAAGACCTGGTCTGCGAAAGTTAAAAAAAAAAATTACCGACGATTACGTTACTTCCTAATGCGAAATTTGAGCGCAGCAAATAAGCTGTTTCACCCTGACTGTTTGCGAGCCTTTGTTTGCGTTTGGCCTCGGCCTCGGCCGCGCGAACGGTAGAGTCTTCTCTGCGACGGCGATGAGCTTCTGCTTCAGCCTCGCTTACTGCTGGTTGCTCTCGACGGCGGCGATGAGCCTCCGCTTCGGCGGTGCGAACGGCAGGGTCTTCTCGGCGGCGGCGATGAGCTTCTGATTCAGCCTCGCTTACTGCTGGTTGCTCTCGACGGCGGCGATGAGCCTCCGCTTCGGCGGCGCGAACTGCAGGGTCTTCTCGGCGGCGGCGATGAGCTTCTGCTTCAGCCTCGCTTACTGCTGGTTGCTCTCGACGGCGGCGATGAGCCTCCGCTTCGGCGGCGCGAACGGCAGGGTCTTCTCGGCGGCGGCGCTTAGCCTCTGCTTCGGCGACGCGTACTCCTGGATCATCTCGACGGCGGCGACGGTAAGCTTCTGCTTCGGCGGCACGCACCTCTGGATTCTGACGGCGACGGCGCTGGGCCTCTGCTCTGGCAGCTCGTTTAGCAGCAGCAGCAGCAGCAGCAGCAGACGGAGGACTTCCATCGGTCGTCTCGCTCATGGCTCAGAAAGAACTGGCAGATAATTTCGCAGTGGCGAACGGCAGCGGCAATTTCGGCTCGGGCGGTGCACATATACAGATCCGCCGCCACCGATCTGGCTCTCTGATTGCCACCGCACAGGGCGAACGGCAGCGGCAATTTCGGCTCGGGCGGTGCACATATACAGATCCGCCGCCACCGATCTGGCTCTCTGATTGCCACCGCACAGGGATTGCATTGGAGGAGGAGCGAAGAAAGGAATTAAGTTCGAGCCGGCGCTTTGACAACCGGAGACTCGCAGGAAGAGGGGGGAGGGGGGCGGCGTGTACACCCAGCGGCAAACGATGGGGGCAGAAGCGCGCGCAGCAAGCGGACAACACGATAAAGGGAGGAGGGAAGAGATAGCAGCGACTGACTGATGCCGCTGACGCCGATAGTGAGTCAACCCCAGCTGCGGAGTTGGTTTCAGGGACAACGCCGCCGATGCCGACACAAACAATATGATACCCTCGCTTCCGCAGCGCTAAGAACCAGGTCTAGCCGTGGGAAGGTGGTCACGTATTCGTCGACGTGCCGGGGCCTACGTGAAATAACCGGCGCGTCGGCAACTGAAGAGCACCCTATCCGCCACACAAGAACAGGGGGGGGGGACCCTTTCCTCCTCTTTCTGCATGGCGGCGACGGTGTTCTATGCAGTCACGTTATCTTGACTCTCTACCGGCGTCAGCGGCATCCAGCGGTATCAGTCGGTCGCTGCTAGCGCTGGGGGGATGAAAGGGGGGCGGAGCTGGTTACGAGGCCGACGACAACGCCGACGACGACGCGAAACCCAGGAACGGACGCCAAAGAGCTGCGCTCTAAAATATTCCATACCAAAATATCCCACACGGCTTATATGACCCAATGCTCAAAGCTAGCCACGCGTTTATTTGCCCCTCGATTTTCTGCTACCTGGGTTGATCCCAAGTTGTCTTATGGAAGAGATACTTGAAGTTCTTAAGTTTGTGAAAAAATCTGGAATACTGAAAATTTTCGCCTGTTGCAAAAAAGTCCTATAGCTGATTCCAATGCGCGATAAAGGCAGCACGCTTCGTTGATAAAAACAGTCAGTTCATACTACGAAAAGTGCAGTGACGTATTTGGTGATAAATAATTTATGCTGAACGCTTCGTTAAACTACTGTGAGGGAGTTGGTTTAGTTCCCTTTGATGCAGTGAACTTGTGACATCTTACAGGACAAATAAAATGAGAAGTTCCCTTGACGTGACAAACTTTCCAATTGCTTTATCGCCACTCCCACCAATCCGATGACACATGTTGAAGTGTATACGACTGCAATGGCGCACTTCGTTTCATGGAATGCGAATATAACAATTTGAACAGCCGCGTACGCTGGTCTTGCCAGAAGCGAAGCGGCTCACGCCAGTGCCCGAGAATTTACGGTCCGGGCGCAGGCATTAGATGAGCCAGACTCCGCTGTGACAGAGGATACGTTAACTGCGCGGTATCGCCTTCCAACTTTTCGCGAAATCTGTAGCCGCTACCGCCTGGAGCGTTTAATGTTCCCGCAGCTAATAAACAAATGCTCGCGCAGGTGCGAGGTGGTGTGGCGACAGCTGCACTCACACCTTGCCCTCTCCTTCCACCTCATCGACACCACTCTCTACCACACATCTAGCTGTAAATTTTGCTGCACAACCAAAGCCAAATTTAATCACATCATGTGGGGGTACTCTAAGCACCCCCCCCCCCCCCACCCTTGTTCCTCCGTAAATTAATAGGCAGCGAAGAGCACGGGGAGGCTGCCTTGCGATGCTCCAGGCGCGATATCGTGGGCAAATTGAGAAGGCGGCGAGGGACTATCATGCGTAGCAGCCTCCCCCTTCTATCCCTCTGCCCCTTTCCTTCAAAAAAGAAAAAAAAATTGTTTTCATCTCCCCCCTCCCACCACCGCCACGACGACCTCAATGCAGTATCAGCCGAATTTACGAGACAGCAGTAAGCGCAAGTGCAAAATATTTATGGGTGGTTTAAGAGCTCTGATTATCGAAATGACGAGCATATCCAAAAGACTGTGCCTGAGACTGACGAGTTCTTGTGTTCCCTTGCATGTCATCTATTACAACTGAACGAAATCACGGATACATGCTCCGAGCTACGCGCACGGTTAATTACATTAAGGGAAGAAATGGTGTCGAGCTCACCTGCTGGCACAGTTTAACACAAGTTAAAAAAATTGTGCACATCGCAGGCACTGTGGGAATCAATGTAAGCGAAGGTTTCTGTGCTCGATGCTTCAATTGACGGTAATTAGCGGTAATTTTTACGCTTAAGCGTAATTTCTTCGACGTTCAGTCTAACACGAGATGGGTGACTTGTTAAACGTTACTTTGCGGGCACCAGTGCTGTTTGTCCGCGTCTTGCACAGAACATGCACGGAGAGGTGTTTGCTTGAGGCGTTGTTGTGCGCCAGTGTTCATAACCTCCGAGAAGGTTAGCATCGTCATTGCCTCACACGAAAAATAGCATCGAGGGATAAATTTTAAATTGTATTTGAATTATTGGCTTTACTTGCCACAACCATAATCGGATTATGAGGCACGACTCAGTGGCGAACACTGAAGTAATTCTGACCCCCTAGAGTCTTTAATGTGGCCTCAAATCTAAGTGCGCGGCCGTATTTGTCTATCACGCCCGTGGAATGCGGCTGCCACGTTCGGGATGGAACCCGCGATCTTGCACAATGTCATAGGCGCACAGCTGCAAAGGCGGGCACAGAAGTGTTGATTTCACGTGCGACCGTTTCCGTACTTTCGCCTTTATGCCACAGTACTTTATTCCGGCTTTGCGTTAGTATGCCGTGTATTGACATATTTGCGTGGTGTTTAGTTTTCAGAAATAGGAGAAACGGTACCGGACCTTGAACCTAAACTTATTAGTTTGCCCGTAACTGCTGTCGTGTGTAGTAGCGCTTCCTCGCCTTCTCACTTCGCCTGTCCCACTCCCGCCCTCCCCCCAATTATATATATATATATATATATATATATATATATATATATATATATATGGGTACCGCGAGCGAAGAGCGGCAGAGCGTTCATTCACCAATTTCGCGATTACTTGGGTTCTACCAATACCACCTGGAAGAAGAAAACGTCGAAGCACTACCTGATGTCTGCGACCCTACGTCATCGAATGGAGCCGATCCAATTAACGCACCTCGCCTTGGCCGTCAGGCTTGTGAAACGTCCAATAGTGCACGCAGTAGCTTTCGTGCGTAAGATGAGCCAATTCGCTTGTTGGATCAAATTGTCTACAATTTCTCGTGCTCTCCAAAATCGCGTCACTGCCCGTCTGCCCATATGATTTGAAAAAGGTCCGCATCTTATTATTGGCGTTACATTACCATCGACATGCCTAAGAAGTGTTGTTTTAACAAGAATCGGGAAAAACACGACGGAAAATGCTAGGTGCGTGCGTTCAGCTTTGCTTAGGATAATCGTCTGTACTGTAAGTGGATACGCTGTATATACAAGATCTCATTCCTTCTCAGCACTACAGGGCGAGTATTGTCAAATCCTTTTTAATTAGGCTTCACCCAAACGGTCTTAAAAATTGTTCGTAGACTATTTAATCGCTACGAAACAATGACTTCTAGCGAAAGTATTATCCCGTATCGGAGCAGACATATGTTACTTCCATTCAGGTAACATCCTTTACACGCGAACACACGGTACCAGAGTGAGAATGAAGGTTACTTAATGTCGGAGCATATTTGGACCAAATACAGAACATAAATGTCTCGCAAAGGCATCAGCAGTGTTCGAGACATGGGCATTTTCATCATCACTACATACGTCTTGAGCTCTCTTTTTTCAACAGTGAGAGCACACGTTGTTCCAGAAATATCTTGATTTACCTCTGTTGCTGGCTTCAGCATGTTCAATGTGGATGAATTTATTCACCAATTGCAAAGGTAATCAAAGCGCCTAAATACAAGCTTCTGCATATCTAGGCTTTATATGCCTCGCTTTTCTGTGTGCGCGGTCTTTCAAATTTATTGTCGTTTATAGTACTTTACAAAACAAGTGAATAATTTTGAGCCGTTTTGTCGGTACAAATATGCGCAAGCCAACTTTGATGGCCTTCGTAAACCAATTAGACCAACATTAGTTGTCACATCTACGAACGACCAGTGCTAGTTTGGAAGATATTGGTACAAGCCGAGGGAAAAGTTTCCTTTGCGCTTTGTGTTCTTATCAGAACGGATAATGCGTTTGTGAGCTACCAGAGTTAAAGGAAAACTTAAGCAGGGGCGAAACTTGTGATAATAATAATAATAATAATAATAATAATAATAATAATAATAATAATAATAATAATAATAATAATAATAATAATAATAATAATAATAATAATAATAATCATAATAATAATAATAATAACATGGGTAATCATGTTCTCGTGCTTCTACTTCATCTTCGCAACCATTACCTCGTCAGAAGTTGCCGTCCGCAAGTCCCTCTTAGGTATGAGCGATTCGAACATATTTCTCTGTATGCATGAGAGTATGTGTTCGTATCTTGCGGGTATCCCCCAAGCAATCCTTAAAAAGGGAAGGCTGAATCCTGGCCCCTTTAGAAGGACTACGTTTCGAGCACAGCGGCATGCAATTCCAGAGAGCCCTGTGCTTCCGTGGATGCGATTACATTGCAGGATATGACAGCTGAGCACACGAACATAACCACTTGTCTGCTCTGGCCACCATGTAACAAAGCAGCCTTGTCGAGATCACGTCGTAGCTTTTGAACGGTATAGCCATAAAAAAAAAAAAATCAGAACGACAGTGAGAAATAGAGTGCCATGGTTCATTCAATTTCGCCTATTACCATCGCCCACAAATACCACGCTCAAGGAATCAACATAGCAACATATTTCGATCGCAAAAAACTGTATTTTAAATACATGTGACAACACTAATTTCGCACAAATACACTGAAAGAAATGTAAAAAGTTACGAAAAAGAAGTGCACCCACTACCGGCAAGCAGCGCCACAGTTTCGTTGCACTATCGTCGCGGGATAGCGACACGGCGACTAGCTCGCAGCGGTTGCCGAGGACGTCCTCGCCAAACCCTGCGCAATGTGGCCATCGGGTGAACGCAGGGCAGCCGGCACTGCTCTACCGTACGTCTGGTGTGGCCATCGTGCCAGCCATACGAATGCACTTTGAAGTCGCTGGTCACGTGGTCAGGAGAGAACGCACGGTCAGCGACTCAGCTTGGATACGCGCAGCTGATGTGGCAGTAAGGCCGCCTGCAGAGCTTGTGGCTGTTGTGTCGCTGCAGCTGCGACGAGGTGCAGCCGAGCAGACGGCAGCCACACGTGGGCGATGGACCCTGCTGTCGGGATTGTCGTGCTGCCGTCTGCTCCGTTCGGGCCGAACCTGATGGAAGAAGGAAAACGATGCCAATTGTTTGTGACTCAGCCACGAGGAGAGTCAATGTCCTCTTAGCAAACGAAAAATTTTAAAATTTGTTACAGCAAGTGAACGTATACTCTATCCAGGAAAAGAACATTTTGATGGTTTGAGCTCGTGTGAAGCTGCTAATGATGTGTTCTGCGCAATTAACCGAATAGACTTCAAAGTAGCTACGATACTTTCAATCTCTTCAGAACATTTCTGTTTTACACATCTAGGAAAGAAGGTTTGTCTATATGAAGGAGGTCTGCCAAAGGAATCGTTATCTGCTGAAGAATCTTTAGAGAGCGTGCCTGTAGAAGAAGAGACAGGGCTTGTAATACACAACAGCAGCGTACGAAAACATAGACGAGGTCGTATACTATTCGAATTACTTCAACCACTCCCTCACCTAACCCTTAACGGTGAAATAAAACACAATGTCTAATGCTTTCTGCGATATGTATAGCGTATTAGCAATGGAAGAGAAATAGGCGTTGAAGAGCTTTTCGGACATGGAAACTCAATTGTCGGAAGCGCGCAAGATGGAGGAAGGCTCATGAAAGAGAAAATTGTCATCGACCTGAAATTCCGAATTTTTTCAGAATTAAAAAAAATTGGTAGCTAAATTAAATTTCGCTTTCTGATAGCTAGTTTTCACTGTTCATTTTAAGTTTAACTAAAGTATGACGCTTTAAAGGAGACCCTTTAGCATTTTTCTGAAACAAAACTTCTCAGCTTATGAAAAGTTCGTCCTGGTCCGGAGAGATCGACCTCGTGACTAACGCCTTTCATTGGCGGTCTTTCTACCGTCTGAGTTAAAAGAGTAAGTTAGCAGATGGAAGCAGGAAGGTGAATTAATCGACATGTATAAGCGCGCTGATAGAAAACATCGGAAATCAGTTCTACAGAAGCGCGCAAGGTGGAGGAAGGTTCAGCAAAAGGAAAATTGTCATCCACCCGAATCCACGTGTTTCGGTTTGTCGCTTGATCAGTCTTCAGGCTGCGTGTACTTAAGCTGGCCCCCTCGTTATCTCAGATGGTTGAAAGACCACACCGGAAAGGCGTTGGTACTGGTTTTGATCCGCGAACCTGGATGAATTTTTCTTAATCGCGTAGCTTTCTTATATAGGCAGCTCATCTGGACACGTAACAGCTAGCGCCCCAAACGGCCGCTGGGCGAAGCTTGTGCGTTTTCTTTAGAACGAGCAGGTTTTTCATCAATACCTGAAGGCACAGGGCGAATATTGCAAAAGGCAGGTGACAGAGACGTTCTATAAAACAAGCCAAACGAGAGAAATGCAGCGATTAGGCTGTCTGAAGCAGGAATTTCGTTCTCACAGGCGTTAAAGATCCAGCTTTGGAAGCCTATGGAAATGACGAAACACTTGCCTCGATTTTTTAGGCAAAAACAGTCACTAATAAAACTAAGGCACCTGTCGATATAGAGGGTACATCATCATCATCATCATCATCATCATCATCATCACCACCATAATAATCATAATCAGCAGCATCATCAGCCTTTTTATGTCCACTGCAGGACGAATGCCTCTCCCTGCGATCTCCAACTACCCCTGTCCTGCGCCAAGCGATTCCAATTAGCGCCCGCGAATTTCCTAATTTCATCGCTCGACCTAGTCTTCTGTCGTCCTCGACTGCGTTTGTCTTTTCTTAGTACCTGTTCTGAAACCCTAATGGTAAAACGGTTATCTAAACTTCGCATTACATGACCTGCCCAGCTCCATTCCTTACTCTTGATGTCAATTAGAATATCGTAAATACCCGTTTGCTCTCCGATCCAAACCGCTCTCTTTCTGTCTCTTGACGTTATGCCTAGCAATCTTCGTTCCATCGCTCTTTGCGCGGTCCTCAACTTGTCCTCAAGTTTCTTTGTCAGCTTGGGAATCTCTGCCCCATAAGTCAGCACTGGTAAAATGCACTGATTGTACACCTTCCTTGTCAATGTAGTATAAGTTCTATGTAGTCCGAAAAGATCTTTTGATTGATGCCTGGCTCAACTCTCCGCACTCATCGTAGCGCTGTTCTCGAAAGCGATTCTGGAAACACAGTCGTACAATCTCCCATGGCACCTTCTTAATCCAAAGCTTATTGTTGCACCGTCGGAAGCAGAGGCCCAGTGGTTTAATCGCACGCTCCTATCGCTGCATGTGAAGCGGGTAGGTCTTTACTTCCACGGTATTTATTTTTTTTTCAGACAGACACGACTTAGTTCTACAGTCTCGCACCAGAGCATGGAAACAAAAACTCAAACCTCACTTCTATTATTTTTTTTACAGTGTTGCTGTTGAAATATTGTTTAATATATTGCTTTGGAAAAGTCGTAGCAATCTGTTGCATATTTAATAATTATTCGCGTTCATTGTAAGAGTGTGTTCCTTCGACAACATACCTAGGTACATACATGCGTCTTTGTGCTACGTATGTAAAAACATAAAGACAAAGAAAAGCTACTTTGCCATTTCATGCCCGCAATGCACCTAAAACGCGGAATTTTGCCCCGCCACTGAGAGCAAGCAACATACGTTGCTCGAACGCCGCTTATACAGGCCTCTATAATTGCTTCAGAGAAGTGAAATAGCAAACGGGGGCCCAATAAAGTAAATCTATTCCAATGTGTTTTTATTCCAATCTCTTGACGTCATATTTACGTAACCGTCGACACAAGCATAGTTCGGTGACCCGTGGTGTTGTTTACAGAGGTCAATGGAAAGCTCTCGTAGTTATAGGACGTCACATTGGTTTGCTTCTGGAGGGAATAGCATAGCCAACCATGGCACATTTTTCTTGTCTAATTAGCGGACTAGTGCAGAGGAGTACATAGAAGTGGAGAGTGTTTCAGTGGGGCCGAACTACCGCCGTGAAAGTATAGAACCGGACGTGGTGGCAGAGCCGGCGTCGGCGATTGATCCGCTTCGTTTTGCTTAGCTTTCGCTTTGTGGTAGAAGAATGTGGGAACATGCTATGGGAGGGTAAAAATGCCGCTTAAACGAACCCTAAGGATAATAAAGGTGGTAGAGCAATGTCGCGTACCCGTGGAAAAAGCATGCGGATCACAGGGTCGCCAACAAGACGGAATTTCTTCGTAATTAACATGCGTAAACGCAAACTAATGAGTGCACTAGAAAACTCGTATTGCCAAGTTTGGACTGAACTCTTTAATTTCATTCTGCATTCACAGATACAGGAGGAAATGAATTTTCTCGGCAATCCCTTTTCCGTACAATTTTAGTCACGCACGTGGGTGCCGAATTGGCTCGAAAGCATCATCTGCCACTCAAGACATATTATACACATGTAAATCAATTCTCCACTGCAGGTCCGAGCATCCAGTGCCGAAACAATCGGCGGGGAGCCATCATTTATTCATTTCGCAACCGGTGAGTCTCCAGCTATTTCGAAAAAAATTTAATTTTGTTACGTCACTTTGCAGTGGCGAATTTTTGTGGTTTTGTGACATTTCGGGACCAGCAGACGAAGTGGGCACATTCCAAACACATTTGACTAATAGCGGACGGCTGATGGTGAAAAAGGCGCAGAATCCGAAATGGGTATTTTTCGTTTGTTCGGTCTAATCAATCATAATACGTCATATGGGTTGAAGAGTCTTCCTGACATATCACGTGACAGACAATCGAAGTGGGGGTGGCCCGAAAAAATTTCGAGCAATCGTCGAGGCCTGATTGCAGAAATGGAATATAATTATTTGGAATATTTTCACGATATTGCGCCCCGTGATCTTTGGGTAGGTCAGGACCAACTGAAGCGAAGACAAGCAAAATGTAAGAAATAACAAATTTGTGCTAGGCATTCCTTTCACAAAAGGATTCATCCGACTTCACTGCCTCTTAGACGAACGATACATTATTTTACCTTAACGACTTACTAATTTGCCATTTCATTTGAAGAACAACCGCATCAAAACTTCGGACTGTAAAAATACCCTTGTTTAGACAAGCGCGGTTAAAACCATTGTTCGTTCAAAATAGTATATTTGAAATACAATTAGGCCTGTTTGTATCAAGAAAACTAAGCCTTTTCCACAGCGAAACCGACAAGAACGCCTCTTACTCGCTGTAATGGCGCAGACCTCAAATCACTGAGACCGCACTCGCTTGACTCTTTGGCAAAATCTCAGAGTTTAGGCATCACCCGGGCACAATTGAAATATCGCTGGCCGTGGTTTGGGATTGGCGGCTACTTGTGGGATCTAATACAAAAAAAAAAAAGAAACGTGGAATTTACCAGGTAATCTTTGCCAACACTGCTATGATAGCCTGGTGCTAGCCATTTAAAATCAAAGTAACCAAGTTGAAACTTCTTTGCGGCAGGGCTTTAAACGGGACATACAGTGTCATTTCGTTTTGAATACTTGAGTTTCGAAGCGCCCTCGACGCTTCGGGGGGCGCAGAGTATGAGTCAGGGCTCACTTTTCCATCGGCATCCAGATGTATATATCTGCACGAGGGACTGGTCACTCAGCTGAGATTCTGGATTTTCTCAAGACTAATGACGGGGCAAATCAGTTGCGCAATATATGCCTCGTATAAGAGAACCTAATCACTTTGTGACGCGTTCTCCTGCGTGGCGCGTTTTCTTCCACTTTCTAATGTCTTCAGTGCAGCCACATTATACGCTGTGCATGTGGCTGTTGACATCGGGAACCGGATGTCAGCCAAGGCACATCGCCTAGGCTGAGAAACATGCTTGCGGTTCCTTCATCGCTTCGTTCTACAGTCGGGTGGCTAACAACTTTGCTATTCTTTCGCTCCTTTGAGGACACAGTGACAGTGACTCGTAGCCTCCACAGGGCGATACTATCTTTGTAAGACCATCCTTGACCACCACATGGTCTAGCTACTGGTCTCACGGAAGACTACAGATTTCGAGGCAAAAGCGGACCGACAACGCGCTGCAACACTTTCTCCATCGCTTCATTCTTAAGTTGGCCTGCTTGTTTCTTTCTTTTCCAAATATTTACATATCAGTTGTATGCTTACGGTATTTCTAAAATAAAATAATTTATGGGGGTTTACGTGCCAAAACAACGACCTGATTATAAGGCGCGCCCTAGTGGAGCACTCCGGAAGTTTGGACCGCGAGGGTTTCTTTAATGTGCACCTAATCTAAGTACACGGGTGTTTTCCCATTTCGCCCCCGTCGAAATTCGTCCGCCGTGACAGGGATTCGATCCTGCTTCCTCATGCTTAGCAGCCCATCACCGTAGCCACTAAGCAATTACGGCGAGTGTGTCGTACTTCTATTTCTCATCCTGCACGTCATAGATAAAAGCAAGCCTTTTATCTATAACACGTAATTTCGTACGAACTTTCACGCATCTATTACCCCTGTTATATTGTGCCTTTTTCATGGTAGATGTATATGGGTCAGGTGTCCATAGAGAAGCCACACATGAATTCACGAAAGGTTAGCAATGGTGCTGTCCGCTTTATGACTCAATACATGCAGCCTTTACAAATATATCGTCTATATATCGTTTAAGTTGTAGACTTGGCGCAGCTTTTTTTTCTTGTATCTTTTTTTTCTAAGATATCAAGTTTGATGTGATTGAAAGAAAAGGCTGATTATGCGAACGAGAAATTTGCTCTTCACATTCCGTATATTTATACATTATCTTTCTATCTCCTAACAGCTTTGACTGTAAGGCCAAATTGCCCAGAACAGGGTACTAACGAACAGGCTACGTGCCCCTCTACAAGCTCCCACATCGGTATTTGAGGAAACTGCTACAATCCCTTCGCTGAACGTATATTTCACGTTGAGAGATTACGCTACATGATTACCTCAAACAGACCTAGGCAGTACTCCATCGTGACACCTTGACTTACACGAGCATATATGTGACCTACAATCACGGCGTCTCTTACGAGATAAGATGGCGTAAATGGGATACTAATAAAAGAGGGCGCACATTGACTGCGGTGTTTTAGCTGGACTGGTGTTTGGCCTACCTCGCGTGTAGCCTCCAAATGCAGCTGCTCGGTCCAGCCACGCCGTACGTGTCGCCGTTGCTCTCAGCCTTGAAGGCGTTCAGCATCGTCGACGCGCACGGCAGCGTGTCACGTGGGTGGATGCGTAGCCTGCAGCCGAAGACGTCGAGGCGGTACTCGGCAGAAGGCACGTGGTCGCATTCGACGAACCGGCCACTCATGGTCGCGGCCGCCTCCGCTCCAAGCATACTCGGATGTTGCGCACTGCGTTGACAACACATGACGACTCTGAACACTGACGTTGAACTGCACATTCGTCAAGCAAGGCTCCGAGGAACGCTGCAGCTCGTCTCACGAAACGTGTGCTGATTTATACTAAGTAACCAGCGCCTTCCGAATCAAAACACTAACGATGTGATCACCCATCCGGTTAGCAAGAAACATTGTGCTGAATACGCACAGTAATGTTAGTTATGAAAATCCAACTGCCATGTTTTAAGATACACCATAATTTATTATAACTCATCCTAACCATACCGAAAAGGTTTTATGGATTGCAAAAACGTTATTCTGTGAGTTCCAGGAATTGGTCTTTTCCCTTGTGTTTAAAACTTGTTTTTAAGGCACGATCGAAAAGTGCTCAAGGAGCGGTACTCAAGGTTAGCGTTCTTTTATTCGACTTGATTTATTCAGGCACGCCTTCATTCCAACCAAAAAGAAAACGAACAATAAAGAAATCGAGCACTTTTGTTGTGTTCAATTTTGGCATTCTCTTCATAAACGGGCAAAAACCTCAACTTCATACTTTTATTCCCCGCTTTTCTCTATGTGACTTAGTGTGGTGTCGGGAAAGCTACCCTTTGGGATAAAAAAATGTCTCAATGCGCGTTTCTTAGTTATTTAATTGCCGTTTTGATTCTTACGCAATTTTTATGGTAGCAGACGGCGGCATTGTATATAAACAGGAGGTCCAATTTAGCACGCACCCAAAAATGTTGTTGCATATGTTGTTCTCGTGGCTATTATTATTATTATTACTATTATTATTATTATTATTATTATTATTATTATTATTATTATTATTATTATTATTATTATTATTATTATTATTCTATGCAACCGTGCTAATTTCTTGGCCCATAGGCTGGAACCCTTCCTGAAACAATTCTATCCAAACAAGTGATGTCATCTAGCTGTGAGGAGAGTTGAAATCAGCTTGGAAAGCAACCCTACGAAGGAACGAATGGATAAATAATAATGATAGACGATATATTCACGCGTAGGTGATAAGAAACTCCCAATTTGCGGAGGGGTTCTCTTTGGCACATATCGTGTTCTTCGTTCCTTCTCCAGTCTTTTTGTAGAAGAATAGCAATAATTGCCCTTTCCGCAGGCTTTATCTTCCTTCTCCCAGACAAGTGCCGATGCGAGACATTGCCGAATTCGCACAAATCCATTCGATGCCCTGGATCGTAACTCCTTGCTTGGCCTTGGGACGTGAGGATTAAGCGATGAAATTGGCTATATTTACGGCATATAGCGGAATATGACGGACTGAGTGAGCCCACATGTTCATTTGAAGCGTAAACGCGTGTACAAAAATATTTCAAATGCGTTCGTAAAAATTTTGCACAAAGTTAACGAATTCTTAACTCTGCAGCAAAAAGATTTCTCCATTTTTTTGTATGCCGTTCCTGTTATCACGGTTACCTGAAACGGATAAATCTGCCCTGGGAATTTATAGCTTATCTTAAGTTGTTCCAGTATTTACTATTCGTTTGCATTAGTCCAACCCACAAATTAGCGTTGTTTTACAGAGCGGTTTCTAAAATATAATCTTTATCCACTTTATTTTATCAGCGTTTACATAAGCTTACCTAACTGCGATATCGTTCTTTTTTTTTTCGTTGTAATTGCTATTGTTGAACTTAACATGGACTACTTAATTTAAGAATCGTCCTCAGAGAGTCCGGAGATTCTAACGTGTTTCATTAAAATGCAACAAAAATGAAATTCCCGATATATTGCATGCAAAGCAACAAATACTCTCCGTTCCAATGAATTTCGATTGGATCTCCTCACTTTCGAAATGAAGGATTCCAGCAGAGACAATAGCGTAGACACCTCGAATTATATAAAGCAATGTAACTTGAAGCAGCTACGCATCGTCGTGAATTTCGCGATGCATATGGCGTTTTACCAGCGGCAATGCATCGAGGATAAAATGAAATTCTGCGGTTTTACGCGCCATAATTCCGATCTGATTATAAGGCACGGCGTAGTGCAAGAAACTGCAGATATACAGATTAATTCTACAGTCTACAGATTAATTTCAACCACCTGGAGATTTTTACAGAGCACCCAATGCACAGTACATGGGCGTTTTCGCATTTCGCCCCCACTGAAATTCGGCTGCCGCGTCCGGGATTTGATTCGACTACCTCGTGCTTAAAGCACAACACCAAAGTCAATAAGCAACCAATGCTGGTGAAAACGCAGACGATAGAACGCACGCCAACGTTACGGCTAATCAGCAACAGACGTGTCAAAGCAGCAACATTGGTGGAAGTTGCATACTCTTCCTCCGAAATTGACCACGATCAACGCATAGTTGCAGATGCTGAATAACCGCACATAGATGTGTCGGCTAATCGTGCGAGAGACTAATTTAAAGGGACATATAATGAATTCGCTTAATAATCATTTGGGCATTTAAACATTGCGCAAGTGTGCAATGTGTGCGGCATCCGACGCATTTGATTTCTTTAAATATCGTAAATGTTCTAATATTAAGCGTACTGTTATGAAAGTGAATTCATTCCAACCATACAAAAACCGTCTGTTAGCTTAACGTGTTACAACGTGTACAATCTCGCCCATCGATCGTGTTATTGCGCAATACAAGCTGAATAATGCGCTACATAGCCAATTGCTATATCAGAGGTATTACTAATTTGTGCTACTGTGTACTCCTCAACAAGTTACACGCCGTCTTTTTTTTTTTTTTTTTGCGAGGCAAAACAATCCGTCCATTGGATTTTGACAACACTATAGAAAGAAAATAAAATTTGTCCACTGTGGATGTTCGCAGTGGTCCTGATATATGTATTAGAAAATACCGAATTATTCGTTACCTGTATATTAGAAGGCGAACGGTGACCCTCGAGGCTACCACCATCTGGTGCCAGGCTCTTTGCACGGTCCATGGTAGTTGCATGGTGTCACACTGAGCCACGGTGTCCTTGACGCCCATATCAACGAGCGGGTACCACTCGGTCCTCGGGAACAGCCTGCTGTAATGTCCTGTGAGGCTGCCGCAATTGCGTTCGTCGACCTTGGACCACGGCTTGAGCACAAGGTCCCGATTGTCTGGGAGGACGTCCTGGATGGCCAAGTTGCCGAACACGTAAGACACGTCATCCTTGGCCGCATCTGGAAGTGCGGCGAGTGCAAACGAGGAAGGCGTCTTGCGGGATGGCGTCTCTTCCGAGATGGTTGACAGGGAGCCTTGGAGGATACGGTGGATTTCCATGCCGCCAGGTGCACCGATCCCCATGACAGGTAGTAGGACGATGCCGTTCCTTTCTGCGATCGTTCCAAGCGCGTCCGCCACGATGAGCTGCGTGTTCGAAAGCGGGAGAGAGATTCTCCTTTGCGCGTGGGCCTCGCGTGCCAGCGCGCGAGGGCGTGGCCTCCGTGTCGTTCTTCTTTTTCCTCTCTTCCATTTCAGAACGTTGCTTAGCGAGTCATGGCGTTTTGCTGATACATTCTATTTTGGCCCACTTGCGACCTCTAGCCATGAGTGAAATTAGCTGAAATAAGAGTTTATAAAACCACCACCACCACCATCATCATCAGCGTCATCATCATCGTCAATATCATCATCATCAACAACAACCTGGTTACGCCCACTGCAGGGCAAAGGCCTCTCCCATACTTCTCCAACAAACCCGGTGATGTACTAATTGTGGCCACGTCCTCCCTACAAACTTCTTAATCTCATCCGCCCACCTAACCTTCTGCCGCCCCCTGCTACGCTTCCCTTCCCTTGGAATCCAGTACGTAACCCTTAACGACCATCGGTTATCTTCCCGCCTCATTACATGTCCTGCCCATGCCCATTTCTTTTTCTTGATTTGAACTAAGATGTCATTAACTCGCGTTTGTTCCCTCACCCAATCTGCTCTTTTCTTATCCCTTAACGTTACACCCATCATTCTTCTTTCCATAGCTCGTTGCGTCGTCCTATATTTAAGTAGAACCCTTTTCGTAAGCCTCCTGGTTTCTGCCCCGTACGTGAGTTCTGGTAATAGACAGCTGTTATAAACTTTTCTCTTGAGGGATAATGGCAACCTTCTGTTCATGATCTTAGAATGCCTGCCAAACGCACCCCAGCCCATTCTTATTCTTCTGATTATTTCAGTCTCATGGTCCGGATCCGCAGTCACTACCTGTCCTAACTAGATGTATTCCCTTACCACTTCCAGTGCCTAGCTACCTATTGCAAATTGCTGTTCTCTTCCGAGACTGTTAAACATTATAAAACCATTTATAAAACCGGCAGTCAGTAAAAAAAAAGGGGGGGAGGGGGTCGACACAACGCATGTTGACTATTGGGATTTCCGTATTGAAAGGCATGTCAAACGCTGAAATACTTTTATGAGACAACCGCTGTTTAGATTTGGGCAATACTTGTTGTATTTATTAGATAAAGTTTCAGGCTATCTAGTTCGGGAAGCACAATATCAAATTATGGCTGTGCATATTTCTAAACATGATTGATGAGAACGGGTGTGTCCAAAAAATATACACACACGCAAATTTTACACATCTATTTATTTATTTATTTATTTGCGTACCTACTTCGCCCATTGCGAATTACAGTAGGGAGGACAGAGAATCAATATAAACTAAGAGAATGCACACTCTTAAAAGGTTAAACACTTCAGACCATGGGTACAATACCAATCATACATGCTACATTCTGAGGGATCGCATGAGACAGCACAAAGAACAAGTTTCGCCCAGGTAAGAAGATACACTCATTGTCACAGCACGCTAGCCAACATTGCAAAACATAAACATGAAAGAAGATTTCAAATGGCGAGTGCATTTTTATCTGCAAATATATGCTTGGAGAGCAGTGGGGAATGAGACATCAGAAGCAACTTCAATTAGCTCAGGAGGCAGCAGGTTCCATTCGTGTATTGTACGGGGAAAAAAAGGAGTTTTGGTATGTTGTTGTGCGCGCGCATATTTCTTTTATCTTAAGTGGTCGCGGCGCCCGGATATGTATGTTGGTGGTTGTAGATAAGTCTCTTTGTTTAGTGGTGTGCGATTGAAGACGATATCTCGAAGGAAAGAGAGGCGGGAAACAACGCGGCGTAGTGAAAGATCTTCCAAATATATGTGCCGATTTATTTCTGTGATGCTGCTTGGAAAGGAGTAAATGCAGGTTATGAAACGGGCCACACGTTTCTGTATCCCTTCTAAGCTATTCACAAGAATTTGTGTATGCGGGTCCCACACAACAGACGCGTATTCGAGAATCGGGCGAACGTTGCTTAGGTAAAGTGTTCTCTTGACATCTAGTGGCGCGTGCCTAAAGTTCCGTTTGATAAAATTAAGTACTCGCCCTGCTTTTAAAGTGATGCTTTGAATGTGACGATTCCATGTCAGATCGGCGGAAAATGTGACACCTAAGTATTTAGCTTCGCGTGTTTCTGATAAAGGGGAGCCGTTCAAGTAATACTGTGTACGGATTGGTTGCGGCTTGCGGGTGAAACAAATATGCTTACATTTTGAGATGTTGAGGGACGTAAGCCACCTGTCACACCATGAAGAAATCTTATTTAGGTCTGTCTGTAATGCTACGCGGTCGGAACCATTATTAATTTCTCTGTAAAGGACGCAATCATCTGCGTACAGCCGGATTTTCGAGGTGATTCCTGTGCCAATGTCATTTATATTTATAAGAAATAAAAGAGGACCTAAGACGGAACCCTGCGGAACGCCAGGAGATACGCATGCATATTCTGATTCTGTGCCATTAATTACCACTCTTTCTAAACGACCTGTCAAGTAGATCTTGAGCCAATAAAGTATTTTTTCTGGTAAACCAAGAAGTGAAAGCTTATGAAGTAAGAAAACATGGGACACTTTGTCAAACGTTTTCTGGAAATCTAATAGTATGCAGTCTGTTTGTAAACCTTTGTCAAATGATGTGAATATGTCATGGGTAAATTCCGCTAACTGAGTTACGCATGAGTGACCAGCAGTAAACCCGTGTTGGTAAGGAACAAAGAAACTGTTGTTTTGAAGGTGGGAAAAGATGTTCGTGTAAATTATGTGCTCCAGGGTTTTGCAACACACAGATGTTAAGGATATAGGTCTATAGTTTATGACACTGTCACGGGGCCCGCTTTTATGAATCGGAGCAATGTCGCCCATAATTCTACAGCAAGAACAGACAACGCGCTTCTATCAAGTGCATTTCTTAGAGCGTATAAAGCGGGCAAACGTGATATATGAAAACAGAGGCTACGTGAAATTATTACAATGTTTACAAGTGTCTTGTGAAATTCATAATAAAAATAGTGGTATAGTTCGGGAAGGTGTGTCACATATCACGTTTATCTGGTCTATGCGTATTATTAGGTGAAGTTTAGTGATTGGTAATATTGGTTTTAAATACTGAATTACAGAGTTGTAAACATGGCGCGTGGCTTTCTGGTATTTTGAAGATATAGAACATTATTATTTATATATTTATTTATTTCTTCATAATGTCAACCCTCTGCTGAGGGTTCTTAGAGGGAGGGCTTTAAATACAGGCACACCAAATATACAGGTGCATCAAGCGGCAGCGGAATCACAAAAATAAATGTTTCACAATTTTTCAAATTGACAAACATCATTGGCATTAGCCACAAAGCTTAGTATCGCGTCCCAAAATTCATTAACCGTAGGGAAAAAAGGCAAGCGGGCGTAGTATGGGCGTAAAACATATTGGTGATTAACACAACTGCTTCGTTTTCCTGGAAGTTGCGCATACTCATCTTTCTTGATTTTTAAATGTCCATGTAGTATACTAAAAACACTTTGAGACGAATTTTTTGTCTTCGTACCTCTAGTATTTCCAGTTCACAAGACGGCAACATCAGTGTGATGGAATCTAAACGGCGGTACTTTGAGCATATAAAGCGCGCGGCACGACGTTGAACTTTTTCTAACCTTGTAGTCATTTCTTTCTGATGTGGGCTCCAGATGGCTGAGGCATATTCAAGTAAAGGTTATAAAAACATTATATAAACACTGGCGGAGTAAGTAAGAAATGTATTTACTGCACTTGATGTTGCCTTTTTCTTTGAAATGCAACAAACCGCATCGAAATTACTGTTGTGGTTGCCGAGTAAAAAGAAATCTGGTAATTTCGCACGAGGCGAAGCATCGATATCGATGGCAAATTATTAGGCTGCTATACGGAGGGAAGATAGTGTTACGTGAAGCTGAAGTCGAATACTATTTACAATTTATTTACAGGTAAGCTCACGGAGGCCAAAATGGCGACGCTATATCAAACCGGCACACACGTCGTCTTCGTCCTCCTCAGTGCAGCCACACTGTGGCGGCTGTTCCGTAGCATCACCCCCGGCTGTAGAAGCACCGTCCCGGTGCTTAATCTACACATCCGCGGTGAAAGGTGTGTGGTAGGGTTTTAGTCTTGCCACGTGAACGATGTCACTTGCAGCTGATGATGACGCTGAGAGATCGGCGGGGATGATTTCATACGTGACATCGGTCACTTGGCGTACCACACGGTAAGGGCCTGTGCAGCGCGACAGCAGCTTTTCGGAAAGGCCCACACGGCGAACGGGTGACCAGAGAAGCACCAGAGAACCCGGAGAAAAGTGCACGTCACGACGGTGGCAATCATAGAGGCATCTCTGATGCTCCTGTGAGGCCTCGAGACGGGTGCGGGCGAGCTGGCGCGCGTGGTCGGCGTGTGCGATCGCGTCGCGGGCGTATTCAGTGGTGGAACGTGTGGCCGAGGGCAGCAAAGTGTCCAAGGGCAACACGGGTTCTCGGCCATATAGGAGATAGAACGGTGAATAGCCGGCGGTGTCGTGACGCGATGAATTATACGCGAACGTCACATATGGTAAGTGAAGATCCCAGTCGTGGTGGTCGGTCGCAACGTACTTGGAAAGCATGTCGGTGATGGTTCGATTGAGGCGCTCCGTGAGGCCGTAGGTCTGGGGGTGGTAGGACGTGCTGAACTTGTGCTTTGTCGAGCAGGAGCGGAGTATGTCCTCGACGACTGCCGACAGAAAGCTGCGGCCACAGTCAGTGAGTAATTGGCGCGGAGCACCGTGCACTAAAATGATGTCATGGAGCAGAAAGTCAGCGACGTCAGTAGCGCAACTTGTCGGGAGCGCTCTCGTGATTGCGTACCGCGTAGCATAATCGGTAGCGACGGCGACCCATTTATTTCCGGAGCCCGAGACAGGAAACGGTCCAAGCAGGTCTAGACCAACACGGAAAAAGGGCTCCGGTGGGATGTCGATGGGCTGGAGATATCCAGCTGGAGGTGTGGAGGGCTTCTTCCGGCGCTGACAGGGCTCACAAGCGGCAACGTAGCGCCGCACGGAGCGGGCGAGACCCGGCCAAAAGAATCGACGGCGTACACGGTCCTATGTGCGTGATACGCCCAAGTGTCCAGCTAAGGGAGCATCGTGAAGTTGCTGGAGGACAGTCGAACGCAGGTGCGATGGAATGACGAGCAGAAGGTCAAAGCCGTGTGGATCGAGATTACGGCGGTGTAATGTCCCCTCCTTAAGGAGAAACATCCGGAGAGAGGCGTCGCCAGGAGTTGACTCCAGACGGTCGATGAGGGCGCGTAATGAAGGATCGCGCCGTTGCTCGTTGCCGATTTGAAGCACACTGTGGCGGCTGTTCCGTAGCAATAGTAAGTACTTTTATCGGCCGTAAACTTGTAAACATTCGCGTATAAACTAAATTAACAAGAATGGTTTTATGCGCGCATAGGTAAACATGAACGCATCTCACTAGGTGACCGCGGACACTCGCTGTCAAAATGTTGGCGTCCCGAAGAGCGACATATGCAGCGAGCGAATTGACTTTCGTGCTGTCTCTCACTTCAGCGCGTACTAAGCAGGGCAAGCACCGCGCACACGAAACCATCAGCCATTGGCACACCTACGACTATGTACAGTACCGACTGCCTGTCGCCTTCACGATAGCGCCGGGGCGACCGCTCTAAGCCGTGCCATACGCAGACGCCGCCAGAGGAGAACGTGCCTTCTCCTTCCTTCGCCGCTCTCCCGGTGCCTTGCGCACGATGCAAGACGGCGCGCTTGCTGCCCGCCTTCCACCCTTGAACGAGTGAGATCGAGCAACCATCTTCGGCTAATCCTTGCACGCTCTCACTTGCACCTATAAAATGCAGCTCGCGGCCACGCCGTTATGGAACTTCCACTTTATACGGAATATCATGGCGAGGGTGTCTGCGGAAATGTGCCTGGAAGTGTCTATATAATGGCTTTTGCAATGACACGATGAGGGCTCCCGAGCTAAAGCTAAGACATGTCACACATACTGTTATACAGAGGTACAGCGCGTTCAAAGTGGCGAAATGGTCAGGGCAGTCAAATAATGCAAGATGTCAACGTGAATTCCTCCCTGTCTATCTGCAGACTCCCCGTAGCGCCTGCAGCCTGCACCTACGAAGGCGTATCACCTCTTTCTAGTGACTTGTATTGCTGTGTTATTCTCGTATTGTTCAATTGTATCATTCCCCGTCCAGAAGGCAAGAAGTGCCCACGCGGGCACTACGCACACATCGTTGTGCAGGAGAGCGCGCCGTCTGCTTCATCATGATCATCATTCCAAACATTTATTGGTTTCTATTTGCAGGGTCTTTTGTGGATGTCTTTCAGGGTCTTTTTTGAGCGTCTTCATTGGGTTTAGCAGGGGATGGACCCTTTTCCCAGTGCTTCAGCGGTTTCGGCAGTCCTGCGTGCTCGCTGCACAAGACCAATTTGGCCCTAGGAGCAGTCGCCGGCCAGCAGAGCCTTCTATTGCTCCCCACTTGGATTTATGATTTTGGGGACTGCTGTCATATGTTGGCATTCCCCTGTGATCTGATATATGGTGGCCTCCGGGTATTTAGCTGCGCATCTGGCGAGGTACACGTTTAACTGGGTACATTTAAGTTGGGAAAGGTTCCTGTCTGGAGCTGTCTGGAATCAGTGACCTCCGCCCTCGTGAATTATTTATGTGCGGGAGGATATCCTGTCCTGGTTCCCCTGCAGTATTGTGCCAACAAATCCGTCTATTCATGTGGAACAGAAGGTCCACTTTCGAGCGTATATCTTTCGGGTACTCGGATTGTATACCGTTGAGCCACCCTGTCCGTCTCTTCATTCCCCGCTATTCCTGCATGCCCCCGCACCCACAGGATGTTGTGTTGGATCAGCTGTGGCTGTGTTGTGGTGAGTGTTACGCCGCCCCATAGCTCGAGGAGCACACGGAGTGCGCGGTGGCCTATTCTGTTGTTCAGTAAATGTCGGCAGGCGTCTTGTGAATCAGTTGGAATGCTTAGTTATTTGCCGGTTCTGAAGCCATCCGCCGTAGCTAGAGCGATAGCTCCTCAGCTTGAGTCACGCTTGTTTAGTTTATATAGCCGCTTGTAATTTCGGAAAGGCTTGCGTTGATGACCATGGCCATTATGCATCCTCGTTCGGAATATTGCGCGGCTGCGTCCACGTATACTACGTCGTTTTTGGTGGAGAACGTGCGTTTGATGTCAGTGTGTTGGATGTCTTCAGCTGATGTCGCGTCCGTTGGGTTCGCTTTTTTTAAAATATGTTTGCGAAACTTTCGCAGATCTTGTAATAGAACTTACAAAACATATTTCTTGTTGATAAATTTTGCACGGCATATGCACTCCGTGGAACGATAAGGAAATGAAAGAAGGCTCCCCACGATTTGACCACGTGAGCCTGTCTTTGCCGTCCGCCCATGAGGTGACGTGCAAGTGATGTTAGCCAGTAAAACTAGACGCGTCCCTGGGGTTAAATATCATGTTTCCATACGACTAGTTCATGTATGAGACGCGGTCTGCAGACCTCACGAAAAGTACAAGCTTGGCCGAACTCCAAGCCTTCCTTCATAGAACCTCTGCTCTTTGAAGGTACCCTACCCCATATGGAATCAACAGATAATCAAATTAAAAAAACACAGGGGAAATATTTCTCGTTTTGCTTGGAGTGCAGAATTTATAAGCCAACGGAAAATAAAAGTCGACGAGAAAATACGTAGTACGGTTAGAGTGTGTAGTGCGATTATTCAAGCGATAGGCTGCGGTATGGGTCAGGCGTTTTCGCTCCCTCTCTCGTAATCCATAAATAGCTTGGGAACTTGAAGGTCTCGCTTATTTCATGACGTTTCAATGTGAAAAATAATGTTTCATAGCGATCTCGTTTAAACTACTCAGCTCATATTTAATTCTCGAGCGCTCGAAGGAGTTCAACGGATACTTTAGCTCATCCGAAGGCGCTATGAAGACGACGGAATAACCGTGGTATGACGATCCTGAAATAATGAAGACAGTATAACGAGGACAGTACGACGACGACGGCATGATGATAATGGGATGACGACCGAGCGTATGACGATGTTGCCTTGACGACGAAGACATGACGATGACGGTATGACGAGAATCGCATGACGAATCGGCTATGACGACAATGGAAGGGCCATGATGTCTTCACTACGCAGATATGACAAGGACTGCATGAAAATGAATGTATGTCAACGCCAAAATGACAGCGATGGCATAACGCTGGCATGTTCGTGACTGAATGACGACAGCGTCATAGCGATGAAATGATGTAGGAATGACGTCGATTAAACGACTAAAGAGTTGTGATAATAGGATGAGGACGAGTGTGCGATGATGTTGGAATCACGACATCTGTATGATGACGATCATGTGAAGAAAAGCGCGTGACGAGCCTTGTTTGACGACGTTGTAGGACGACGATGGCGTAACGATGACGGCGTGACATGAACTGTATAATAATTACATAACGATGATTACGTGATATAGCTCGGCGACGACTTGGTGTGACGACGCCGATGGGGAAATGACGGCGTCACAAGCACGGGGAGGCGACGACGGCCCATAACCAGTGGCACACACCCCTGGAAACTGCATACTGCACAATATCTGGGTTCAGCACGCTTGTGCGAATGGCGCCAACGACTTAAAACTAAGAAATGAGCTAAGCAAAACTAACACTTAAAAATAACTTGCCGATTGTTATGCCCGAACCCACACCCTCCGCAGGGTACGGCTCATAACGCTCCTACTTACCTTTTTTTTTTTTCTTCTCACACTGTCTCTTATTACAACGGAGCTGTATGTAACTATGATGCCATAGAATTTTCGTGTCCGCATACAAAACTATCATCATCAATGGCTCATACGCCCGTAAGTAAGCAAAAAATGCAATGGCTCATACCGCTATAAGCAAGAGGCTACAAGCACTCAGCAATGTGAAGCGAAACGCTTTTACAGTATTTCTAATCACGCATGCTACATACACAATGCCATGTCGAAAACAGTCATCATCAATGGCTCATACCCCGGTTGGAAATGGCTTATACCCCCGTTAGCAAGAAAGCAAATTCAATGTCTAGTAGCGGCGTAAGGTAAATGGCTACTCAATTGCGTTGGTACTATCTGTGCTGTCGATGTGGGTGATTTCAATTCTTATGTTTCAGGACGGAAAAGGGAGTGATTTACTCGTTTCGTGTTGTAGGAATATTGCTTGCGATGCGACAACGATCCGGCCCAACCGACCAACCAGTGGCGTACATGCATCGATTTGACATAATCATAGCACGTGTTTGCAGTTGTGAGTATGCAGACCAGTGCTCATCACAGTGACTATAAAACCATTGTAACCGTCGTTACTAGGTGACAATCGCATATTATTCCAGCGCAGTGCGTTTTGGAATAGAGTAGTCGTTATTCTAAAATTCGAATATTTTTTTAATATTATAGAATACATTACGTTGTGGACTGTACACTGCTGGAAAAAAAAGTGTTTGCACTAAATGTTAAAGAAAAAATCTCGTTCTTTGAAGCTAATAAACGATTATTATAGCTTTCGCGAAAAAGTAATGCCGTTGTGACGCTGGTGGGGGCCGGATCTTAGAGGCCTCAGGAGTTCTCCGAGCCCACGCATAGTGGTTCCGCTGTGACCCCTGCCGCCTCCATGGTGGAAGGAGCCAGTGCTGCTCCATCGTCTTCAAAGGCGCTGCAGACACCAGACCCGCAGGGCCCTAAAATCAACCAAAACTCAAGGTCTGAGGCAGGTGCCTCGGCCCGCAACTCTCGGTTCTCCAGTGCCTCAGAGAGAGAGAGAGAGCGATGGAAGTCGACGAAAAACCCGGTGTTATCGACGCCGAAGGATAAGCGCTCTCTCAAGCGCGGAAACAGGGACAAGTTCCCCATAACCACGTTAAATAAGAAAGCAAAAACCTAAAGGTTATCGCTCTTTTCTTTTAGTCTTCTTCGTATCTATGTCACCGTACTTCGTTCTTATCTCTTATTTACTCGTATTGCCATTTTTGACGTTTCAGTTTCAAAATGGATTTTATTATGCAGGGGAATTTCAGGAGGCTCTTACTACACTTAGGTGACATAAAGTGCATGTTTTGTACCGTCTATCCCGCGGAATTCTGCTTACACGAAACAAACCTAAGCGAAAAACAAATTTTTTTTAAATGGCTGTACTGTCGTACGGTGCGATCGTACTCAGGCGAACCGCGTTTCGGGTGCTGCAGCCATTGTTCTGCAGGGTGGTATCACAGCTAGAGAAGCAGCTGCCATTCACAGTCACATAGAACCCATTTCTGTCACCACTTGAGCAAACAAAAGCATCACCATTTGTTCAGTATACATTCCACCGCATTCACAATTTATTGTAAGAGATCTAAAGTTAATTTTAAGCCAGCACCCGCCGTGGTTGCTCAGTGGCTGTGGTGTTAAGCTGCTGAGCACGAGGTAGCGGGATCGAATCCCGGCCACGGCGGCCGCATTTCGATGGGGGCGAAATGCGAAAACACCCCTGTACTTAGATTTAGGTGCATGTTAAAGAACCCCAGTTGGTCGAAATTTCCGGAGTCCTCCACTACAGCGTGCCTCATAATCAGAAAGCTGGCTTAATTTAATTTTAAGCCAGCTCCTTGAACCTTTTTTTAATAGCGGGTGATTTTAACGCACCTAGCACGTTATGAGGTAGCAAAATAACCGATACCAGGAGAAAAGCAATTGAATATTTTATCTTAACAAACGACATATGCCATTTAACACTGGTGCTGCAGCCTATTGCTTCCTGTGCACCGGTGCTACGAGGTGTCTAGATCTGGCGCTGTGCTGTCCATCTCTCTTTGGCGTTTTTCAATGAAGTGCTATCGATAATCCCTATGGTAGTGACCATATGCCTGCCGTCATTAAGAAAAGCTCTAATTTCCCTGCAGTACGATTAAGATCACGCAATTGGAAAATCCATCTAGCAGATTTGCCTCTATTCACTAAAAAGGCCAGTCCGGGTAACATATCAGATGAGATAACAACTGACGAAAACAATGAAACGATTACTGCCTTTACACTTGCTGCCGCAGAAGAGAAAAACCCGTAATCCTCCGGCTTATCAGGAAAAAAAGTTAAAATTCTGGTGGATGAACTAGAGTAAAAAATCGAAAATAATACAAATCAAAGCACGGGGTATCTTTCGGTGACACCCAACCCAAGATAACCTACTCTCTTTCATAAAAGCAAAAGCGAACGCCAGGTACACACCGAGACAAGCCGAAAGGCTGTCCTGCAAAAACAATGTATCATAAATAGCTCGATAACATCCAGAAGAATGCGGGGTCAGCTTCGTAAGTTTACAGGCGACTACGGTCCTTACTCTATCCCCATTCTCTCAAACCCAGGCACGCAAACAGATTTAAAGGAAAAGCAGACGTATTAGGCCAGCATTTCCAGGACATATCAAGATCACTAAATTATTCTGCTACATTTCAAAGATACAAGCAATCAGAAGAAAAACTGAAGCTTCCGACCACGAGAAGTTAAGAGTGATATTGTATAATGGCCAGATTAACGGTTACGGAAATTAACAGAATACTCAGTACTGGCAAAAAAAAAAAAAAAACAGCACCTGGTCCAGACACAGTGCATTACGAAATGCTCGCTCACATATCCCTTGAAGCAGTTGAAACCTTGCTTCGTTTTCTTTTACATAATCTGGGAGACGGGAAAACTGTCGAATGAGTGGAAGAAACCATAATTGCTTGCTTGAAAGCTGGAAAGCATCCTACAAGAGCAACTAACTACAGACCCGTAGCACTCACAAGCTGCCTCACGAAATGTTGTGAAGCCATTGTAAACATAAGATTGACGTACGTCCTTCAAACACAGAACCTGCTGGATAACCATCATTAAGGCTACAAGAAAGGCTACTGTACAAGATATCACTTAGTCCGGCTAGAACATGAGATTGGTGCGGCCTTTCTGCCCAAATAATGCTTTCTGACTGTTTTTTTTTTTTGATATAGAAAAGGCGTACGAACCAACATGGACGTTTGGTATCTTGAAGGACTTAGCCAATTTGGGGATTCGCGGTAGATTGCTCAAATGTCTAGCCGATTTCATGTCCGACCGAACATTTCAAGTGGGTTTAGGAACGGTCCTCTCACGCGTATTAA
Source organism: Dermacentor andersoni (assembly GCF_023375885.2). Taxonomy (NCBI): domain Eukaryota; kingdom Metazoa; phylum Arthropoda; class Arachnida; order Ixodida; family Ixodidae; genus Dermacentor; species Dermacentor andersoni. The sequence continues at coordinate 318,808,177 of NC_092814.1, read as the reverse complement.
TTCAGGAAAATGGTGTGCCACAGGAATGTGTATTTAGTGCAACACAGTTTCTGGTAAAAATGTACTAGGTCAGTAGTGTAATTCCATCCTCTGTAATGCATTCATAATATGTTGATGATCTACAAATATCGTGTCGTGCCTCGAACTTGGCAACCTGCGAAAGGCAGTTTCAAATTTCATGAAACAAACTCAGGCAGTGGGCATCGGAAAACGGTTTTCGCTTCTCAATTGAAAAAAAACTATTAGTGTTGTCTTTTTACAAAACGGAGGCTCAGAACACGATCCCATCCTTAACGTACAGGAAGCCACACTATCATAAAACAACAGCACAAGTTTCTGAATGTTTTGTTTAATAAAATGTTAAACTTTCTTGCTCACATAAACAGCCTTAAAATTAATGCAAACGTCATCAAAGTCCTGTCCCGGAAGATCTGTGGCTCTTAGAGTTAATGCCTGCTACGCATCTACCACACTTTGGTACGTAGCATCCGGTAGCATCCTATGTGATTCAAACTGACAGTCTTCCATCTGACGGCTTGATCCAGTTCATAACCTAGGACTACGACTGGCTAGGGGCGCTTACAGAACATCACGTGTCCAGAGCTTATACGTTTACTTTAATGAACCTCCTTTACGTCATCTCAGAGTGCTACTAACTTGTACCTATATTCTCAAAATGCAGTCCTTACCACAACACATTTGCTACAAACTGGTCGCACAGTGCAACTCACGTTTACACTACACAAATAAACTGAACATGATCAGACCTCTTCTTCTGCGATAGGAGGAACACTGTCGTGTCTATGACATTCCTCATGTGCTCCTTAAGGTTGCTAAAAGGCCACGACGACTACCCCCTTTGTGCGAATTCTTACATTTAAATAATTGGGCCTTGGTACCTCTAAAGAAAAAACACCCCGCACGAACACATCATACAAGCATTGCGCGATCATCAGGCCAAATATCAAAATTGCATGGAATTTTACACTGATGCCTCGAAAACAAAGGAACACGTGGGTGTGGGTGCCGTAACGGAAAATTGGGAAACAAGTATTTGATTACCACAGCATAGCCTCTGTCTAAACAGCCGAAGTCCACGTAATATCTTCTGTAGTTAGAAAGATCATCGCATGACAAACACGAAAACACGCTCATATGCACTAATTCGTTAAGCACACTGAAGTCTGTCCACGTGAAATCCGTATGTGAACCCCTGTTAGGGGATATCTTAAACATAGCGACTTCAAACAAATACAGCAGATCAATTAGGTTTTGCTGAGTACTAAGCCATGTTGGGATACAGGGTAATGGAGCAGCGGATAGATCCGCATCAATTGCAGCCTCCAAAGACATAACGAACACAACGCTTCCATGTATAGATAGTATCACTGCAATTAGGAAGGACCTGAGGTCAAAATGGGCACACGAATGGGACCATTGCATAAGCAACAAGGTACATCTTACTAAACCCCTAATTGACGAGTAGAAGTCGTGCAGTCACCAGCAATGGTTGTATGAGGTGATCTTGTGTCGACTTTGAATTGGACACACACACACAAAATTTTCTCCTTCGAAAAGAAAACCCGCTGACTTCCGAAAAATCACCTCTTACAGTGATTCACGTCCTTATGACATGTCCATAGTTTATAACAGACAGACGGAAGCTTTTACGCAACCTATATTATTTACATATACCTTTACATCCTGCCCTATTACTGGCAGAAGAGCCGCTACTGCCATTTACTAACTTGTCTGACTTTTCAGAGACAACTGCTTGTTTACATAAATGAATAATGTAAGGCTGGTTTATCTGCTTTATCGTTGCGTTTTCTATTGTGTTGTGACTGGCAAAGCGTGACCTGAGTAGTCTTAGCGCCATTAAACTCTAACTAACTAACTAACTTACTAACTAACTAACTAACTAACTAACTAACTAACTAACTGATTGACTTACCAACTAACAAACAAACTAATTACCTACTAACTAAATAACTAACTAACTAACATATTAACTAACTAACTAATAACTCATTTTATGCCTTTTCCATGACTGGAAACTTAAGGTGCCCGTAGAAAAGGGAGCAGTTAAGAAGCCCGCGCCTTTTTCCTTTCCTCTGCGCCTCCGTATTTACGAAAAATTATCAATGTTGCTGTCCCTTTGTTATGACCCCATATATAGGTAGGTTATAGAAATGTGTCGTTTGTAGTATACTACTCAGTAGAGTGTTGTAAGCTTGATGCGGCATTTTTTTTTTCTTTTTAAAATTTCAAGCTGTATGCGAGTGAAAGAAAATCCGGAATTATGGAACCAGACATTCGCACTTTAGTGGCTGTAGATTCAGACACTGACATTCCCTTAGCAGCTTTGGCTGTAAAGCCCACGTACGCACGGATTGGATGCTAAAACGCATCCAACACTCTCCGCAAGTCTGAACTTTGTTAGTGAATTTGGGGTAGCATCCAGAGCCTCTCTGCTGAAAGAATGGCACACTCCCGCTTGCGCTGCTCACCCCTGTGTGTATGTAGTGCGAATAAATACCGGGACTCATTACATAGTCTCTCTTTCCACAGCGATCCCACAAAATGAAATGTCACTGAATGAGAAAATGCTGGCCTTCCATGTTTTTGCTGTAAAGGCGTTAGTCCGACCTCGCGTGAAACCTCAAAGCCACCTGCTTGGTCCGGCCACGCCGTCTGTGTCACTGTTGCCCTCAGCCTTGATGTAGTTCAGCATCGTCAACGAACACGCGAGCGTGTCACGCGGGTTCCTGTGCGAGTTGCAGCCCAAGACGCGGAGGCTGTACTCGGACGAAGGCCCGGCGCCTCACTCCACAATCGGGTGATTCATGCTCGGGCTAGCTCCACGCCATGTGTAATCGGCACCTATGAAGTGCGTTAACAACACATGGCAGTTATAAACGCTGCCTTTGAAGCGCACATTCGTCAAGCAAGGATTCGCGGTACGCTGCAGCTGTTCAGGTGAAACGTTCCCTGCTTTATCCTCAGAGCGCCTTCCGAGTCAAAGTACTGACGATGTCATCATCCATTCTGGAAGGTAAAACTAAAAATAGATCCTGCAGTTCTCGCTGCTGAACTGTTGTATTTTACCATGCCAATATGTTAAGAAATGACGATGTGCAGAATGCAGTAATCTTAGTTTTGCAAGTGCAACCACCGTGCAGCAAAATATGAATAAGCAGCTACACTGAATATTAGTATATTTTGGAAAAAGATATTTCGTGTGTGTCAAAAGTACATATATTAAATTCTGTTACAAACTTGATGTTAAGCCGCGACCGCAAAGTGTTCAAGAGCGATTATATGTTATGATTGTTTTCTTCCATTTTCTTCAGTCATGGACAACTTTATTCGAACCAATGAAAGAAAGTACAAAATATAAAAAGTATCCGAATGTAATACATCTCCTGTACAATGTAATAGGCATATCGAATGCGACACGCTTTCTTCGCGCTCTTGGCACTTTCTTCTACCACCGTTTCCAGAACTTCGGTTTTGTGTTCAATTTTGGCATTCTTTGTCAAAGGGGCAATATCCTTAAATTCACCCTTTCATACCCCGCTGTTAGGACTCAGTGCGGTGCCGGAAAAGGTGCCGGGTTGGAAAAAAATTGTCTGAATACAAATTTGTTTTATTTTTCTTCGCTAGTTATTCTTATGCCATTCACACGGCAGCAAGATTCAGCCGATCGTATGCACACGAGCAGCATTTGCGCACGCATTAGAAATCGTTCGTTTTTCCGTGTTCTATATTATTATACTAAGTTTTCCAAATATTTTTTGTCACCTGCGTACGCACTGGAACGAGCATGCTGGAAGTTGGAAGACGCATGCTGTAAATAACACTAAATGATAGACTGGAACCATTCGTCGATAATTACCGTCCAACAAACAGATATGATCTTGCTAGCGTGGGGCTTGAACTCAACTGCGGAGTCAATGTCTACCCAAAACTACCGAGCCTCGGATGGACGAAGAGAAATTGTTGGCGCTATTTAAGGCGCAGGCGAAGAAACTGCTCTGTTTATGGAAAGATCGTCGTGGGCGCCTATGGCATTCTTTTTCTCTTTCTCTGGGATTTTTTTTATAGCGATGCGAATTATATGGACACTCCAGGCGCATTATTTCGGTCGCCGTCCCCGTTGCCGTCACCGCGATGTTCGGTACGAAGTCTAAGGGCGACAACACCGTAGCCGCGCGTCGTGTGCTGTATATGTGAGTGAAAGCACGCGACGGAAGCCGGCGGTCCCGGCTCAACAAGGCTCGTGCGAAGGCAGAAAGCGGAGAGCAAACGCGCTGTCTTTCGTCGCGTGAAAGGCCGTGAGGGGATGGGAGGGAAGGAGGGGGGCGGGCGGCGTTGTGCTCCGACAGCACGTGCGCATTTCGCGACAGCGCGCAAGGGCACAACTGACGATCGCGGCTCAATCTCGCGCGCCATTTATGGAGGAAAGTGGGGAGGCAAGCGAGGGAGTGAGGGCATGTGCTACATACCCTCAGGTGAACAACAGCTGGGAACAAGGCAAAGCGGCCAGTGAACTCCTAAGGTCAATGTAAACACAGTTTTCTTTGTTTGTGAATCCGCGCACGGAGTGCTTAGGTCCTTTTTTTTTGGTTCATTCGAAGCTGCATAAGAGTTCCTCAAACACGTCTTTTCTTGACGTAAGTGCAGAAGCATAGAATATGTCTTGGTACTATATTCATATCTTTTCGCGCTAGCAAGGACAATGAACTTCAGAGATCACGTTATCTCTATTTACCAATTTCACTCTCGGTATGTAACGGGGGAAGCGAAGTGTGGAAGCACGTTGGTATTGGATGAAATTAGTCAGCTGGTCTTGTGCCAGATACATGAAGGAGTCATAAAAAGAATACAAAGACAACAGCAAAGTGAGGAAAACGAGTAGACCTGAATGAAAAAGAAACCGCTGTGATCGCCTTAGTTGTGGTGCCAGCCCTGTAGCAAACATCTTTCGGAATTCCTCGTACCCCCCGGTAGAAATGCGCGCTGAACTTGCCCTAATCCTTCATAATGATGATAACAAGCAACGTGTCGTTGCCTTTCAGAATAAAGCGAACGAGTTGTTTTTCAACGAGAACCTGTAACTGGAGAGGAACAACAGGAATACTGAAAACGAAGTTACTCAAAGAATCACAAAACAAAAAAAAAGACAAAAAAACAAGGAACCCAAAAAAGGTTTTCGTATTCCCAGCTCTCCCAAAAAAACGCAAGTAAATTTAGTATTCGATAAGTTAGATCACTCTGCCAGAAGTACTAGAAAGCATGGAATACCTAGGACTTTACCCTTTCGTATTTTGCCACCGAAATCCACGGACATTTCGTTTTCCTCGTCTACAGATTACACATAGGCATATCGGTGAGAAGTTCAATTGAGAATAGATTTCAATGAAGACCATCGAAAGCAGTGCTTAAACAACTAAACCCCCATAATTACATTAAATATATTTTGAAGTCATCATTTGAATAATTCAAGCCGTTTGGTGGCCAATAGCTTCGACGTAGCCAAACTCTTCGCACCCGCTATTTGTAATTAAACGACGAGGACGAAAAGAACGTTCCAAAGCGCTGCTGTTTCTACGCCTAAACACTTATATTGTCTTGACATGGTCTTATTTTATTTTAAACGTATCAGCCACTTATTGACAAATCCCCCGTGGTGGGCATGTGCGATATTAAGGAAAGGATCATCATCTTGGTCTCTACGTAGCATGACAATCTACTGAACCGTTTCGACTTTCCCTCGCCTAAATTCATGTAACAAAATTTTAGATCTTTACCTCCATTTTCTGAACACATAAGCAAAGTCTGCCCGACTCTTGGCCAATCCCCGCGAGTGGGTAAGCGCCAATCTCATCAAGGACATCATCATCATCATCATCATCATCATCATCATTGATTGAACTGCGCCACGTCCGGAAACGGCGCTGTCGCGGACGTCATTCCTCTGACCGCACTCGATCACGGGTGCCGCTTACGTTGTCAACTTGCTCACGCCTCACTTCCACCGCGACTGAGAAGCTGTATGGATCCGAGACTTTCTGTTCGTGCCTTGGACTACGGACTACTGGGGCCAGCAGCCATTCGCCTTCGCCAGCGTGGACGCTGCCGCTCGGCAGCAGGTCGCTGTTCAGGAGAACGTGAACAGGAGCCACAACTGCTGCAAGGTGTGCGTCTTGCTAGAAGGCTATACAAACGTGGGGAGTAACATCGCCTCCCGTATTGACTACCATTTACATGTAGTGACGTTGTCATCGCAAACAGGAGACCTGAGTGTCGTCGTATGTGAGCTCTGGCCGATGGCTGTAGGATTTGGCAGCTTTTTGTTCTCCATCGCACCGACACGTCACTTGCCTAAGCAACTGAAGGACAGCTTCGTTGGCACCGTGGTGCAGGCGCCGGTACTGCACCCGCCTGCTCAAGAAGGAACACTTAAGATACTCAAGGAGGATGGTTAACATACTTTGTCGCGCACAAGCATAACCAGTGCACTTAGCGAAACGTTAGTTTTGTTCGCTGCCGGAGTGGTTTGACTTATCAGAGCGACTCTCTTTGAAGGCGGCACTGCACACCTGCGATGCCACTTGAGTTTGGAACTGCAGCACATTCGCGGGCCTTGGCAACGCACTAGATGCGGGTTACGCGCCATTCAAGCTCTGCTGGTTCTGGCGGCGCACAAGCCTTCACAAAACGCTGTACATATCTTTATGGAATATACGTTTGTGTTTGGGACTGTATGTTCTGCTTGTTTGTATATGTGATCACTGTGTACATCGTAATTATCATCCTGCACCTGGAGAAGCATGCCAAATGATAGGCCAGACTATCATCTCCTCCCTGTGGTTAATATTTGTACATCTCCCTTTCTCTAATAATTCGTACAAATTCAAGTAAATATTTGCTTAATAACTAAGCAAGCAAGGCGTCACTCACCCACCCGAAACATGCAGATCACATTCGATGAGATCCGTTTACATTTGCAGCAAAGACGCTCGTGTCCTCAGAATTCGGTGCACGTTAAAGAACTTCGGGCGATGAAAATTAATCCGAACTCACCCACTGCGGTGTGCTTCATTATAACAACGCCGTATAAGCATGTGAAACCCAAGAGTTTTTAATGGCGAATTTTATCCACAAGAAGGTTTGGAGTATAAGGTGGTGTGAACCCATGATCGCACTTGTGATGTCAACTCGCGAAAGCAAAAGAACAACGACAACCTGCAACTGATTTTGTACTGAACATTGACAACCGCGTGGCTGATGACTGACAGTGGCAGTCATGGCCGATGTTCCTTTTGCAGCACACACACTACCAACGTAAACAGCATATTCACAAATGAATGACCGAGTGCTTGGATGTTTTTATTGGACACTTGGACGTGCTTGCCTGACAGCTGAATGTATTTTCAATTCTTAAATTTCTGTAGCGATTTGGTTTTCTATAATCCTTGCACTCACGTAATATAAATAAAGGCAGTCGTGCCCGAGCGGTGAAGGTGATGGACTAGAAATTCATTTGGGTCTCCCGCCGACGTTCAAATCCGGTTGACTGCGTGATTTTTATCTTCCACCCTGCGTTCTATCTTGAGCAGTTTTGAAGGGGATTCGGGTCTTGTCCATTTAGTTGTACTTTTCACCTTAAATATCACTCATGAAATGCCGCAGTTTAGGCGAAGCATCGCTTGTGATATAAAAACAATAATCCCACGAATAAAGGTTCCTAGTTTAATAGACAATATAAACTACATGAATAATTTTCTAACTTACCAAACAGTCATGGTGGGACGCCCATGGGGATAAAGATAAGCCGACGATAGTGACGCTCCTAAACACGCCAGCGTATTCGCAGCACAAACTGCCACAACGCCGGCGTGATAAGGTGCGCCGGTAGTGGCGAGACAACGCTTCCTGCGTCCTCTGGCTTCACCCCGTCTCGGAAACCTGGACTACGCGACCTCCAACGCTAGAACAATTTCGCCTCGCCCTTAACTTTGGACTTCCCCGCTGAAATCACTTGTAACGTGTAACGCGCAGGACGCCTATTCGCTAAATAGAGAAGAAGCCCGCGCGGACTGGTCTCCTGCCCTTTTGCGCAGTGTTAGGATACTTCAGAATATGGCGCGCAGGAAGACGGCGAAGATCAAGACAGCATCCTTCTCACCTCACTTAGAACTGAGGTGAAACAGCGCGAAAAAGACGAGGACACAAGGAAACAAATACCACAGACAAGCGCTGCCCCTCACCTCACATTCGCGAACTTGCCCTCGCACCCGCAGCCATGCCCTCGCAGCATATCTCGCCGCACCCGCGCTGTGACCGCTCATTCTTGTCGCACATGGACTTTGTACAGAACATCAAGGTGGAGTTGAAATGCGACAGGAGTGTCCACATATAATTCCGATCACAACAATAAAAAGAATTGACTCTCCATTCCGACTTTGCGAAAGTGGAAATCCAGCTAAGCTGTTAGAAACCACCACCAATGCATCTGCTGAGGAGGGTATGGAATGCTTAATTGCTCAGTTCTTCCTGCGGCGCATTATTCAGCCACAGGGGCAATAGGAGTAGCGGCAGCAGGCCTCTGCAGGTCGTATTGCCATTTCTTTTCCCTTTGAAGCTCCGCGTATTCACGTTGCTTATCGGGAGTGCTAACTATCCATTGCCTACCCAAATCGGTTGTGCGACAACAATGAAATAAGTTGCAAGGCCTTTTCTTTTTGTGTATATGGAAGGATAGTGACGTCACACCCCACGTCGCAAGCTACCGTCGCGGCGGCAGCTTCGCAAGAGTACGCTTTAACGGGAAACGAATGCGGGGAGCGCTACGTCTTTCGCATTGTAAGTAGGAGCGCCTCATCATCAATTACGTGGTTTGGATGCTTCTTTTGTGCTTGTTCTTTTTCGAAACGAATGCTGTGTTGTATGTCGTATGCGTGATATTAAAGTTTGTATCCACTTCTCGCTTCAATCGCTGAAGGTTTCTTTAGAGCGCAGCTCTAAGGTGCCTGTTCCTGCGCTGAGTGTCGGCGTGCTGGGCGTAACTACAGCAGGGGGATGAAAGACGGCGATAGCGCATAGAGCGGGAGGACCAAAGCAGAGGACGAGGTGCAGCCGAGCCATGAAGCGGAAAGAGGTGGAGGAGGGCATGGCGAAAGCGTGAGAAGAAAATCGTAGTGCCGCACACGACGGGCTCTGCTGAGACGACCGCCACGTTATCGCGCCAGAGAAGCGCGCCGTTGACTTTTCACCGTTCACGTCATCGAGAAGGCATACGTCGAGCGCGTCCACAGATAATATATATGGAAGCAGAGCACTGCATGAGCGGAGGTCCGTCTGCGGCGACTGCTGTGACTCGCACCCACGCGTCACCCACGCGCTGCCTCGTGATCTCCCGATTAGCGTGGCAGTCTCGCCACACTTTGATCCGTTTGCAATTTGCCGCACGATACATATTGACCGCGACAGCCACGCTACCCACAGCGTTATCTTGCTAATATAATCGCTGTACCTATATAATTATAATAGAGAAGTGGTTCTTGGGGGGAAGGAGGAAAGGCTAGCACTATCTTCTGCAACCCATGCGGGAGCACGCCTCAGCACCAACAGGGTGGGGGACATGGGATTAAAAGAGAGAGAGGGGGTAGGAGGGAGAAAGGTAGAGGGTCGTTCCAGCAGCATCAGAGGGCCGTGGGTTCGACCGGAGGAGCAGGCTCGAGGTAGACCGTATAGGAGGTGGTGGGATGGCCGTTAGGCTACCCGTCTTTGTAGAAATTTCATATAGTCTCTCCGAGAGCCCCGACGAGTCGTGGTAGTCGACGACACTTAGGAAGGCTGGTAGCTGATTACGACAGGGGAAGAGAATATCTTCCTGTCGTGAACATGGGAGCCCCAGGCGGTGGAATTCCTGCAGAAGTCGGCCGCGGTGCTGCAGGTGAGCAGGGCAGGCCTAGGGAGGTGCTCCCTAGGCCTGCCCTGGGGAGGCCTAGGGATCACATTAGGGAGGGAGGTGCTCCAGAGTCTCTGGTTCACCACAGGAGGCACAGGCTGGCGAGGTGGCTTTCCCAAGGCGGTGCCGGCGGGCTGCCGTCCAGTAGCAGCCCACTCGCAGTCGGAGCAGCAACGAGGCATCCCTTCTAGGGAGGCCGTGCTGTGGAAGAGGCCGTGGACGCCGGCCCAGGGATACCCGTTTGTCGGGGCGGCAGTCGATGATGTGCCGGCGCAGCCTGTGTCTCGAGAAGTCTGCGGCCGTTACAGCAGGGCTGAGGGGGACGCTTGTGTGGTGGGCACTTTTTCCAAGTGTCCGCCTCTTCATTGCCCGGGATCCCTACGTGTGCCGGTAGACAATGCAGGGATAGTGAGCATCCTGCGTCCTGAAGGCCCGTCAGTCTTGAATAGAGCAGCATAACCCCAAGGCTAGCCCTGTCAGGGTTCTGCAGGCAGAGCAGCGCCGCCTTGGAGTCGCACAAGATGGCTTCCGGGGTCGCTGGGAGCTCCTCCGCCAGTAGGTCTACAGCAAGGTGGAGTCCTGCTAGCTGTGCTGTGGTAGATAATTATAATACAAAATATTCACAAGCATACTTCATTCATGTATAGAGCTGCGCTCAAATTTCGCATTAGGGAGTATGGTAATCATCGGTGAAATTCTTTTTTTTTCTCGTGAGGACACTGTCGCCGAAAATCCCGAAAAACTAGAGGCTAATGTCTTCGGCGTAAGAAAAAAAAAATATATCAGCTGCAGCTTTTTCTCGCACCCTAGCCAAGATAGCGCATCGCACAAGATAGCGAATGCCGATAGCTCGTGGTGCGAAATGGAGGGTGTGTTGAGGAGTGTGCGGTCTTCAGTCCACGACTACCGCGGCGCCGCCTTCTCCCGCACCCGCCACACGAGCTCACTTTGGTCACGTGGGTGAGTGAGTGAGTGAAGAAACTTGTATTGCAGGTCCGGCGAGGACGCGAACTCGTCGCGCACCCGGCTAGTCCCACGTCGGGACCGGCAGGTCTAGCTCACCGGCCCGGTCGCGGGCACGCCGGACAGCCAGGATTTGCTTTTCTAGAGCGGGGCTACGCAGAAGCGAGTCCCACTCCTCCTTGATGAACTTGGGGTATGTCGACCCGCACTCCCAGAACATGTGCGCTAGAGTGGAGGTCTGCCCGCAGGAGGGGCAGGCGTCGTCGCGATACACGGCCGGGTAAGCCTCGTGGAGAACGGACAGACACAGATATGTGCTGGTCTGCAGAAGCCTAAGCGAAACGGCTTGCGCCCTATTCAACTTAGGGTGAGGGGGTGGAAAGACCCTCTAGGCATGTAGAAGAATTTAATAATCTCGTTGTGAGTAGCGGGAGCGTCCCTGTGGCCGTAAGGAGGAGTGGAGTCGGTGCTTCTTGCTGCAGAGGAAGCGCGGTCGGTGAGGTCACGCGCAGCCTCGTGAGCAGACTGAATGAGGTTCGGGGGAGCACACTCGACCGACCCTACGTGAGCGGGAAACCAGTGGATTGAATGATGCGTGAGAGAATATCGACTCGAACTGCTAAGAAGACGAACAGCTTCCTTGGCGATGCAACCTTTTTGAAAAGCCCTAACTGCCGTTTTGGAATCACTATAGATTTCGGACCCACGACCGTCTAGCAGGGCGAGGGCGATGGCGACTTCCTCGGCGACTCCGGGGTCTGAAGTGCGAATCGAGGCGCTATTGGAAATGTTGCCGCCCGAGTCGACCACAACGACGGCAAAGGTCTTCCCGTCACTGTACTCCGCAGCGTCGACGAAGCTTGCGCTAATGTCGTGTCGCTTGATCTGTTTGAGGATGGCGGCTGCTCTAGCCTTGCGTCTGCCATCGTTGTGGACGGGATGGACGTTTCGGGGCACAGGGGCCACTTCGAACTTGTCTCGTATGCACCTAGGGATCGGGGTACTGACCATCGAGAATTCCGCAGGGTGGTAACCCAGCTCTTCGAGGATGCGTTTACCTGCCGCTGTGGTGGCCAGGCGACTGAGTTGCGTGCGTTCTTGGGCTTCGGCAATCTCGTCGGCGGTGTTATGTACCCCCAGCTTCAAGAGATCGTCGGTATGGGTCCTGATGGGTAGCCCGAGAGCCCTCTTGACTATATTGCGGATAAGAACGTTGAGCTTGTCTCGCTCCGCTCTGAGCCAGTTGTGCACAGAAATCGCGTACGTGAGGTGGCAGAGTACAAAGGCATTGATCAGCCTGAGAAGATTGCTTTCCTTCATGCCTCGATGCCGGTTTGCGATTCTGCGAACGAGGCGGAAAGCGTTGTCCGTCTTTGCGATAATCTTGCGGAGAGCAGTTCCGCTTCCGCCGTTGAATTCGACAAACATGCCCAGGACCCGAATAACGTCGACCCTGGGTGTCACCCCCGCGTCACAAGTGCGAAGTCTGATGCTGCTTTCAGAGACTGGCTTTCAATCTTTGGGTCTGCCTCCCTTCTCTTTTCTGTAAAGTTGCAGCTCCGACTTGGCCGGGAAGCATCGAAGTCCAGTGGGGCGGAGATACTCCTCGATCACGTCAATCGCCTCCTGCATGGCTTCTTCGACTCTGCCCTCGCAGCCGCGGGAGCACCATATGGTGATGTCATCGGCGTAAATGGTGTGCTTGACGTCATCGACGCGCGCCAACCTCTCGGAAAGACCAATCATACAGATGTTAAACAACGTTGGGGAGATGACGGCGCCCTAAGGAGTGCCCCGACCTCCGAGGGGCACATCTTCGGAGCGGAAGTCTCCAATGCGAAGCTTGGCCTTCCTGTCAGTTGTCCTGTTCCTGTCCAGTCCTGTCCTGTTCCTGTCCGCTTGACATATTTGCGTGGTGTTTAGTTTTCAGAAATAGCAGAAACGGTACAGGACCTTGAACCTAAACTTATTAGTTTGCCCGTAACTCGCTTTTGCGTAGCCCCGCTCTAGAAAAGCAAATCCTGGCCGTCCGGCGTGCCTGCGACCGGGCCGGTGGGCTAGACCTGTCGGTCCAGACGTGGCTCTAGCCGGGTGCGCGACGAGTTCGCATCCTCGCCTTCTCACTTCACCTGTCCCACTCCCGCCCTCCCCCCAATATATATATATATATATATATATATATATATATATATATATATATATATATATATATATATATATAGAGAGAGAGAGAGAGAGAGAGAGAGTGGCAGAACGTTCATTCACCAATTTCGCGTTTACGAGGGTTCGACCAATACCACCTGGAAGAAGATAACGTCGAAGCACTACCTGATGTCTGCGACCCTACGTCATCGGATCGAGCCGATCCAATTAACGCACCACGCCTTGGCCGTCAGGCTTGTGAAACGTCCAATAGTGCACGCAGTAGCTTTCGTGCGTAAGATGAGCCAATTCGCTTGTTGGATCAAATTGTCTACAATTTCTCGTGCTCTCCAAAATCGCATCACTGCCCATCTGCCCATACGATTTGAAAAAGGTCCGCATTTTATTATTGGCGTTACATTACCATCGACATGCCTAAGAAGTCTTGTTTTGCTAAGAATCGGGAAAAACACGACGGAAAATGCTAGGTGCCTGCGTTCAGCTTTGCTTAGGATAATCGTCTGTACTGTAAGTGGATACGCTGTATATACAACGAGATCTCATTCCTTCTCAGCACTACAGGGCGAGTATTGTCAAATCCTTTTTAATTAGGCTTCACCCAAACGGTCTTAAACATTGTTCCTAGACTATCTAATCGCTACGAAACAATCACTTCTGGCGAAAGTATTATCGCGTATCGAGCAGACATATGTTACTTCCATTCAGGTAACATCCTTTGCACACGAACACACGTTATTAGAGTGAGAATGAAGGTTACTTGATGTAGGAGCATATTTGGACCAAATACAAAACAAATGTCTCGCAAAGGCATCAGCCGTGTTCCAGACATCGGCATTTTCATCATCACTACATGCGTCTTGGGCTCTCTTTTTTCAACAGTGAGAGCACACGTTGCTCCAGAAATGTCTTGATTTACCTCTGTTGCTGGCTTCAGCACGTTCAATATGGATGAAATTATTCTACAAGTGCAAAGGTAATGAAAGCGCCTAAATGCATGCTTCTACATATCTAGGCTTTATATGTCTCGCTTTTCTGTGTGCGCGGTCTTTCAAATTTATTGTCGTTTATAGTAGTTTACAAAACCAGTGAAGAATTTTGAGCCGTTTTGCCGGTACGAATATGCGCAGGCCAACTTTCATGACCTTCGTAAACCAATTAGACCAACATTAGTTGTCACATCTACGAACGACCAGTGCTAGTTTGGAAGGTAGTGGTACAAGCCGAGGGAAAGTTCCCTCTCCGCTTTGTGTTATCGGAACGGATAATGCGTTTGTGAGCTACCAGAGTTAATGCAAAACTTAAGCAGGGGTGAAACTTGTGATAATAATAATAATAATAATAATAATAATAATAATAATAATAATAATAATAATAATAATAATAATAATAACAACAGTAATAATAATAATAATAATAATTATAATAATAATAATAACATGGGTAATCATGTTCTCGTGCTTCTACTTCATCTTCGCAACCATTACCTCGTCAGAAGTTGCCGTCCGCAAGTCCCTCTTAGGTATGAGCGATTCGAACATATTTCTGTGTATGCATGAGAGTATGTGTTCGTATTTTGCGGGTATCCCCCAAGCAATCCCTAAAGAAGGAAGGCTGAATCGTGGCCCCTTTAGAAGGACTACGTCTCGAGCACAGCGGCATGCAATTCCAGAGAGCCCTGTGCTTCCGTGGATGCGATTACATTGCAGGATATCACAGCTGAGAAGCCGAACATAACCACTTGTCTGCTCTGGCCACCATGTAACAAAGCAGCCTTGTCGAGATCACGTCGTAGCTTTTGAACGGTATAGCTATGAAAAAAAAAAAAAAAGCAGAATGACAGTGAGAAATGGAGTGCCATGGCTCATTCAATTTCACCTATTACCATCGCCCACAAATACCACGCTCAAGGAATCAACATAGCAACATATTTCGATCGCAAAAAACTGTATTTTAAATACATGTGACAATACTAATTTCGCACAAATACACTGAAAAATATGTAAAAAGTTACGAAAAAGAAGTGCACCCGCTCCCGGCAAGCGGCGCCACAGTTTCGCTCCACTATCGTCGCGGGATAGCGACACGGCGACTAGCTCGCAGCGGTTGCCGAGGACGTCCTCGCCAAACCCTGCGCAAGATCGCCATCCGGTGAACGCAGTGCAGCCGGCAGTGAGCTGCCATACGTCTGGTGTGGCCACCGTGCCAGCGATTCGAGAGCACTTTGAAGTCGCTGGTCACGTGGTCAGGAGAGAACGCATGGTCAGCGACTCAGCTTGGATAAGAGCAGCTGAGGAGGCTGTAAGGCCGCCTGCAGAGCTTGGGGCTGTTGTGCCGCTGCAGCTGCGACGAGGTGCAGCCGAGCAGACGGCAGCCACTCGTGGGGCGATGCAGGAGACGACGGGCGACTCCTGTCGTGATTGTCGGAATGTCGTCTACTCCGTTCGGGCTGAACCTGATGGAAGAAGGAAAACGATGCCAATTGTTTGTGACTCATCCACGAGGAGAGTCAATGTCCTCTTACCAAACGAAAAATTAAAAAAATTGTTACAGCAAGTGAACGTATACTCTATCCAGGAAAAGAACATTTTGATGGTTTGAGCTTGTGTGAAGCTGCTAATGATGTGTTCTGCGCAATTAACCGAATATACTTCGAAGTAGCTATGATAATTTCAATCTCTTCAGAACATTTCTCTTTTACACATCTAGGAAAGAATGTTTGTCTATATGAAGGTCTGCCAAAGGAATAAATATGTGCTGAAGAATCTTTAGAGAGCGTGCCTGTAGAAGAAGAGACAGGGCTTGTAATGCACAACAGCAGCGCACGAAAACATGGGTTAGGTCGTATACTATTCGAATTACTTCAACCACTCCCTCACCAAACCGTAAACGGTGAAATAAAACAGTATGTCTAATGCTTTCTGCGATATGTATAGCGTATTTGCAATGGAAGAAAAATAGGCGCTGTAGAGCTTTTCGGACATGGAAACTGAGTTGTCGGAAGCACGCAAGGTGGAGGAAGGCTCATGAAACAGAAAATTGTCATCGACTTGAAATTTCGAATTTTTTCAGAATTAAAATAAATGGATAGCTAAATAAAATTTCGCTTTCTGAAATCTAGTTTTCACTGTTCCTTTTAAGTTCACCTGTAGTATGACGCTTTAAAGGGGACCCTTTAGCATTTTTCTGAAACAAAACGTCTCAGCTTATGAAAAATTCGTCCTGGTCCGGAAAGATCGACCTCGTGAGCAACGCCTTTCATTGGCGGTCTTTCTACCGTCTGATTTAAAGAGTAAGTTAGCAGTTCGAAGCAGGAAGGTGAATTATTCGAGATCTATAAGCGCGTTGACAGAGAACATCGGAAATCAGTTCTCCTTACGCGCGCAAGGTGGAGGAAGGTTCAGGAAAAGGAACATTGTCATCCACCCGATACCACGTGTTTCGATTTGTCGATTGATTTGTCTTCAGGCTGCGTGTACTTAAGCTGGACCCCTCGTTATCTCAGATGGTGGAAAGACCACACCGGAAAGGCGTTGGTACTGGTTTTGATCCGCGAACCTGGACGAATTTTTCTTAATTGCGAAGCTTTCTTTTATAGGCAGCTCATCTGGACACGTAACAGCTCGCGCCCCAAACGGCCACTGGGCGAAGCTTGCGCGTTTTCTTTAGAACGAGCGGGTTTTTCATGAATACCTGAAGGTACATGGCGAATATTGCAAAAGGCAGGTGACAGAGACGTTCTATAAAACAAGCCACACGAGAGAAATGCAGCGATTAGGCTGTGTGAAGCTGGAATTTCGTTCCCACAGGCGTTAAAGATCCAGCTTTGGAAGCCTATCGAAATAACGAAACACTTGGCTCGATTTTTGAGGCAAAAGAGTCACTAATAAAACTAGGGCACCTGTCGATATAGTGGGTAAATCATCATCATCATCACCACCATAACCATCAGCAGCAGCAGCATCATCAGCCTTTTTATGTGCACTGCAGGGCGATGCCTCTCCCTGCGATCTCCAATTACCCCTGTCCTGCGCCAAGCGATTCCAATTAGCACCCGCGAATTTCCTAATTTCATCGCTCGACCTAGTCTTCTGTCGTCCTCGACTGCGTTTGTCTTTTCTTAGTACCTATTCTGAAACCCTAATGGTACAACGGTTATCTAAACTTCGCATTACATGACCTGCCCAGCTCCATTCCTTACTCTTGATGTCAATTAGAAAATCGTAAATACCCGTTTGCTCTCCGATCCAAACGGCTCTCTTTGTCTCTTGACATTATGCCTAGCAATCTTCGGTCCATCGCTCTTTGCGCGGTCCTCAACTTGTCCTCAAGTTTCTTTGTCAGCTTCCGAATCTCTGCCCCATAAGTCAGCACTGGTAAAATGCACGGATTGTACACCTTCCTTGTCAATGTAGTATAAGTTCTATGTAGTCCGAAAAGATCTTTTGATTGATGCCTGGCTCAACTCTCCGCACTCACCGTAGCGCTGTTCTCTAAAGCGATTTTGGAAACACAGTCCTACAATCTCCCATGGCACCTTCTTAATCCAAACCTTATCATTGTTGCACCGTCGGAAGCAGAGGCCCAGCGGTTTAATGGCACGCTCCTATCGCTGCATGTGAAGCGGGTAGCGCTTTACTTCCACGGTATTTATTTTTTTCAGCCAGACACGACTTAGTTCTACAGTCTCCCACCAGAGCACGGAAACAAAAACTCAGACCTTAGTTTCGATTATCTTTTACTCTGTTGCTGTTGAAATATTGCTTAATATATTGCTTTGGAAATGTCGTAGCAATCTGTTGCATATTTAATAATTATTCGCGTTCATCGTAAGAGTATATTCCTTCGACAACATACCTAGGTACATACATGCGTCTTTGTGCTACGTATGTAAAAAATAAAGATAAAGAAAAGCTACTTTGCCATTTCATGCGTGCAATGCACCTAAAACGCAGAATTTGGGCCCGCCACTGAGAGCAAGCAACATACGTTGCTCGAACGCAGCTTATACAGGCCTCTATAATTGCTTCAGTGAAGTGAAATAGCAAACGGGGGCCCAATCTATTCCAATGTGTTTTTATTCCAATCTCCTGACGTCATATTTACGTAACCGTCGACGCAAGCATTGTTCGGTGACCCGTGGCGTTCAATACAGAGGTCAATGGAAAGCTCTCGTAGTTATAGGAGGTCACATTGGTTTGCTTCTGGAGCGAATAGCCTAGCCTACCATGACACATTTTTCTTGTCTAATTAGCGGGCTAGAGCAGAGGAGTACATAGAAGTGGAGAGTGTTTCAGCGGGGCCGAAGTACCGCCGTGAAAGTATAGAACCGGACGCGGTGGCAGAGCCGGCGTCGGCGATTGGTCCGCTTCGTTTTGCTTAGCTTTGGCTTTGTGGTAGAAGAACGTGGGGACATGCTATGGAAGGGTAAAAATGCCGCTTAAACGAACCCTATGGATAATAAAGGTGGTAGATCAATGTCGCGTACCCGTGAAAAAACTCATGTGGATCACAGGGTCGCCAACACAACGGAATTTCTTCGTAATTAACACGCGTAAAGGCAAACTAATGAGTGCACTAGAAAACTCGTAATGCCAAGTTTGGACTGCAGACTTTATTTCATTCGGCCTTCACACATACAGGAGGAAATGAGTTTTATCGGCAACCCCCCTTCCGCATAATTTTAGTCACGCGCGTGGGTGCCTAAATGGCTCGAAAGCATCATCTGCCACTCAAGACATGTTATTATACACATGTAAATCCATTCTCCACTGCAGGTCCGAGCATCCAATGCCGGAACGATCGGCAGGCAGCTACATCTATTCATTTCGGAACCGGTGAGTCTCCAGCTATTCCGAAAAAATTTAATTTTATTACGTCACTTTGCAGTGGCGAATTTGTGTGGTTTTGTGACATTTCGGGACCAGCAGACGAAGTGGGCAAAGTCCAAACACATTTGACTAATAGCGGACGGCTGATGGTGAAAAAGGCGCAGAATGGGAAATGGGTATTTTTCTTTTGTTCGGTCTAATCAATCATAATACGTCATATGGGTTGAAGAGTCTTCCTGACATATCACGTGACAGAGAAACGAAGTAGGGGAGGCGCGAAAAAATTTTGAGCAATTGTGGAGGCCTGATTGCAGAAATGGAATAGAATGATTTGGAATATTTTCGCGATATTGCGCCCCCTGATCTTTGGGTAGGCCAGGACCAACTGAAGCGAAGACAAGCAAAATGTAAGAACTAACAAATTTGTGCTAGGCATTCCTTTCACAAAAAGGTTCATCCGACTTCACTGCCTGTTAGACGAACGATACATTATTTTACCTTAACGACTTACTAATTTGCCATTTCATTTGAAGAACAACCGCATCAGAACTTCGGACTGTAAAAATAGCCTAGTTTAAAAAAGCGCGCTTAAGACCATTGTTCGTTCAAAATAGTATATCTGAAATACAATTAGGCCTGTTTGTATCAAGAAAACGAAGCCTTTTCCACACCGAAACCGACAAGAACGCCTCTCACTCGCTGAAATGTCGCAGACCTCAGATCACTGAGAACGCACTCGCTTGACTCTTTGGCAAAATCTCAGAGTTTAGGCATCACCCGGGCACAATTGAAATATCGCAGGCCGTGGTTTGAAATAGGCGGCTACTTGTGGGATCTAATACATAAAAAAAAAAGAAACGTGGAATTTACCAGCCAATCTTTGCCAACACTGCTATGATAGCCTGGTGCTACCCATTTAGAATCAAAGTAACCAAGTTGAAACTTCTTTGCGGCCGGGCTTTAAACGGGACATACAGTGTCATTTCGTTTTGAAGTTTCGAAGCGACCTCGACGCTTCGGGGGGCACAGAGTATGAGTCAGGGCTCACTTTTCCATCGGCATCCAGATGTATACATCTGCACGAGGGACTGGTCACTCAGCTGTGTTTCTGGATTTTTCTCAAGACTAATGACGGGGCAAATCAGATGCGCAATATATGCCTCCTATAAGAGAACCTAATGACTCTGTGTCGCGTTCTCCTGCGTGGCGCGTTTTCTTCCACTTTCTACTGTCTTCTGTGCACCCACATTATACGCTGTGCATGTGGCTGTTGACATCGGGAACCCGATGTCAGCCAAGGCAGGCTGAGGCAGGCTGAGGCGCCTAGGCTGAGAAACACGTTTGCGGTTCTTTCATCGCTTCGTTCTACAGTCGGGTGGCTAACAACTTTGCCTTTCTTTCGCTCCTTTGAGGACACAGTGAAAGTGACTCGTAGCCTCCACAAGGCGATACTATCTTTGTAAGACCATCCTTGACCACCACATGGTCTAGCGACTGGTCTCACGGAAGACTACAGATTTCGAGGCAAAAGGGGCAACAGCGACTTTGGCCTCTCGCGTATTATATCCACGGCGGACCGACAACGCGCTGCAACACTTTCTCCATCGCTTCATTCTTAAGTTGGCCTGCTTGTTTCTTTCTTTTCCAAATATTTAGATAACAGTTGTATGCTTAGGATATTTCTAAAATTAAAATATTTTATGGGGGTTTACGTGCCAGAACAACGACCTGATTATGAGGCACGCCCTAGTGGAGCACTCCGGAAGTTTGGACCGCGAGGGTTTCTTTAATGTGCACCTAAATCTAAGTACACGGGTGTTTTCCCATTTCGCCCCCGTCGAAATTCGTCCGCCGTGGCAGGGATTCGATCCTGCTTCCTCATGCTTAGCAGCTCATCAGCGTAGCCACTAAGCAATTACGGCGAGTGTGTCGTACTTCTATTTCTCATCCTGTACGTTATAGATATATCAAGCCTTTTATCTATAACACGTATTTTCGTACGAACTTTCGCGCATCTACTACTCCTGTTATATTGTGCCTTTGTCAGGGTAGGTGTATATGGGTCAGGTGTCCATAGAGAGGCCACACAAGAATTCTCGAAAAGTTAGCAATGGTGCTGCCCGCTTTATGACTGAATACATGCAGCCTTTACAAATATAACGTCTATATATCGTTTAAGTTGTAGACTTGGTGCAGCTTTTTTTTCTTGTATCTTTTTTTTCTAAGATATCAAGTTTGATGCGATTGAAAGAAAAGGCTGCTTATGCGAACGAGAAATTTGCTCTTCACATTCCGTATATTTATACATTATCTTTCTGTCTCCAAACAGCTTTGACTGTAAGGCCAAATTGCCCAGAACAGGGTACTAACGAACAAGCTACATGCCCCTCTACAAGCTCCGACATCGGTATTTGACGAAACTGCTACAATCCTTTCGAGAACGTATATTTAACGTTGAAAGATTACGCTACATGATTACCTCGAACAGGCCTAGGCAGTAGTTCATCGTGACACCTTGACTTACACGGGCATATATGTGACCTACAATCACGGTGACTCTTACGAGATAAGATGGCGTAAACGGAATACTAATAAAAGAGGCCGCACATTGACTGCGGTGTTTTAGCTGGACTGGTGTTTGGCCTACCTCGCGTGCAGCCTCCAAATGCAGCTGCTCGGTCCAGCCACGCCGTACGTGTCGCCGTTGCTCTCAGCCTTGAAGGCGTTCAGCATCGTCGACGCGCACGGCAGCGTGTCACGTGGGTGGATGCGTAGCCTGCAGCCCAAGACGTCGAGGCTGTTCTCGGCAGAAGGCACGTGGTCGCACTCGAGGAACTGGCCACTCGTGGTCGCGGCTGCTTCCGCTCCACGCGTGGTCGCATCTCGCGCACTGCGTTGACAATACATGACAACAATGAACACAGTTGTTGACCTGCACGTTCGTCAAGCAAGTCTTCGAGGAACGCTGTAGCTCGTCTCACGAAATGTGTCCTGCTTTATTCTAAGTAACCAGCGCCTTCCGAATCGAAACACTAACGATATGATCACCCATCCGGGAAACAAGAAACATCGTGCTGAATACACATAGTAATGTTCGTTATGGAAATCCAACTGCCATGTATTAAGTTACGCCATAATTTATTATAACTCATCCTATAGCCATACCGAAAAGGTTTTATGGATTGCGAAAACGTTATTCTGTGAGTTCCAGCAATTGTTATTTTCCCTTGTGTTTAAAACTTGTTTTTAAGGCACGACCGAAAAGTGCTCAAGGAGCGGTACTCAAGGTTAGCGTTTTTCTATTCCACTTTATTTATTCAGGCACGCCTTCATTCCAACCAAAAGGAAAACAAACAATAAAGAAGTCAAGTACTTTTGTTGTGTTCAATTTTGGCATTCTCTTCATAAACGGGCAAAAACCTGAACTTCATACTTGGATTCCCCGCTTTTCTCTATGTGACTTGGTGTGGTGTCGGGAAAGGCGCCCTTCGGGATAAAAAAAGTGTCTCAATGCGTGTTTCTTAATTATTAATTTGCCCTTTTGATTCTTACGCAATTTGTACGGTAGCAGACAGCGGCATTGTATATAAACAGGAGCTCCAATTTAGCACGTACCCAAAAATGTTGTTGCATATGTTGCTCTCGTGGCTATTATTATTATTATTATTATTATTATTATTATTATTATTATTATTATTATTATTATTATTATTATTATTATTATTTTTATTATTATTATTATTATATGCAACCGTGCTAATTTCTTGGCCCATAGAAAGGAACCCTTCCTGAAGCAATACTATCTGACGAAGCGATGTCTAGCTGTGAGGAGAGCTGAAATCAGCTGGGAAGTAAAACTACAACGGAACGAATGAATAAATAAAAATGATAGGCGCAATATTCACGCGTAGATGATACAAACCTCCCAATTTGCGGACGGGTTCTCATTGGCACATATCGTGTTCTCTCCTTCTCCAGGCTTTTTGTAAAAGAATAGCAATAATTGGCCTTTCGGCGGGTTTTATCTTCCTTCTGCCAGACTAGTGCCGATACAAGACATTGCCGAATTCGCACGAGTCTATTCGATGCGCTGAATCGTAACTCCTTGCTTGGTCTTGGGACGTGAGAATTAAGCGATGAATTTGGCTGTATTCACGGCATATGACGGAATACAACCGACTGAGTGTGCCCACCGGTTCATTTGAAGCGTAAACGAGTTTCAAAACTATTTGAAATGCGTTCGTAAAAATGTTTAGCACAAGATTTACGATTTCCTGACTGCAGCAAAAAGATTTCTCCCTTTTTGTGTACGCTGTTCCTGTTAGCACGGGTACCTGAAACGGATAAATGTGCCCTGTAGATTTATAGCTTAAGTTGTTCCAGTACTTACAATTATTTCGCATTAGTCCAGCTCACAAATTAGCGGTGTTTTAGAGAGCGGTTTATAAAAGATAATCTTTATCCGCTTTATGTTTATCAGCGTTTACGTAACTTTAACGAACTGCGATATCGTTTTTGATTCTTTTTTCTGTGGGGGAAGGGGGGGGCGGCAGTTAGAGTTGTAATTGATTTTCCTGAATTTAACGTTGACTACTTAATTAATGAATCCTCCTCAGAGAGTCCGGAGATTGTAACGTTTTTCATTAAAATGCAACAAAAATCAAGTTCCCCATATATTGAATGCAAAGCAACAAATACTCTCAGTTCCAATGAATTTCGATAGCATCTCTTCTAGTTAAACTTAGTCTTACGGAATGGAGGATTTGAGCAGGGACAATAGCGTAGACACCCCGAATTATATAAAGCAAGGTAACATGAAGCAGCCACGCATCGTCGTGAAGTTTGCGAGGCATATGACGTTTTGCCAGCGGCAATGCGTCGAGGATAAAATGAAATTCTGCGGTTTTACGTGCCATAATTCCGATCTGATTATTAGGCACGCAGCAGTGCAACAAACTACAGATGTACAGATTAATTCTACAGTCTATGGAATAATTTCAACCACCTGGAAATCTTTGCCGAGTGCCCAATACACGGTAGATGGGCGTTCTTGCATTTCGCCCCCATTCAAGTTCACCCACCGCGTCCGGGATTTGATTCCATTATCTCGTGCTTAGAAGCACAATGCCAAAGCCGCTAAGCAACCACGGCTGGCCCAAACGCAGAGGTTAATAAGCAATACACGTGTCAAAGGCACAACGTTCGTGGAAGTTGCATACTCTTCCTCGGAAATTGATAACGATCAACGCATAGTTGCAGATGCTGAATAACCGCACATAGTTCTTCCGGCTAATCATGCTAGAGAGTAACTTAAAGTGGCATATAATGAATTTGATTAACAATCATCAGGGCATTTAAACATTGCGCTTCACTGGAAGATAAACGCAAGTGTACAATGTGTACGGCTGCTGACGCATTTCGTTTCTTTAAATATCGTAAATGTTCTAATATTAGGCGCACTGTTATGAAAGGGAATTCGTTCCAACCATACAAGAACCGTCTGTTAGCTTAACGTGTTACAACGTGTACAATCTCGCCCATCGATCGTGTTATTGCGCAATACAAGCTGAATAATGCGCTACATAGCCAATTGCTATATAAGAGGTATTACTAATTTGTGCTACTCTGTACTCCTCAACAAGTTACACGCCGTCTTTGTTTTTTTTTTTTTTTGCGAGGTAAAACAATCTGTCAATTGGATTTTGACAACAGTATAGAAAGACAATAAAATTTGTCTGTCCACTGAGTATGTTCGCGGCGGTCCTGATATATGGTATAGAAAACACCGAATTGATCGTTACCTGTTTAATAGTAGGCACATGGTGAACCTCGAGGCTACCACCGTCTGGTGCCAGGCTCCTTGCATGGTTCCTGATGCTTGCATGGTCTTACACTCAGCGACGGTGTCCTTGACGCCCATCTCAACCGGTGGGTACCACTCGGCCCTCGGGAACAGCCTCCGGGGTTGTCCTGTGAGGCTGCCGCAAGTGCGTTCGTCGACCTTGTACCACGGCTTGAGCAGAAGGTCCCGATTGTCTGGGAGGACGTCCTGGATGGCCAAGTTGCCGAACGCGTAGGACACGTCATCCTTGGCCGCATCTGGAAGTGCGGCGAGTGCAAACGAGGAAGGCGTCTTGCGGGATGGCGTCTCTTCCGAGATGGTTGACAGGCAGCCTTGGAGGAGACGGTGGATTTCCATGCCGCCAGGTGCACCGATCCCCATGACTGGTAGCAGGACGATGCGGTTCCTTTCTGCGATCGTTCTAAGTGCGTCCGCCACGATGAGCTGCGTGTTCGAAAGCACGAGAGAAATTCTCCTTTGTCGCGTGGGGCTCGCGTTCAAGCGCGCGAGGGCGTGGATTCCGTGTCGTTCTTCTTTTTCCTCTCTTCCATTTCTAAACCTAGTTTAGCGAGTCATGGCGCTTTGCTAATAGGCTCTATTTTGGCCCACTCGGGAGCTCTAGCGGTGAGTGAAATTAGCTGTAGGGGGGAATGGCGCGTTTGCTGGCTATTCGGATTTCCGTACTGAAAGACATGTAAAACTCTGAAATACATTTATGAGAGAACCGCTGTACAGATATGGGCAAAAGTTGTTGTATTTAATAGATAAAGTTCGGGAAGCACAAACTCAAATTATGGCTGCCTATATTTCTAAAAATTATTGATAAGAACGCGTGTGTCCAAAAATATACACACGCAAATTTTACACATTTATACTTCTCCAGCAAGAACAGACAACGCACTTCTATCAAGTGCATTTCTTAGAGCACATAAAGCGGGCAAACGTGATATATGAAAACAGAGTCTACGTGAAATTATTACAATGTTTACAAGTGTCTTGCGAAATTCATAATAACATATAGTGGTATCGTTCAGAAAGGTTTGTCATATGTCACGTTTATCTGCTCTATGCGTGTTATTAGGTGTAGTTTAGTTATTAGTAATAATGTTATTCAATACTGAATTACATAGTTGTAAACATGGCGGTTAGCTTTCTTCTATTTTGAAAACATAGAACATTATTATTTATCTATTAATTTATTTCTTCATACTGTCAACCCTCTGCTGAGGGTTCTTATAGTGAGGGTTTTAATACAGGCAGACCATATATACCGGTGTATCAAGCGGCAGTAGAATAACAAAAATACATGCTTCACAATTTTTTGAAATTGACAAACATCATTGGCTTTAGCCACAAAGCTTAGTATCGCGTCCCAAAGTTCAATCACGGTAGGGAAAAAAGGGAAGCTGGCGTAGTATGGGCGTAAAACATATTGGTGATTAACACAACTGCTTCGTCTTCCTGGAAGTTGCACATACTCATCTTTGTTGATTTGAAATGTCCATGTAGTATACTAAAAACACTTTGAGAAGATTTTTTTTTGTCTTCATACTTCTAGTATTTGCAGTTCACAAGACTGCAACATCAGTGTGACGGATTCTAAACGGCGTAACTTTGAGCATATAAAGCGCGCGGCACGACGTTGAACTTTTTCTAACCTTGTAGTCATTTCTTTCTGATGAGGGCTCCAGATGACTGAGGCATATTCAAGTAAAGGTTATAAGAACATTTTGAGAACACTGGCGGAGTAAGTAAGAAATCTATTTTCTGCAATTGATATTGCCTTTTTCTTTGAAATGCAACAAACCGCATCGAAATTACTGTTGTGGTTGCCGAGTAAAAAGAAATCTGGTAGTCTCGTACGAGGCTAAGCATCGATATCGATAGCAAATTATTAGGCTGCTATACGGAGGGAAGATAGTAAGTACTTTTATAGGCCGTAAACTTGTAAACATTCGCGTATAAACTAAATTAACAAGGATGGTTTTATGCACGCACAGGTAAACATGAACACATCTCACTAGATGACCGCGGACACTCGCTGTCAGAATGTTGGCGTCACGAATAGCGGCATATGCAGCGAGCGAGTGCTGTCTCTCACTTCAACGCGTACTAAGCAGGGCAAGCACCGCGCACACGAAACTATCGGCCAACGGCACACCTACGACTATGAACCGACCGCCTGTCGCCTTCACGATAAGGCCGGCGCGACCGCGCTAAGCCGGCCCATACGCAGGCGCCGCCAGAGGAGAACATGCCTTCTCCTATATTCGCCTCTCTCCCGGTGCCTAGCGCACGATGGAAGATGGCGCGCTTGCTCCCCGCCTTCCACCCTTGAACGAGCTAGATCCAGCCACCATCTTTGGCTAATCCTCGCACGCTCTCACTCGCACCTATAGCATGCAGCTCGCGGCCACGCTGTTATCGCACCTTGATTTTATACGGAATATCATGGCGACGGTGACGGCGGCCCGTAGAAAACGGGAGTAACGGGGCCGTTAGTCCTCAAAAGGGCGCTTTCGTCCCTCAAAGGACTAACTGCATGAATGTGCGTGCCGTATGCAAATTTCGGAGAGTAAGTTTTTAGTCCCTGGTCGGAAAGAGAGCAACGGGAGGACGAACGACAACAGTTACTCCCCATGCACTTCGCTGTTTTCGTCCGTGTTACGGCGCGATGCGGCGAAAACGGTATTGTCTATAAATCATGAATAGTTCGAAGTTCGTGCACTGTCTGTTGAACTACATGCATAGCAGCACCTTGCCTCTTCGTGAGAAAATTGCGTGAAACTTAAAAGCTGCAATGTGAAGATCCATGTCGTTCGTGCCCACACCATAAGCGAGCGATACACATTAAACGCGGAAGTCATTGATAGACAGCTAGATTTTCTTGGTCAATAGTACCTAAGTTCATTCCGTTCCAAGGATGTTGCGAACTCAAGCGATGTATAGCTCATACGGGACACGCTAAGCGACAGAGATATTGACCTTCTCTGTCGTTTTGGGTGCGCCGTTTGAGCTCGCTACACGTATACATCGCGTAATGCATCAGTTTAGATCACCCTAGGAATACTCGGGCTGATTTCTTTCCGCGGTCGCTTATGGTTGCAAGTACACTCAGCGTTAGACTCTCACTGCATAGCATGCACAAAATGACAAATCGCTTTTATGTTGCCGCACTTGCGTTCAGATGCTAAACTTCGTCTAAATAACCATTCATGTCAACCGGGCATCGTGGTGAAGTTTTTTTTATTCTTTATTGAGTGGTTAGAGTGCCTGACTTGTGAGCGAGAAGGCGTGAGTTCGAGTCCTACTTTCGGGCACGTTATTCTCCCTTTTTTTTTAGCTCATTAATTTTTTATTAGGGTATAAATGGCTAATTTCATTAATTCCACCTTTGCGGAGCATCGGAAAGAATTACCGTTACTCCCTTGAGGAGCATCGGAAAAGGGCAACTGTTAGTCCTCGAAGGGGTAAGCGCATGGGGAGTAACAGTTCAGCCCATGTCAGTTAGCCCCCAAAATGACTAATGGTTGTGGCAAATCAATCAGTCCCCGAAAGGTCTAACCTCCCTACCCCTTTTCGTCCTTTTTTTTTCATAGAGTGTATAATTGCTTTCTCAATGAAACGATGAGAGCTCCGGAGCTAAAGCTTAGGCATGTCACACATACATACATACATTAGAGGTAGAGCGCGTTCGAAGGTGCGAAATCATCAGGGCAGTCAAGCAATGCAAGTTGTAAACTTGATTGCCTCTCGGACTATCTGCAGACTCGGCTAAGCGCCTGCAGCCTGCACCTTCGTAGGCGTATCAACCTCTTTCTAGTGACTTGTATTGTTGTATCGTTCTCGTATTGTTTACTTGTATCATTCCCCGTCCAGAAGGCAAGAAGTACCCACGCGGGCACTACGGACAAATCGTTGTGCAGGTGAGCACGCCGTCTGTTTATCATCAACATCATCACGATCATCATCCAAAACATTTATTGGTTCCTACTTACAGGGTCTTTTGTGGCAATCTGTCAGGGTATTTCTTGACATTCTTTACTGGGCTTAGCAGGGGCGGGACCCTTTGTCCAGGGCTCCAGCGGTTTCAGCTGCCCTGCGTGCTCGCTGCACGAGAGCGATTTAGTCCTATAGCAGCGGTCGCCGGCCAGCAGTGCCTGCCATTGCTCCCCACTTGGATTTATGATTTTGGGGACTGTTGTCATATGTTGGCATTCCCGTGAGATATGGTACATTTTGGGCTCCCGGTATTTAGCTGCGCATCTGGCGGGGTACACGTTTTTACTGAGTAGATTTAAGTTGGGCAAGGTTCCTGTGTGGAGCTGTCTCGAATCGGTGACCACCGGCCTCGTGAGTGATTTTTGAGGGGGAGGATATCATAGCCTCGTACCCCTGCAGTAGTGTGCCAACAAATCAGAGTTTTCACTTGAAACAGGAGGTCCAATTTCGAGTGCATATCCTTCGGGTACTCGGATTGTATAACGTTGAGCTACCCTACCCGCTTCATCGTTCCCCGGCATTCTTGGATGTCCCTGCACCCACAGGATATTGTGTTGGATCAGCTGTGGCTGTGTTGTATGGAGTGTTACGCCGCCTCTAAACTCGAGGAGTACACGGAGTGCGCGGTGGCCTATTCTGCTGTTCAGGAAATGTCGGCAGGCGTCTTGTGAATCAGTTGGAATGGTTAGGGATTTGCCGGTTCTGACGACCTCCGCCGCAGCTAGAGCGTCGGCTCCACAGCTTGAGTCACGCTTCTTCAGCTTATTGAGCCGCTTGTACTTTCGGAAAGGCTTGGGTTGATGACCATGGCCATTCTGCATCCTGGTTCGGGATTTTGTGCGGCTGCGTCCACGTACACTACGTCATAACCTAGGACTACGACTGGCAAGTGGTGCTTACAGAACATCACCTGCCCGGAGCTTATACGTTTACTGTAATGAACCTCCTTTACAGCAACGCAAAGAGCTGCTTTTTCCTCCATGCGCAGAATGCAGTCCTCACCACTTCGCATATGCTACAACATCGTCACACAGTGCAACTCACGCTTACACGACACAAATAAACTGAACATGATCAGACCCCTTCTTCTGCGATAGGAGGAATACTGTGGTCTTTATCACATTCCTCATGTGCTCCTTAAGGTTGCTAAAAGACCCCTACGACTACCCCGTGGTGCGAATGCATGCATTTAAATGATTGGGCATTCGTACCTCTAAAGAAAGATGACACCCTACACGAACACGTCATATAAAAGTTCCGCGCTCATCAGGACAAAGGTCAAAATTACATGGAAGTTTACAATGATGCCTCTAAAACAAAAGAACACATGGGTGGGGGTGCCGTAACAGAAAATTGGGACACAAGTATTCGAGTACAACAGCATGCCTCTGTCTACACAGCCGAAGTCTACGTAATATCTTCTGTAATTGAAAAGGTCATCGCTGAAAAACACGAAAACACAGTCATATACACTAATTCGTTAAGCACACTGAAGACTCTACACGTGAAATCGGAATGTGAATCCCTGTTAGGGGATATTTCAAACATAGTGACTACAAACAAATACAGCAGATCAATTAGGTTTTGCTGAGTACCAAGCCATGCTGTGATCCAGGGTAATGGAGCAGCGGATAGATGGGCATCAGTGGCAGCATAAAAAGGCATAACAAACACAACGCTTCCATCTATAGGTAGTATCACTGAGGAACCAGCAAGAAGCTACATCTTACTAAACCCGTATTTGCGAGTTGAAGCCGTGCAGTCACCAGCAGTGGTTCTATCAGGTGATGTTGTGTCGACTTTGGATTGGACGCACACATCTTACACACAGTTTTCTCCTTCGAAAAGAAAACCCGCGGATACACATACTTATGACATGTCCCTACTTTGAAACACAGAGACGGAAACTTTTACACAACCTATATAATTTACATATACCCTTACACCCTGCCCTATTACTGGCAGAAGAGCCGCTACAGCGATTTACTAACTTGTTTGATTCTTTAGAGACAACTCTTTATTTAGAAAAATGAATAATATAAAGCTGGTTTCTCTGCTTTATTGTTGCGTTTTCTATTGTGTTGTGACTGGCAAAGCATGACCTGAGTAGTCTTACCGCCATTAAACCCCAACTAACTAATAAATAATTAACTAACTAGCTGACTAACTAACCAAATGACTGACTGACTGACTGACTGACTGACTGACTGACTGACTGACTGGACTGGACTGGACTGGACTGGACTGGACTGACTGACTGACTGACTGACTGACTGACTGACTGACTGGACTGGACTGGACTGGACTGGACTGGACTGACTGACTGACTGACTGACTGACTGACTGACTGACTGACTGACTGACTGGACTGACTGGACTGACTGACTGGACTGACTGACTGACTGGACTGACTGACTGACTGGACTGACTGACTGACTGGACTGACTGACTGACTGGACTGACTGACTGACTGACTGGACTGACTGACTGACTGGACTGACTGACTGGACTGGCTGACTGACTGGACTGATTGACTGACTGACTGACTGGACTGACTGACTGACTGACTGACTGACTGGACTGACTGACTGACTGGACTGACTGACTGACTGACTGACTGGACTGACTGACTGACTGACTGACTGACTGGACTGACTGACTGACTGGACTGACTGACTGGACTGACTGACTGACTGACTGACTGACTGACTGGACTGACTGACTGACTGACTGACTGACTGGACTGACTGACTGACTGGACTGACTGACTGACTGACTGACTGACTGACTGACTGACTGACTGACTGGACTGACTGACTGACTGACTGACTGACTGACTGACTGACTGACTGACTGACTGACTGACTGACTGACTGACTGACTGGACTGACTGACTGACTGACTGGACTGACTGGACTGACTGACTGACTGACTGACTGACTGACTGACTGACTGACTGACTGACTGACTGACTGGACTGACTGACTGACTGACTGACTGAGTGACTGGACTGACTGGACTGACTGACTGGACTGACTGACTGGACTGACTGACTGGACTGACTGGACTGACTGACTGGCTGACTGGACTGACTGACTGGACTGACTGACTGGACTGACTGACTGGACTGACTGGACTGACTGGACTGACTGGACTGACTGACTGACTGGACTGACTGGAGGGCCAAACAATGGAAGACTTCATTGCGGTGAGGCTACCTTATGTCACTCTGACCCGCCGTGGTTGCTCAGTGGCTATGGGGTTGGGCTGCTGAGCACGAGGTCGCGGGATCGAATCCCGGCCACGGCGGCCGCATTTCGATGGGGGTGAAATGCGAAAACACCCGTGTTCTTAGATTTAGGCGCACGTTAAAGAACCCCAGGTAGTCTAAATTTCCGGAGTCCTCCACTACGGCGTGCCGCATAATCAGAAAGTGGTTTTGGCACGTAAAACCCTATAATTTAATTTTTTTTATGTCACTCTGAAAGCTTCCTTACTGAGGGCCCTCGGTGAAGGCTTCCTTGGTGCTTCCTCAGTATAAGGTAGCTCCAAAGCTACCTTCATGCGTCCTTACGCCGCTCCTGGCCCTGACCGAGTGCTTCACCTCACTGCTTAATACGTGACGTTTGTTTGCGCATGCGCGCTGTCGCCCACATGCAAAGAAGGGCGAGCACGGTGCGTCTTGCCAGGCATGTTCGTTTCAGTCACGCGTGCGGCATCGAAGCGTTGCTAGGCGTTGCTAGGCGTTGCACGACGCCGGCGTGGCAGCGTTGATGGAGCACATCAAGTTTTGCACTGTAATGCGTTACATTTTTTAACTTTAGTAAACAAAGCTAGAAGAAAGCGTCAACGCTTCTGAATATTAGCTCTTCAATTTAAAGATTGTGCGACGATACAACATTTTTTATAGAATAATGGTGTTCGCGTAAAGCTTTTAAGAGATAATTTCGAACCCAGGCATGCGGCAACCGCTCCTTACTTGAGGAAGGGTGAAGGGAGCTTTCAGAGTTTGATTGCTTCCTCCATCGGTACTTCGCTTTAAGGATGCCTCACGTAAGGTTAGGAAGCGCTCGAAGGATAGGAACGTTTCATTGTTTCGGACCGACCGACCGACCGACCGACCGACTAATTATTTAACTAACTAACTAACTAACTAAATAACTAACTAACTAACTAACTAACTAACTAACTAACTAACTAACTAACTAACTAACTAACTAACTAACTAACTAACTAACTAACTAACTAACTAACTAACTAACTAACTAACTAACTAACTAACTTACTAACTAATAACTCGTGTTGTCTTTTCCATGGCTGTATACTTCAGGCGCCCGTAGAAAAGTGAACAGTTATGAAGCCTGCGGCTTTTTCCTTTCCTTTGCGCCTCCGTATTAACGACAAATTTTCGAAGTTGCTGTCCCTATTTTATGACCCGATATATACGTAGGTTATAGAAATGTGTCGTTTGTAGTATATTACTCAGTACAGTGTTGTAAGCTTCATGCATCAGTTTTTTTTCTCTTTTAAATTTGAAGCTATATGCGAGTGAAAGAAAATACGGAATAATGGAACCAGACATTCGCTCTTTAGTGGCTGTAGATTCATACACTGACATTCCCTTAGCAGCTTTTGCTGTAAAGCCTAAGTACGCACTTATTGGACGCTAAAACACATCCTACAACGCTCTCCGCAAGTCTGAACTTTGTTAGTGAATTTGGGGTAGCATCCCTAGCCTCTCTGCTCAAAGAATAGCACACTCCCGCTTATACGCTGCTCATCTGTATGTGTATGGAGTGCGATTAAATACGGGGACTCATTACATAATCTCTCTTTCCGCAGCCATCCCAAAAAATGAAATGTTATTGAATGAGACAATGCTGGCCTTCCATGTTTTTGCTGTAAAGGGGTTAGTCCGACCTCGCGTGCAACCTCAAAGCCACCTCCTTGGTCTGGCCACGCTGTCTGTGTCACTGTTGCCCTCAGCCTTGATGTAATTCAGCATCGTCAACGAACACTCGAGCGTGTCACGCTGGTTCATGTGCGAGTTGCAGCCCAAGACGCGGAGGCTGTACTCGGGCGAAGACCCGGCGCCTCACTCCACAAACGGATGATTCATGCTCGGGCTAGCCTCCACGCCATGTGTAATCGGCACCTATGAAGTGCGTTAACAACACATGGCAATTATAAACGCTGCCTTTGAAGCGCACATTCGTCAAGCAAGGATTCGCGGTACGCTGCAGCTGTTCAGGTGAAAGGTTCCCTGCTTTATCCTCAGAGCGCCTTCCGAGTCAAAGTACTGACGATGTCATCATCCATTCTGGAAGGTAAAACTAAAAATAGATCCTGCAGTTCTCGCTGCTGAACTGTTGTATTTAACCATGCCAATATGTTAAGAAATGACGATGTGCAGAATGCAGTAATCTTAGTTTTGCAAGTGCAACCGCCGTGTAGCAAACTATGAAAAAGCAAATACACTGAATATTAAGAGATTTTCGAAAAAGATATTTCGTGTGTGTCAAAAGTACATATGTTACGTTCTGTTACAAACTTGATGTTAAGCCGCGACCGAAAAGTGCTCAAGAGCGATTGTATGTTATGATTGTTTTCTAAAATTTTCTTCAGTCATGGACGAATTTATTCGAACCAATGAAAGAAAGTACAAAATATAAATAAAGGTATCCGAACATAATACATCTCCTGTACAATGTGATAAATATATCGAATGCCACGCGCTTTCTTCGCGCTCTTGGCACTTTCTTATACCACTGTTTCCAGAACTTCGGTTTTGTGTTAAATTTTGGAATTCTTTGTCAAAGGGGAACAGCCATAAATTCACCCTTTCATACGCCGCTGTTATGACTCGCTGCCGTGTCTGAATAGGTTGGAAACAGGTGTTGGAAAAGAAAGGTGTTGGAAAAGGTGTTGGAAAAAAATGCTCTCAATACCCTTTTGTTTCTCTTTTTCTGTTTTTCCCTTGGCAGCCGGATTCACCCGCATCTTATGCACAGGAGCAGCATTTGCGCACGCATTAGGAATCTTTCTTTTTTCCTTGTTCTATATTATTGTAATAAGTTTTCCAAAAATCTTTTGTCACCTGCGTACACACTGGAACGAAGATGCTGGAAATTGGAGGATGTATGCTGTAAATATCACTAAATGATGTCCTGGAACCATTTGTCGGTAATTAACCGTCCAACAAGCTGATATGATCTCGATAGCATGGGGCTTGTACTCAACGGCGGAGTCAATGTCTGCCCAAAACTACCGAGGCTCGTATGGATGAAGAGAAATTGTTGGCGCTATTTAAAGCCTAGGCGAAGAAACTGCTCTGTTTATGGAAAGATCGTCGTGGGCGCTCGTTGGACAGCCTCGTTGGCACCATGGTGCAGGCGTCGGTACTGCTCGTGCCTGCTCAAGGAGGAACATTTAAGATACTCAAGGAGGATGGTTAACATACTTCGTCGCGCACAAGCGTAACCAGCGCACTTAGCGAAGCGTTAGTTTCGTTCGCTGCCGGAGTGGTTTGACTGATCAGAGCGACCGTCTTTGCAGGCGGCGCTGCATACCTGCGCTGCCACTTGAGTTTGGAACTGCAGCACATTCGCGGTCCGTGGCAACGCACTAGATGCGGGTTACGCGCCATGAAAGTGCTGCTGGTCTGCTGGCGGCGCAGAAGCCTTCACAATACGCTGTACATATCTTTATTCAATATACGTTTGTGTTTGGGACTGTATGTTCTGCTTGTTTGTACATGTGATCACTGTGTACATCGTAATTATCATGCAGCACCTGTAGAATCCTGCCAGATGATAGCCCAGGCTATCATCTCCCGCATGTTGTTAAAGTTTGTACATCTCCTTTCTATCATAATCCCTATAAACTGTAGTAAACATTCGCTTAATAACTAAACAAGCAAGGTGTCACTCACCCACCGGAAACAGGGAGATCCCATTTGATGAGATGCGTTCACATTTGCCGCAAAGACGCCGGTGTCCTCAGATTTAGGTGCACGTTAAAGAACTTCGGGAGATGAAAATTAATCTCAACTCACCCGGTGCGGTGTGCTTCATAATAGCATCATAATAGCGTATAAGCATGTACATCCCAAGAATATTTGTTGCGAATTTTATCCACAAAGAATGTGTGGAGTATAAGGTGATGTCAACCCATGATCGCACTTGTCATGCATGTCAACGCTCGAAAGCAAAAGAACAACGTCATCCTGCAACTGATTTTGAACTGAAAATTAACAAAAGTAGGGCTGATGACTGCCAGTGGCAGTCATGGCCGATGTTCATTTTGCAGCGCACACACTACGAACGTAAACAGCATAATACCGAATGAATGACCGAGTGCTTGGATATGTTTATTGGACTCTTGGACGTGCTTTCCTGACAGCTGAATGTATTTTTAATTCTTAAATTTCTGTAGCGATTTCGTTTTCTATAATCTTTGCTCCCACGTAATATATATAAATAATATATATAAACGGAGTCATGCCCGAGCGGTTAAGGCGATGGACTAGAATTACATTGTGGTCTCACTGCAGAGGTTCGAACCCGCTTGACTGCGTGATTTTTATTTTGGACCCCGCGCTATATCTATTGAAGGTGAAGGTGAGGCGGGTATTCTCTATTTAGTTATACCTTTCACTTTAAGTATTACTCATCAAAAGCCGCAGTTTAGGTGACGCATCGCTATTGATATAAAAACAAAAATCACACCAATAAAGGTTTGTAGTTTTATAGACAATATAACCTACATGAATCATTTTCTAACTTGACAAAGAGTCATGGTGGGAAGCGCACAGAGTCAAAGACAAGCCGATAATAGTCACGCTCCTGAACACGCCAGCGTAGTCGCAGCACGCTTTGCCACAACGGCAGCGTGGTAAGGTGCGTCGGTAGTGGCCAGCGAGCGCTACCTGCGGCCTCTGGTTTCACCCCGTCTGGGAAACCTGGATTACGCGACCTCCGACGCTAGAACAATTTCGGCTCGCCCTTCACTTTGGAACTCCCCGCTGTAATGAATTGCCTCGATGGGATCGTCCTCTATCTCGCTTGGGAGCACCACGCAGACGCATGACTCCTCGCCAGCAGCACGGCATACATCGCAGGGGACACTTTCCCCCCAGACGCGCTACGGCGCAGCGATCACGTCAGAGGCGTCCCGCATCGGACGCTGCTCCTAGGAATCGCGCTGTGAGCGGAAAGAGGAGCCGCGTCGCCTAAACACGAGGGTTCGAGTTACGCACGCTGGAAGTTGCAAGGGGAGAGAGGGTTTGAGACATCCTCGCACCTGTTCCCGCACGGCCCCAATGCGCTCAAACGAGACGAAGGGGAGAAGCGGGCGAGTGGCGCGCCATCTGTCGGGGCAGCGCCGCACATTGCGAGGAGGGGGTCTTCTGTGTTTGCCGTACGATGGCTCTGAGTGTGCGCCAAGCGCCGAAGAAATGTAGTGGAAACGTACTTCGCTACTCATTTAACTGCGGCTTCTGTAATTTACATGCTCATAATTACCTATATATACCGCAGTATAACTTTCTACGGCGCGTTTCTAAGGCAACACGGCATTCACTTGAGGCGCTTTTGTCACGCTTTGAACCATCGAACTCATGGCTGAGTTGTAGCGTCTCCGACTCACACCGGCGACCCTGGTTCGATTCCCATCTTGCAAGTTGTTTTTATTTATGAATTTTCTTCCGTGATTTTTGGCTCACGACCGACACCGCAGACACCGCCTTTTCTGCGACACGAGCTCCTTAACCGTGTCGCGTTAATAGGCGCGCAGGAAGACGGCGAACATCAAGACACCATCTCTCTCACCTCACATTCGCGAACTTGCCCTCGCACCCGCAGCCATGCCCTCGCAGCATATCTCGCCGCACTGTGACCGCTCTTTCTTGTCACACTTGGCGTGCTTACAGAACATCCAGGCCGAGAAGAAATGTGACTGGATCGTCCAAATTATAATTCCTATCGCAACAATAAAAGAAATGACTCTCCATTCCGGCCCTGCGAAAGGGGAAATCCAGCAGAGCTGTTCAAAACCCCCACCACTGCAAGGCCTCAGGAGGGTATGGAATGCTTCATTGCTCGGTTCATCCTGCTGCGCATTATTCAGCCATAGGGTCAATACGAGTAGCGGCAGCAGGCTGCCGTAGGTCGTATTGCCGTTTCTTTCCGTTTGGCAGTCCGCATATTCGCGCTGCTCATCGGGAGTCCTAACTATCCATTGCCTACCCATAGCGATTGTGGGACAACAATGAGATAAGTTGCAAGGCCGGTTCTTTTATATATGAAAGGATAGCGACGTCACACACCACGTCGCAAGCTACCCTCTCTGTGGCAGCTTGCGCAAGAGAACGCTTTAAGGGAAACGAATGCGGGGAGCGCTACGTGTTTCGCATTGTTGGTAGGAGCGCCTTATCATCAATACGTTGTTTATCATCAATGTTGTGTTGTATATCGTATGCGGGATATTAAAGCTTGTACGCGCTTCTAGCTTCAATCGCTGAAGGTTTCTTTAGAGCGCAGCTCTAAGGTGCCTGTTCCTGCGTTGAGCGTCGGCGTGCTCGGAGTAGCCGCAGCAGGGGGATGAAAGATGGCGATAGCGCATAGAGCGCGAGGAGGAACGCGGATGAGGAGGTGCAGCCGAACCATAAAGCGGAAAGAGGTGGAGGAGGGTATGGTGAAATCATGAGAAGAAAATCGTAGTGCCGCACACGACCGGCTCTGCTGAGACGACCGCAACGCTATCACGCCAGAGGAGCGCGCCGTTGACTGTTCACCTATGACGTCATCGAGAAGGCATACGGCGAACGCGTCCACAGATACCATATATGGAAGCAAAGCGCTGCATGAGTGGAGGTCCGTCAGCGGTGACTGCTGTGTCTCGCGCCCACGCGTTACCCACGCGCTGCCTCTCGTGATCTCCCGATAAGCGTGGCAGTCTCGCCACACTACGCTCCATTTGTAATGTGCCGCTTGAGACAGATGGTCCACGGCAGCCACACTACCCACAGCATTATCTTGCTAACATTATCGCTGTACCTTTATAACTATAATACAAAATATTCACAAGCATACTACTTTCATGCATAGAGCTGCGCTCAAATTTCGCATTAGGGAGTATTGTAATCATCGGCGAAATTCTTTTTTTCCCGTGGGGACACTGTCGCGAAAAATCCCGAAGAACTAGAGGCTAATATCTTCGGCGTAAGAAAAAAATGTATATATCAGCTACCGCTTTTTTTCGCACCCTACCCAAGATAGCGCATCTCCTTGGAGTTGCTCCAAGGAGATGGAGCAACTCCAAGGAAGCCGGGAATAAATTTGGCCTGAGGGGCGATACTCCTGTAGACTAGTGTTTTATTGGGGGAATATTCGTGTTCTGCGTGTTCTAGCTATAGTATGTACGCGCTAGTTACCGTGACAAGATTCGTGCTCGCTGTTCCATACAGTGATTATATCAGATTTCGTTGGTAATGCGTGCTGGAAAATTCCTTTGACCTCGATAGAAATGCGGCTACGGGAATAATTTCTGCCGGTAGATTCAAAGAGGCAGATTCTAAATATCGTAACTGGGTAAAATTGTTGTAATCTGTCTCTTTGAATCTGCGCATTTATATTCATGAGAAATAAATCAAGGAAATATGGTAGGGACAGCATAATATATCAACACAATTACAAGAAAATCTTCCACTTTCGCAGAAGTAATAATCGGAGATGGATTGGAAAACGTTTCAATTGCTGTAGCCCAACACCGATGTTAAATGCAGGAGCACAACACAAGATCAACGCAAGATTGCGAAGCTTTCGTCACAAGTCGGTTTCGTTGAATGGGAAACCATTGGGAAAATCAAAGTTACCGAAGGACTACAGTTCATTACTAAAGTAGTGTAATGCTGTCGCTATAAGACCTGGTCTCCGAAAGTAAAAAAAAAAAGGAAATCCTTCCCATGTGCATGCTATCGTATATAAGCATCTGAGGCATACAGAAGGCGAACATGCATCAGCGAGCTGTCTCGCCTCTCGGAGTTGCAGGGGTTTGTTTGCTGGTTTTTTAGTCATGATTTCATAGCGACACGTTGATCATAGGACCGCGTGTCGGCTCTCAACCAGGATTTGTTGCTGCACCACGCTGTCGGCTTTCGCTGCCGCTGCCGCAAAACTTCAAACGTACTTCCAACGTGAGGTCTATATACGCCACCTAAGAAGCGAAATCACGGATTACTGGCCAAAAACACCGCGCAACGAAGTAGTTTTTTATTTGAGAGAGGAAAGCTACATGCTATTTCATAATCACTGATAATAACGCACCAAATAAAAAAAAAAGCTTTCAATACGACGCATGTGGCGCTGGGGACGGTTCTTTGATGGACGATGGATGGATGCGGATGGATGTTATCAGCGTCCCCCTTTAGAAAGGAGTGGTGGGTTACGCGGCCAAGCTCGTGCTATTATGTTGCATAATGTCCTACCCAAGTTAAAAAAAAAAAACTCTGTGAACGGGATCACCAGGTGACGAGAGTTCGCTGGTCATTGTTCTGCGCTTTTGGGAGACGAGAGAAAATGAAAGCTTTCCTTCATCAGCTTCCAACTCCATTTCACGCGTCGAGGCGGCTCAGACTCCGCGTGCTGAGAGCGAATAGCGACACGTCAGCGCATGACGTTGCCACAGCCGTTGACGTTTATGGCCGCAGCCAAGCGTGTTTTTTTTCTTACATGCTGTCGTGTAAGTTATGTCGTCAAACTCAAGTTGGACCACCGCCGCTTTAGTAGGAGGCGGTGAAACATTGGCTTATAATGAAGAAAACAAATGGCTTTCCTCACAGTCCCTATAGGAGTTTAATATGATTATTTTCCAATGCAGATAGAGGTCAACGTGCATATCTCCATTACTGGTTTCACGATGAAGTCTGACTCTCGTGAAAAATTTTATTGGGGTTCTTGCATCATCACTCAGCAGAAGATAATGCTTTAGTCGAGAATAGCCAGCTTTCATTTCATAAATAACCTCGCATTAAATGAAGAGCCAACGCACTTGATCTGTATGTGGACATCACCCAAAAGGGCCCTAAATGTTTTAACGTTTTAATGTTTAACTTGTTTAGCGCTAAGCTGGAAGCATGTAGTACCAAAATGTCATAGTTTTTTCCTCATTCCTGGCAATAATTTTACATCTTTGCAGTCCTACAAACTACACAGCAGTAAAAGCGGACGGCAAGGTTTTTCTACGTAGGCGTTGGATACTAATTCCAATGAAAGCAGGCAGAAGCACCTCATTCTGAAAATCAGACGAGTTACGTTCGCATCAGTAGAAATTTTGCTGACTTAAACTACGATGGTAAATAAATGCGAAAGTAAAATGTAACGGGTTTATTGCACAAAACACGTTTGCTGGGAGTGATGTAGAAATAAAAACGCATTTGACGCTTCAGTTTTAATAATGGCGAGGTCCAAGCTGCAGAATGGCAGAATGCACGAGCTGGGGGACAGAAAATGACCACAAGGTATTAATGCTGGGCATAAAAAAATCGTGCTGTGCCCCCCTTTCACTACGCCACAAATTCTCTTTGTTTTGGACACCTGAAGAAATTTGCTTGAGGTAGAAAAATATTACATACCAAAATATCCCACACGGCTTATATGACCCAATGCTCAAAGTTAGCCACGCGTTTATTTGCCGTCGATTTTCTGCTACCTGGGTTGATCCCAAGTTGTCTTATGGAAGAGATACTTGAAGTTCTTAAGTTTGTGAAAAAATCTGCAATACTGAAAATTTTCGCCTGTTGCAAAAAAGTCAATAGCTGATTCCAATGCGCGAGAAAGGCAGCACGCTTCGTTGATAAAAACAGTCAGTTCATACTACGAAAAGTGCAGTGACGAATTTGGTGATAAATAATTTATGCTGAACCCTTCGTTAAACTACTGTGAGGGAGTTGGTTTAGTTCCCTTCGATGCAGTGAAGTTGTGACATCTTACAGGACAAATAAAATGTCAAGTTCCCTTGACGTGACAAACATTCCAATTGCTTTATCACCACTCCCACCAATCCGATGACACATATTGAAGTGTATACGACTGCAATGGCGCACTTCGTTTCATGGAATGCGAATACAACAATATGAACAGCCGCGCACGCTGGTCTTGCCAGAAACGAAGCGGCTCACGCCAGCGCCCGAGAATTTACGGTCCGGGCGCAGGCATTAGATGAGCCAGACTCCGCTGTTACAGAGGCTACGTTAACTGCGCGGTATCGCCTTCCAACTTTTCACGACATCTGTAGCCGCTACCGCCTAGAGCGTTTAATGATCCCGCAGCTAATAAACAAATGATCGCGCAGGTGCGAGGTGGTGTGGCGACCGCGCCACTCACATCTTGCCCTCGCCTTCCAGCTCATCGACAGCACTCTCTACCACTCATCTACTACCACTCATCTAGCTGTAAATTTTGCTGCACAACCAAAGCCAATTTTAATCACATCACATGGGGGTACTCAACCCCCCCCCCCCCCCCCCCCCCCCCTTGTTCCTCCATGAATTAATAGGCAGCGAAGAGCAGGGGGAGGCTGCCTTGCGATGCTCCAGGCGCGTTATCGTGGGCCCATTGAGAAGGTTGCGAGGGACTATGATGCGTATCACCCTCCCCCTTCTATCCCTCTGCCCCTTACCTTCAAAAAAGAAAAAAAAAATAGTTTTCATCTCCCCCCTCCTACCACCGCCACGACGACGTCAATGCAGTATAAGCCGCACTTACGCGAGAGCAATTAGCCGAAGTGCAAGATATTTGTAGCTGGATTAAGAGCTCTCCTTATCGAAATGACGAGCATACCCAAAAGTGTGTGCCTGAAACTGGCGAGTTTTTGAGTTCCTTTGCATGTCATGAATTACAACTGAAAGAAATCACGGATGCATGCTCCGAGCTACGCACACGGTTAATTACGTAAAGTGAAGAAATGGTGTCGAGCTCACCTGCTGGCACAGTTTAACACAAGTTAAAAAAAATTGTGCACATCGCACGCACTGTGGGAATCAATGTAAGCGAAGGTTTCTGTGCTCGATGCTTCAATTGACGGTAATTAGCGGTAATCTTTACGCTTAAGCGTAATTTCTTCGACGTTCAGTCTAACACGAGATGGGTGACCTGTTAAACGTTACTTTGCGGTCACCAGTGCTGTTTGTCCGCGTCTTGCACAGAACATGCACGGAGAGGTGTTTGCTTGAGGCGTTGTTGTGCGCCAGTGTTCATAACCTCCGAGAAGGTTAGCATTGTCATTGCCTCACACGAAAAATAGCATCGAGGGAGAAATTTTAAATTGTATTTGAATTATGGGCTTTACTTGCCACAACCATAATCGGATTTTGAGGCACGACTCAGTGGCGAACACTGAAGTAATTCTGACCCCCTAGAGTCTTTAATGTGGCCTCAAATCTAAGTGCGCGGCCGTATTTGTGTATCACCCCCGTGGAAATGCGGCTGCCACGTTCGGGATGGAACCCGCGATCTTGCACAATGCCATAGGCTCACACTGCAGAGGCGGGCACAGAAGTGTTGATTTCACGTGCGACAGTTTCCGTAGTTTCGCCTTACGCCACAGTACTTTATTACGGCTTTGCGTTAGTATGCCGTGTATCATTTGTCCGCTTGACATGTTTGCGTGGTGTTTAGTTTTCAGAAATAGGAGAAACGGTACCGGACCTTGAACCTAAACTTATTAGTTTGCCCGTAACTGCTGTCGTGTGTAGTAGCGCTTCCGCGCCTTCTCACTTCGCCTGTCCCACTCCCGCCCTCCTCCCAATTATATATATATATATATATATATATATGGGTACCGCGAGCGAAGAGCGGCACAGCGTTCATTCACCAATTTCGCGATTACTTGGGTTCTACCAATACCACCTGGAAGAAGAAAACGTCGAACACTACCTGATGTCTGCGACCCTACGTCATCGAATGGAGCCGATCCAAATAACGCACCTCGCCTTGGCCGTCAGCCTTGTGAAACGTCCAATAGTGCACGCAGTAGCTTTCGTGCGTAAGATGAGCCAATTCGCTTGTTGGATCAAATTGTCTACAATTTTTCGTGCTCTCCAAAATCGCGTCACTGCCCGTCTGCCCATATGATTTGAAAAAGGTCCGCATCTTATTGTTGGCGTTACATTACCATCGACATGCCTAAGAAGTGTTGTTTTAACAAGAATCGGGAAAAACACGACGGAAAATGCTAGGTGCCTGCGTTCAGCTTTGCTTAGGATAATCGTCTGTACTGTAAGTGGATACGCTGTATATACAACGAGATCTCATTCCTTCTCAGCACTACAGGGCGAGTATTGTCAAATCCTTTTTAATTAGGCTTCACCCAAACGGTCTTAAAAATTGTTCGTAGACTATTTAATCGCTACGAAACAATGACTTCTAGCGAAAGTATTATCCCGTATCGGAGCAGACATATGTTACTTCCATTCAGGTAACATCCTTTACACGCGAACACACGGTACCAGACTGAGAATGAAGGTCACTTATGGATGTCGGAGCATATTTGGACCAAATACAGAACATAAATGTCTCGCAAAGGCATC
Source organism: Dermacentor andersoni (assembly GCF_023375885.2). Taxonomy (NCBI): domain Eukaryota; kingdom Metazoa; phylum Arthropoda; class Arachnida; order Ixodida; family Ixodidae; genus Dermacentor; species Dermacentor andersoni. The sequence goes on along the minus strand of NC_092814.1, from coordinate 318,763,814 downwards.
AGCAGTGTTCGAGACATGGGCATTTTCATCATCACTACATACGTCTTGAGCTCTCTTTTTTCAACAGTGAGAGCACACGTTGTTCCAGAAATATCTTGATTTACCTCTGTTGTTGGCTTCAGCAGGTTCAATGTGGATGAATTTATTCACCAATTGCAAAGGTAATCAAAGCGCCTAAATACAAGCTTCTACATATCTAGGCTTTATATGCCTCGCTTTTCTGTGTGCGCGGTCTTTCAAATTTATTGTCGTTTATAGTACTTTACAAAACAAGTGAACAATTGTGAGCCGTTTAGTCGGTACAAATATGCGCAAGCCAACCTTGATGGCCTTCGTAAACCAATTAGACCAACATTAGTTGTCACATCTACGAACGACCAGTGCTAGTTTGGAAGATATTGGTACAAGCCGAGGGAAAAGTTTCCTTTGCGCTTTGTGTTCTTATCAGAACGGATAATGCGTTTGTGAGCTACCAGAGTTAAAGGAAAACTTAAGCAGGGGCGAAACTTGTGATAATAATAATAATAATAATAATAATAATAATAATAATAATAATAATAATAATAATAATAATAATAACAACACGGGTAATCATGTTCTCGTGCTTCTACTTCATCTTCGCAACCATTACCTCGTCAGAAGTTGCCGTCCGCAAGTCCCTCTTAGGTATGAGCGATTCGAACATATTTCTCTGTATGCATGAGAGTATGTGTTCGTATCTTGCGGGTATCCCCCAAGCAATCCTTAAAAAGGGAAGGCTGAATCCTGGCCCCTTTAGAAGGACTACGTTTCGAGCACAGCGGCATGCAATTCCAGAGAGCCCTGTGCTTCCGTGGATGCGATTACATTGCAGGATATGACAGCTGAGCACACGAACATAACCACTTGTCTGCTCTGGCCACCATGTAACAAAGCAGCCTTGTCGAGATCACGTCGTAGCTTTTGAACGGTATAGCCATAAAAAAAAAATCAGAACGACAGTGAGAAATAGAGTGCCATGGTTCATTCAATTTCGCCTATTACCATCGCCCACAAATACCACGCTCAAGGAATCAACATAGCAACATATTTCGATCGCAAAAAACTGTATTTTAAATACATGTGACAACACTAATTTCGCACAAATACACTGAAAGAAATGTAAAAAGTTACGAAAAAGAAGTGCACCCACTACCGGCAAGCAGCGCCACAGTTTCGTTGCACTATCGTCGCGGGATAGCGACACGGCGACTAGCTCGCAGCGGTTGCCGAGGACGTCCTCGCCAAACCCTGCGCAATGTGGCCATCCGGTGAACGCAGTGCAGCCGGCAGCGCGCTGCCATACGTCGGGTGTGGCCATCGCGCCAGCGATCCGAGTGCACTTTGAAGTCGCTGGTCACGTGGTCAGGAGAGAACGCACGGTCAGCGACTCAGCTTGGATAAGCGCAGCTGAGGAGGCTCTAAGGCCGCCTGCAGAGCTTGTGGCTGTTGTGTCGCTGCAGCTGCGACGAGGTGCAGCCGAGCAGATGGCAGCCACACGTGGGCGATGGACCCTGCTGTCGAGATTGTCGTGCTGCCGTCTGCTCCGTTCGGGCCGAACCTGATGGAAGAAGGAAAACGATGCCAATTGTTTGTGACTCAGCCACGAGGAGAGTCAATGTCCTCTTAGCAAACGAAAAATTTTAAAATTTGTTATAGCAAGTGAACGTATACTCTATCCAGGAAAAGAACATTTTGATGGTTTGAGCTCGTGTGAAGCTGCTAATGATGTGTTCTGCGCAATTAACCGAATAGACTTCAAAGTAGCTACGATACTTTCAATCTCTTCAGAACATTTCTGTTTTACACATCTAGGAAAGAAGGTTTGTCTATATGAAGGAGGTCTGCCAAAGGAATCGTTATCTGCTGAAGAATCTTTAGAGAGCGTGCCTGTAGAAGAAGAGACAGGGCTTGTAATACACAACAGCAGCGTACGAAAACATAGACGAGGTCGTATACTATTCGAATTACTTCAACCACTCCCTCACCTAACCCTTAACGGTGAAATAAAACACAATGTCTAATGCTTTCTGCGATATGTATAGCGTATTAGCAATGGAAGAGAAATAGGCGTTGTAGAGCTTTTCGGACATGGAAACTCAATTGTCGGAAGCACGCAAGGTGGAGGAAGGCTCATGAAAGAGAAAATTGTCATCGACCTGAAATTCCGAATTTTTTCAGAATTAAAAAAAAATTGGTAGCTAAATAAAATTTCGCTTTCTGATAGCTAGTTTTCACTGTTCATTTTAAGTTTAACTGTAGTATGACGCTTTAAAGGAGACCCTTTAGCATTTTTCTGAAACAAAACTTCTCAGCTTATGAAAAGTTCGTCCTGGTCCGGAGAGATCGACCTCGTGACTAACGCCTTTCATTGGCGGTCTTTCTACCGTCTGAGTTAAAGAGTAAGTTAGCAGATGGAAGCAGGAAGGTGAATTAATCGACATGTATAAGCGCGCTGATAGAAAACATCGGAAATCAGTTCTACAGAAGTGCGCAAGGTGGAGGAAGGTTCAGAAAAAGGAAAATTGTCATCCACCCGAATCCACGTGTTTTTATTTGTCGATTGATTAGTCTTCAGGCTGCGTGTACTTAAGCTGGCCCCCTCGTTATCTCAGATGGTTGAAAGACCACACCGGAAAGGCGTTGGTACTGGTTTTGATCCGCGAACCTGGATGAATTTTTCTTAATTGCGTAGCTTTCTTATATAGGCAGCTCATCTGAACACGTAACAGCTAGCGCCCAAAACGGCTGCTGGGCGAAGCTCACGCGTTTTCTTTAGAACGAGCGGGTTTTTCATGAATACCTGAAGGCACAGGGCGAATATCGCAAAAGGCAGGTGACAGAGACGTTCTATAAAACAAGCCAAACGAGAGAAATGCAGCGATTAGGCTGTCTGAAGCAGGAATTTCGTCCTCACAGGCGTTAAAGATCCAGCTTTGGAAGCCTATGGAAATGACGAAACACTTGGCTCGATTTCTTAGGCAAAAACAGTCACTAATAAAACTAAGGCACCTGTCGATATAGAGGGTAATCATCATCATCATCATCATCATCATCATCACCACCATAATAATCATCATCAGCAGCATCATCAGCCTTTTTATGTCCACTGCAGGACGAATGCCTCTCCCTGCGATCTCCAACTACCCCTGTCCTGCGCCGAGCGATTCCAATTAGCGCCCGCGAATTTCCTAATTTCATCGCTCGACCTAGTCTTCTGTCGTCATCGACTGCGTTTGTCTTTTCTTAGTACCTGTTCTGAAACCCTAATGGTACAACGGTTATCTAAACTTCGCATTACATGACCTGCCCAGCTCCATTCCTTACTCTTGATGTCAATTAGAATATCGTAAATACCCGTTTGCTCTCCGATCCAAACGGCTCTCTTTGTCTCTTGACATTATGCCTAGCAATCTTCGGTCTATCGCTCTTTGCGCGGTCCTCAACTTGTTCTCAAGTTTCTTTGTCAGCTTCTGAATCTCTGCCCCATAAGTCAGCACTGGTAAAATGCACTGATTGTACACCTTCCTTGTCAATGTAGTATAAGTTCTATGTAGTCCGAAAAAATCTTTTGATTGATGCCTGGCTCAACTCTCCGCACTCAGCGTAGCGCTGTTCTCGAAAGCGATTCTGGAAACACAGTCCTACCATCTCCCATGGCACCTTCTTAATCCAAAGCTTGTCATTGTTGCACCGTCGGAAGCAGAGGCCCAGTGGTTTAATCGCACGCTCCTATCGCTGCATGTGAATCGGGCAGCGCTTTACTTCCACGGTATTTATTTTTTTCAGCCAGACACGACTTAGTTCTACAGTCTCCCACCAGAGCACGGAAAAAAAACTCAAAGCTCAGTTGGACTATTTTTTTTACAGTGTTGCTGTTGAAATATTGTTTAATATATTGCTTTGGAAAAGTCGTAGCAATCTGTTGCATATTTAATAATTATTCGCGTTCATAGTAAGAGTGTGTTCCTTCGACAACATACCTAGGTACATACATGCGTCTTTGTGCTACGTATGTAAAAACATAAAGGCAAAGAAAAGCTACTTTGCCATTTCATGCGCGCAATGCACCTAAAACGCAGAATTTGGCCCCGACACTGAGAGCAAGCAACATACGTTGCTCGAACGCCGCTTATACAGGCCTCTATAATTGCTTCAGAGAAGTGAAATAGCAAACGGGGGCCCAATAAAGTAAATCTATTCCAATGTGTTTTTATTCCAATCTCTTGACGTCATATTTACGTAACCGTCGACGCAAGCATAGTTCGGTGACCCGTGGTGTTGTTTACAGAGGTCAATGGAAAGCTCTCGTAGTTATAGGACGTCACATTGGTTTGCTTCTGGAGCGAATAGCATAGCCAACCATGGCACACTTTTCTTGTCTAATTAGCGGACTAGTGCAGAGGAGTACATAGAAGTGGAGAGTGTTTCAGTGGGGCCGAACTACCGCCGTGAAAGTATAGAACCGGACGTGGTGGCAGAGCCGGCGTCGGCGATTGGTCTGCTTCGTTTTGCTTAGCTTTCGCTTTGTGGTAGAAGAATGTGGGAACATGCTATGGGAGGGCAAAAATGCCGCTTAAACGAGCCCTAAGGATAATAAAGGTGGTAGAGCAATGTCGCGTACCCGTGGAAAAAGCATGCGGATCACAGGGTCGCCAACAAGACGGAATTTCTTCGTAATTAACACGCGTAAACGCAAACTAATGAGTGCACTAGAAAACTTGTATTGCCAAGTTTGGACTGAAGTCTTTAATTTCATTCTGCATTCACAGATACAGGAGGAAATGAGTTTTCTCGGCAATCCCTCTTCCGTACAATTTTAGTCACGCACGTGGGTGCCGAATTGGCTCGAATGCATCATCTGCCACTCAAGACATGTTATTATACGCATGTAAATCCTTTCTCCACTGCAGGTCCGAGCATCCAGTGCCGAAACAATCGGCGGGGAGCCATCATCTATTCATTTCGGAACCGGTGAGTCTCCAGCTATTCCGAAAAAAATTTAATTTTGTTACGTCACTTTGCAGTGGCGAATTTTTGTGGTTTTGTGACATTTCGGGACCAGCAGACGAAGTGGGCACATTCCAAACACATTTGACTAATAGCGGACGGCTGATGGTGAAAAAGGCGCAGGATCCGAAATGGGTATTTTTCTTTTGTTCGGTCTAATCAATCATAATACGTCATATGGGTTGAAGAGTATTCCTGAGATATCACTTGACAGACAATCGAAGGGGGGGTGGCCCGAAAAAATTTCGAGCAATCGTTGAGGCCTGATTGCAGAAATGGAATAAAATTATTTGGAATATTTTCGCGATATTGCGCCCCCTGATCTTTGGGTAGGTCAGGACCAACTGAAGCGAAGACAAGCAAAATGTAAGAAATAACAAATTTGTGCTAGGCATTCCTTTCACAAAAGGATTCATCCGACTTCACTGCCTCTTAGACGAACGATACAATATTTTACCTTAACGACTTACTAATTTGCCATTTCATTTGAAGAACAACCGCATCAAAACTTCGGACTGTAAAAATACCCTTGTTAAGACAAGCGCGGTTAAAACCATTGTTCGTTCAAAATAGTATATTTGAAATACAATTAGGCCTGTTTGTATCAAGAAAACTAAGCCTTTTCCACAGCGAAACCGACAAGAACGCCTCTCACTCGCTGAAATGGCGCAGACCTCAAATCACTGAGACCGCACTCGCTTGACTCATTGGCAAAATCTCAGAGTTTAGGCATCACCCGGGCACAATTGAAATATCGCTGGCCGTGGTTTGGGATTGGCGGCTACTTGTGGGATCTAATACCAAAAAAAAAAAAAAAAGAAACGTGGAATTTACCAGGTAATCTTTGCCAACACTGCTATGATAGCCAGGTGCTAGCCATTTAGAATCAAAGTAACCAAGTTGAAACTTCTTTGCGGCCGGGCTTTAAACGGGACGTACAGTGCCATTTCGTTTTGAATACTTGAGTTTCGAAGCGCCCTCGACGCTTCGGGGGGCGCAGAGTATGAGTCAGGGCTCACTTTTCCATCGGCATCCAGATGTATATATCTGCACGAGGGACTGGTCACTCAGATGAGATTCTGCATTTTTCCCAAGACTAATGACGGGGCAAATCAGTTGCGCAATATATGCCTCGTATAAGAGAACCTAATCACTCTGTGACGCGTTCTCCTGCGTGGCGCGTTTTCTTCCACTTTCTACTGTCTTCAGTGCAGCCACATTATAGGCTGTGCATGTGGCTGTTGACATCGGGAACCCGATGTCAGCCAAGGCACATCGCCTAGGCTGAGAAACACGTTTGCGGTTCCTTCATCGCTTCGTTCTACAGTCGGGTGGCTAACAACTTTGCTATTCTTTCGCTCCTTTGAGGACACAGTGACAGTGACTCGTAGCCTCCACAAGGCGATACTATCTTTGTAAGACCATCCTTGACCACCACATGGTCTAGCTACTGGTCTCACGGAAGACTACAGATTTCGAGGCAAAAGTGGCAACTGCGACTTTGGGCTTTCGCGTATTATATCCACGGCGGACCGACAACGCGCTGCAACACTTTCTCCATCGCTTCATTCTTAAGTTGGCGTGCTTGTTTCTTTCTTTTCCAAATGTTTACATATCAGTTGTATGCTTACGGTATTTCTAAAATTAAAATAATTTATGGGGGTTTACGTGCCAAAACAACGACCTGATTATAAGGCGCGCCCTAGTGGAGCACTCCGGAAGTTTCGACAGCGAGGGTTTCTTTAACGTGCACCTAATCTAAGTAGACGGGTGTTTTCCCATTTCGCCCCCGTCGAAATTCGTCCGCTGTGACAGGGATTCGATCCTGCTTCCTCATGCTTAGTAGCCCATCACCGTAGCCACTAAGCAATTACGGCGAGTGTGTCGTACTTCTATTTCTCATCCTGCACGTCATAGATAAAAGCAAGCCTTTTATCTACAACACGTAATTTCGTACGAACTTTCACGCATCTATTACCCCTGTTTTATTGTGCCTTTTTCATGGTAGATGTATATGGGTCAGGTGTCCATAGACAAGCCACACAAGAATTCACGAAAGGTTAGCAATGGTGCTGTCCGCTTTATGACTGAATACATGCAGCCTTTACAAATATATCGTCTATATATCGTTTAAGTTGTAGACTTGGCGCAGCTTTTTTTTCTTGTATCTTTTTTTTCTAAGATATCAAGTTTGATGTTATTGAAAGAAAAGGCTGATTATGCGAACGAGAAATTTGCTCTTCACATTCCGTATATTTATACATTATCTTTCTATCTCCTAACAGCTTTGACTGTAAGGCCAAATTGCCCAGAACAGGGTACTAACGAACAGGCTACGTGCCCCTCTACAAGCTCCCACATCGGTATTTGACGAAACTGCTACAATCCCTTCGTGAACTTATATTTAACGTTGAAAGATTACGCTACATGATTACCTCAAACAGGCCTAGGCAGTAGTTCATCGTGACACCTTCACTTACACGAGCATATATGTGACCTACAATCACGGTGTCTCTTACGAGATAAGATGGCGTAAACGGAATAGTAATAAAAGAGGGCGCACATTGACTGCGGTGTTTTAGCTGGACTGGTGTTTGGCCTACCTCGCGTGCAGCCTCCAAATGCAGCTGCTCGGTCCAGCCACGCCGTACGTGTCGCCGTTGCTCTCAGCCTTGAAGGCGTTCAGCATCGTCGACGCGCACGGCAGCGTGTCACGTGGGTGGATGCGTAGCCTGCAGCCGAAGACGTCGAGGCGGTACTCGGCAGAAGGCACGTGGTCGCACTCGATGAACCGGCCACTCATGGTCGCGGCCGCCTCCGCTCCAAGCATACTCGGATGTTGCGCACTGCGTTGACAACACATGACGACTCTGAACACTGATGTTGAACTGCACATTCGTCAAGCAAGGCTCCGAGGAACGCTGCAGCTCGTCTCACGAAACGTGTGCTGATTTATACTAAGTAACCAGCGCCTTCCGAATCGAAACACTAACGATGTGATCACCCATCCGGTTAGCAAGAAACATTGTGCTGAATACGCACAGTAATGTTAGTTATGAAAATCCAACTGCCATGTTTTAAGATACACCATAATTTATTATAACTCATCCTAACCATACCGAAAAGGTTTTATGGATTGCAAAAACGTTATTCTGTGAGTTCCAGGAATTGGTCTTTTCCCTTGTGTTTAAAACTTGTTTTTAAGGCACGATCGAAAAGTGCTCAAGGAGCGGTACTCAAGGTTAGCGTTCTTTTATTCGACTTGATTTATTCAGCCACGCCTTCATTCCAACCAAAAAGAAAACGAACAATAAAGAAATCAAGCACTTTTGTTGTGTTCAATTTTGGCATTCTCTTCATAAACGGGCAAAAACCTCAACTTCATACTTTTATTCCCCGCTTTTCTCTATGTGACTTAGTGTGGTGTCGGGAAAGCCACCCTTTGGAATAAAAAAATGTCTCAATGCGCGTTTCTTAGTTATTTAATTGCCGTTTTGATTCTTACGCAATTTGTATGGTAGCAGACGGCGGCATTGTATATAAACAGGAGGTCCAATTTAGCACGCACCCAAAAATGTTGTTGCATATGTTGTTCTCGGGGCTATTATTATTATTATTATTATTATTATTATTATTATTATTATTATTATTATTATTATTATTATTCTATGCAACCGTGCTAATTTCTTGGCCCATAGGCTGGAACCCTTCCTGAAGCAATTCTATCCAAACAAGTGATGTCATCTAGCTGTGAGGAGAGTTGAAATCAGCTGGGAAAGCAAACCTACGAAGGAACGAATGGATAAATAAAAATGATAGACGATATATTCACGCGTAGATGATAAGATACTCCCAATTTGCGGAGGGGTTCTCTTTGGCACATATCGTGTTCTTCGTTCCTTCTCCAGTCTTTTTGTAGAAGAATAGCAATAATTGCCCTTTCCGCAGGCTTTATCTTCCTTCTCCCAGACAAGTGCCGATGCGAGACATTGCCGAATTCGCACGAATACATTCGATGCCCTGAATCCTAACTCCTTGCTTGGCCTTGGGACGTGAGGATTAAGCGATGAAATTGGCTGTATTTACGGCATATAGCGGAATATGACGGACTGAGTGAGCCCACATGTTCATTTGAAGCGTAAACGAGTGTACAAAGATATTTCAAATGCGTTCGTAAAAATTTTGCACAAAGTTAACGAATTCTTAACTCTGCAGCAAAAAGATTTCTCCAATTTTTGTATGCTGTTCCTGTTATCACGGTTACCTGAAACGGATATATCTGCCCTGGGAATTTATAGCTTATCTTAAGTTGTTCCAGTATTTACTATTCGTTTGCATTAGTCCAACCCTCAAATTAGCGTTGTTTTACAGAGCGGTTTTTAAAATATAATCTTTATCCACTTTATATTTATCAGCGTTTACATAACCTGACCTAACTGCGATATCGTTCTCTTTTTTTTCGTTGTAATTGCTATTGTTGAATTTAACATGGACTACTTAATTTAAGAATCGTCCTCAGAGAGTCCGGAGATTCTAACGTTCTTCATTAAAATGCAACAAAAATGAAATTCCCGATATATTGCATTCAAAGCAACAAATACTCTCCGTTCCAATGAATTTCGATTGGATCTCCTCACTTTCGAAATGAAGGATTCCAGCAGAGACAATACCGTAGACACCTAGAATTATATAAAGCAAGGTAACATGAAGCAGCTACGCATCGTCGTGAATTTCGCGATGCATATGGCGTTTTACCAGCGGCAATGCATCGAGGATAAAATGAACTTCTGCGGTTTTACGCGCCATAATTCCGATCTGATTATAAGGCGCGGCGTAGTGCAAGAAACTGCAGATCTACAGATTAACTCTACAGTCTCCAGATTAATTTCAACCACCTGGAGATTTTTACCGAGCACCCAATGCACAGTACATGGGCGTTTTCGCATTTCGCCCCCACTGAAATTCGGCTGCCGCGTCCGGGATTTGATTCCACTACCTCGTGCTTAAAGCACAACACCAAAGTCAATAAGCAACCAGGGCTGGTGAAAATGCAGACGATAGAACGCACGTCAACGTTACGGCTAATCAGCAACAGACGTGTCAAAGCAGCAACATTTGTGGAAGTTGCATACTCTTCCTCCGAAATTGACCACGATCAACGCATAGTTGCAGGTGCTGAATAACCGCACATAGATGTGTCGGCTAATCATGCGAGAGACTAATTTAAAGGGACATATAATGAATTCGCTTAATAATCATCTGGGCATTTAAACATTGAGGTCCGCTGGAATGTGAACGCAAGTGTGCAATGTGTGCGGCTTCCGACGCATTTGATTTCTTTAAATATCGTAAATGTTCTAATATTAAGCGTACTGTTATGAAAGTGAATTCATTCCAACCATACAAAAACCGTCTGTTAGCTTAACGTGTTACAACGTGTACAATCTCGCCCATCGATCGTGTTATTGCGCAATACAAGCTGAATAATGTGCTACATAGCCAATTGCTATATCAGAGGTATTACTAATTTGTGCTACTGTGTACTCCTCAACAAGTTACACGCCGTCTTTGTTTTTTTTTTTTTTTGCGAGGCAAAACAATCCGTCCATTGGATTTTGACAACAGTATAGAAAGAAAAGAAAATTTGTCCACTGTGGATGTTCGCAGTGGTCCTGATATATGATTTAGAAAATACCGAATTATTCGTTACCTGTATATTAGAAGGCGAACGGTGACCCTCGAGGCTACCACCATCTGGTGCCAGGCTCCTTGCACGGTCCATGGTGGTTGCATGGTGTCACACTGAGCCACGGTGTCCTTGACGCCCATATCAACGAGCGGGTACCACTCGGTCCTCGGGAACAGCCTGCTGTAATGTCCTGTGAGGCTGCCGCAATTGCGTTCGGTGACCTTGGACCACGGCTTGAGCACAAGGTCCCGATTGTCTGGGAGGACGTCCTGGATGGCCAAGTTGCCGAAAACGTAGGACACGTCATCCTTGGCCGCATCTGGAAGTGCGGCGAGTGCAAACGAGGAAGGCGTCTTGCGGGATGGCGTCTCTTCCGAGATGGTTGACAGGCAGCCTTGGAGGATACGGTGGATTTCCATGCCGCCAGGTGCACCGATCCCCATGACAGGTTGTAAGACGATGCCGTTCCTTTCTGCGATGGTTCTAAGTGCGTCCGCCACGATGAGCTGCATCTTCGAAAGCGCGAGAGAGATTCTCCTTCGCGCGTGGGCCTCGCGTGCCAGCGCGCGAGGGCGTGTCCTGCGTGTCCTTCTTTTTCCTCTCTTCCATTTCAGAACGTTGCTTAGCGAGTCATGGCGTTTTGCTGATACATTCTATTTTGGCCCACTCGCGAGCTCTAGCCGTGAGTGAAATTGGCTGAAATAAGAGTTTATAAAACCACCACCACCACCATCATCATTATCGTCATCATCGTCGTCAATATCATCATCATCATCATCAACCTGGTTACGCCCACTGCAGGGCAAAGGCCTCTCCCATACTTCTCCAACAAACCCGGTCATGTACTAATTGTGGCCACGTCCTCCCTACAAACTTCTTAATCTCATCCGCCCACCTAACTTTCTGCCGCCCCCTGCTACGCTTCCCTTCCCTTGGAATCCAGTACGTAACCCTTAATGACCATCGGTTATCTTCCCGCCTCATTACATGTCCTGCCTATGCCAATTTCTTTTTCTTGATTTGCCATCGGCCATACCATGCTGAATACGCCGGTTCTCGTCTTTTTCTTGATTTGAACTAAGATGTCATTAACTCGCGTTTGTTCCCTCACCCAATCTGCTCTTTTCTTATCCCTTAACGTTACACCCATCATTCTTCTTTCCATAGCTCGTTGCGTCGTCCTATATTTAAGTAGAACCCTTTTCGTAAGCCTCCTGGTTTCTGCCCCGTACGTGAGTACTGGTAATAGAAAGCTGTTATAAACTTTTCTCTTGAGGGATAATGGCAACCTTCTGTTCATGATCTTAGAATGCCTGCCAAACGCACCCCAGCCCATTCTTATTCTTCTGATTATTTCAGTCTCATGGTCCGGATCCGCAGTCACTACCTGTCCTAATTAGATGTATTCCCTTACCACTTCCAGTGCCTAGCTGCCTATTGCAAATTGCTGTTCTCTTCCGAGACTGTTAAACATTATAAAACCATTTATAAAACCGGCAGTCAGTAAAAAAAAAAGGGGGAGGGGGTCGACACAACGCATGTTGACTATACGGATTTCCTTATTGAAAGGCATGTCAAACGCTTAAATACTTTTATGAGACAACTGCTGTTTAGATTTGGGCAATACTTGTTGTATTTATTAGATAAAATTTCAGGCTATCTAGTTCGAGAAGCACAATATCAAATTATGGCTGTGCATAGTTCTGAACAGGATCGATGGGAACGGGTGTGTCCAGAAAATATACACACGCAAATTTTACACATCTATTTATTTATTTATTTATTTATTTATTTACGTACCTACTTCGCCCATGGGGCATTACAGAAGGGAGGACAGATAATCAATATAATATACAAGATTGCACACTCTTAAAAGGTTAAACGCTTCAGACCATGGGTACAATACCAATCATACATGTTACATTCTGAGGGAGCGCATGAGACAGCACAAAGAACAAGTTTCGCCCAGGTAACAAGATACACTCATTGTCACAGCACGCTAGCCAACATTGCAAAACATAAACATAAAGAAGATTTCAAATGGCGAGTGCATTTTTATCTGCAAATATATGCTTGGAGAGCAGTGGGGAATGAGACATCAGAAGCAACTTCAATTAGCTCAGGAGGCAGCAGTTTCCATTCGTGTATTGTACGGGGGAAAAAATGAGTTTTGGTATGTTGTTGTGCGCGCGCATATTTCTTTTATCTTAAGTGGTCGCGGCGCCCGGATATGTATGTTGGTGGTTTTAGATAAGTCTCTTTGTTTAGTTGTGTGCGATTGAAGACGATATCTCGAAGGAAAGAGAGGCGGGAAACAACGCGGCGTAGTGAAAGATCTTCCAAATATATGTGCCGATTTATTTCTGTGATGCTGCTTGGAAAGGAGTAAATGCAGGTTATGAAACGGGCCACACGTTTCTGTATCGCTTCTAAGCTATTCACAAGAATTTGTGTATGCGGGTCCCACACAACAGACGCGTATTCGAGAATCGGGCGAACGTTGCTTAGGTAAAGTGTTCTCTTGACATCTAGTGGCGCGTGCCTAAAGTTCCGTTTGATAAAATTAAGTACTCGCCCTGCTTTTAAAGTGATGCTTTGAATGTGACGATTCCATGTCAGATCGGCGGAAAATGTGACACCTAAGTATTTAGCTTCGCGTGTTTCTGATAAAGGGGAGCCGTTCAAGTAATACTGTGTACGGATTGGTTGCCGCTTGCGGGTGAAACAAATATGCTTACATTTTGAGATGTTGAGGGACATAAGCCACCTGTCACACCATGAAGAAATCTTATTTAGGTCTGTCTGTAATGCTACGCGGTCTTAACCATTATTAATTTCTCTGTAAAGTACGCAATCGTCTGCGTACAGCCGGATTTTCGAGGTGATTCCTGTGCCAATGTCATTTATATTTATAAGAAATAAAAGAGGACCTAAGACGGAACCCTGCGGAACGCCAGAAGATACGCATGCATATTCTGATTCTGTGCCATTAAGTACCACTCTTTGTAAACGACCTGTCAAGTAGTTCTTGAGCCAATAAAGTATTTTTTCTGGTAAACCAAGAAGTGAAAGCTTATGAAGTAAGAAAACATGGGACACTTTGTCAAACGCTTTCTGGAAATCTAATAGTATACAGTCTATTTGTAAACCTTTGTCAAATGATGTGAATATGTCATGGGTAAATTCCGCTAACTGAGTTACGCATGAGTGACCAGCAGTAAACCCGTGTTGGTAAGGAACAAAGAAACTGTTGTTTTGAAGGTGGGAAAAGATGTTCGTGTAAATTATGTGCTCCAGGGTTTTGCAACACACAGATGTTAAGGATATAGGTCTATAGTTTATGACACTGTCACGGGGCCCGCTTTTATGAATGGGAGCAATGTCGCCCATAATTCTACAGCAAGAACAGACAACGCGCTTCTATCAAGTGCATTTCTTAGAGCGTATAAAGCGGGCAAACGTGATATATGAAAACAGAGTCTACGTGAAATTATTACAATGTTTACAAGTGTCTTGTGAAATTCATAATAAAAATAGTGGTATAGTTCGGAAAGGTGTGTCATATATCACGTTTATCTGGTCTATGCGTATTATTAGGTGAAGTTTAGTGATTGGTAATATTGTTTTTCAATACTGAATTACAGAGTTGTAAACATGGCGCTTGGCTTTCTGGTATTTTGAAGATATAGAACATTATTATTTATATATTTATTTATTTCTTCATAATGTCAACCCTCTGCTGAGGGTTCTTACAGGGAGGGCTTTAAATACAGGCACACCAAATATACAGGTGCATCGAGCGGCAGCGGAATCACAAAAATAAATGTTTCACAATATTTCAAATTGACAAACATCATTGGCATTAGCCACAAAGCTTAGTATCGCGTCCGAAAATTCATTAACCGTAGGGAAAAAAGGCAAGCGGGCGTAGTATGGGCGTAAAACATATTGGTGATTAACACAACTGCTTCGTTTTCCTGGAAGTTGCGCATGCTCATCTTTGTTGATTTTTAAATGTCCATGTAGTATACTAAAAACACTTTGAGACGAATTTTTTGTCTTCGTACCTCTAGTATTTCCAGTTCACAAGACGGCAACATGAGTGTGATGGAATCTAAACGGCGGTACTTTGAGCATATAAAGCGCGCGGCACGACGTTGAACTTTTTCTAACCTTGTAGTCATTTCTTTCTGATGTGGGCTCCAGATGGCTGAGGCATATTCAAGTAAAGGTTATAAAAACATTATATAAACACTGGCGGAGTAAGTAATAAATGTATTTACTGCACTTGATGTTGCCTTTTTCTTTGAAATGCAACAAACCGCATCGAAATTACTGTTGTGGTTGCCGAGTAAAAAGAAATCTGGTAATTTCACACGAGGCGAAGCATCGATATCGATGGCAAATTATTAGGCTGCTATACGGAGGGAAGATAGTGTTACGTGAAGCTGAAGTCGAATACTATTTACAATTTATTTACAGGTAAGCTCACGGAGGCCAAAATGGCGACGCTATATCAAACCGGCACACACGTCGTCTTCGTCCTCCTCAGTGCAGCCACACTGTGGCGGCTGTTCCGTAGCATCACCCCCGGCTGTAGAAGCACCGTCCCGGTGCTTAATCTACACATCCGCGGTGAAAGGTGTGTGGTAGGGTTTTAGTCTTGCCACGTGAACGATGTCACTTGCAGCTGATGATGACGCTGAGAGATCGGCGGGGATGATTTCATACGTGACATCGGTCACTTGGCGTACCACACGGTAAGGGCCTGTGTAGCGCGACAGCAGCTTTTCGGAAAGGCCCACACGGCGAATGGGTGACCAGAGAAGCACCAGAGAACCCGGAGAAAAGTGCACGTCACGACGGTGGCAATCATAGAGGCATCTCTGATGCTCCTGTGAGGCCTCGAGACGGGTGCGGACGAGCTGGCGCGCGTGGTCGGCGTGTGCGATCGCGTCGCGGGCGTATTCAGGGGTGGAACGTGTGGCCGAGGGCAGCAAAGTGTCCAAGGGCAACACGGGTTCTCGGCCATATAGGAGATAGAACGGTGAATAGCCGGCGGTGTCGTGACGCGATGAATTATACGCGAACGTCACATATGGTAAGTGAAGATCCCAGTCGTGGTGGTCGGTCGCAACGTACTTGGAAAGCATGTCGGTGATGGTTCGATTGAGGCGCTCCGTGAGGCCGTAGGTCTGGGGGTGGTAGGACGTGCTGAACTTGTGCTTTGTCGAGCAGGAGCGGAGTATGTCCTCGACGACTGCCGACAGAAAGCTGCGGCCACAGTCAGTGAGTAATTGGCGCGGAGCACCGTGCACTAAAATGATGTCATGGAGCAGAAAGTCAGCGACGTCAGTAGCGCAACTTGTCGGGAGCGCTCTCGTGATTGCGTACCGCGTAGCATAATCGGTAGCGACGGCGACCCATTTATTTCCGGAGCCCGAGAGAGGAAACGGTCCAAGCAGGTCTAGACCAACACGGAAAAAGGGTTCCGGTGGGATGTCGATCGGCTGGAGATATCCAGCTGGAGGTGTGGAGGGCTTCTTCCGGCGCTGACAGGGCTCACAAGCGGCAACGTAGCGCCGCACGGAGCGGGCGAGACCCGGCCAAAAGAATCGACGGCGTACACGGTCGTATGTGCGTGATACGCCCAAGTGTCCAGCTAAGGGAGCATCGTGAAGTTGCTGGAGGACAGTCGAACGCAGGTGCGATGGAATGACGAGCAGAAGGTCAAGGCCGTGTGGATCGAGATTACGGCGGTGTAATGTCCCCTCCTTAAGGAGAAACATCCGGAGAGAGGCGTCGCCAGGAGTTGACTCCAGACGGTCGATGAGGGCGCGTAATGAAGGATCGCGCCGTTGCTCGTTGCCGATTTGAAGCAACTGGGACACAGAGAAAACGCAAGCGATGGCGTCCGCATCAGCCGGTTTGTCGACGGGGTAGCGGGACAAACAATCGGCATCCTGGTGCAAGCGTCCCGTCTTATATACCACAGAGAAGGTATATTCTTGCAGGCGTAACGCCCAGCGAGCGAGTCGTCCCGTGGGGTCCTTGAGCGAGGATAGCCAGCAGAGAGCGTGGTGATCAGTGATGACACAGAAGGGGCGTCCGTACAAGTATGGACGAAATTTCGCAACAGCCCACACAAGAGCCAGGCACTCGCGCTCTGTGATTGAATAATTGCGCTCGGCGGGTGATAGGAGTCGGCTGGCGTAGGCTATAACGCGATCATGTCCACGCTGGCGCTGTGCTAACACTGCTCCTATGCCGTGACCACTGGCATCAAGTCGAACTTCCGTTGAGGCAGACGGGTCAAAGTGGGCCAAAATCGGAGGCGTGGTAAGGAGAGTAGTCAGCTGCGAGAAAGATGAGGCATGGTCAGGACCCCAAGAAAAAGGGGCGTCTTTCTTCAAGAGGTCGGTAAGGGGACGTGCGATGGTCGCAAAATCCTTCACAAAGCGTCGGAAATAAGAGCACAGCCCTACGAAACTACGAACGTCCTTGGTAGACTTCGGAACAGGAAAATTCGTAACGGCGCGAATTTTGTCCGGATCGGGTCGCACGCCTCTGGCGTCTACGAGGTGTCCAAGGACGGCGATTTGGCGGCGAGCGAAATGACATTTTGACGAGTTCAACTGGAGGCCGGCTCGGCGGAACGCGTCAAGAATCGCTGAAAGACGGTCTAGATGCGTGTCGAGTGTGGGCGAATAAACTATAACGTCTTCCAGATAGCACAAACAGGTGGACCACTTGAACCCCTGAAGCAAAGAGTCCATCATTCGTTCGAAGGTGGCGGGCGCGTTACAGAGACCGAAAGGCATCACCTTGAACTGATAAAGGCCGTCAGGGGTAACAAATGCAGTCTTCTCTCGGTCCATGTCATCGACGGATATCTGCCAGTAGTCGGACCGTAAGTCGATAGAAGAAAAATAGGTGGCACCGTACAGGCAGTCTAGAGCGTCATCAATACGTGGCAAAGGGTACACGTCCTTTTTTGTGATTTTGTTCAGGTGGCGATAATCTACACAAAAGCGCCACGTTCCATCCTTCTTTTTGACAAGTACGACGGGAGATGCCCAGGGACTACAGGAAGGCTCGATAAGGTCCTTTGCAAGCATCTTTGTGACTTCCTGTTGGATAACAGCGCGTTCTGACGTAGAAACACGGTATGGACGTCGGTGAATAGGGTTCGCATCGCCAGTATTTATGCGATGGGTCACGACGGACGTTTGACCTAAGGCTCTGTTGTCAAAGTCAAAAATGTCGCGATAGCCTTCAAGAACGCGGCAAAGAGCTTCAGCTTGAGCAGGTGTAAGGTCAGAGGAGACCATCTTCTTAATGTCGACATCAGTACCGTGCGATGACGTCACGGTATGGGCTGAGCTGTAACGATCTTCCACGGTGAATGGCTCGACCTCATCATCCTGCAAAGCGCGAATTATAGCCAAGGAGATCCCCTGAGGCAGAACTTGCGCGGTTAGCGCGAAATTGACAAGTGGAAGGCAGGTGCGGTTGCCAGTAATTTTCAGCACAGTGTGGGGCACGGTAACACCATGCGTAAGCATAACGGCCGGAATTGGTGCGGCCACGTAATTGCCGTCAGGTACAGCTGGAGAGGACAAGTCGACGTGGGTCACAGAGTGAGGTGGTAGGCGAATAAAATCTATGCAGCTCAGATGGCTTGGAGGCAGGTCCACAGGGTCGGCAAGGAGGGGCAAGTCAAGGCGAAGTGAGCCGGCGGAACAGTCAATGAGGGCAGAATGATGGGCAAGAAAATCCAGACCGAGAATGAGTTCGTGAGGGCAATGCTCGATGACGGTGAAGAGAACGACGGTGTGTCTCTCAGCAATGGTGAGTCGGGCAGAACACATGCCAGCAATAGCGACAGTCCCTCCGTCGGCGACTTGTACAACTCGGTTCGGGGCAGGCGTCAGAACTTTCTTGAGCCGACGGCGAAGAGCAGCACTCATAATGGACACATGCGCCCCGGTGTCAATCAACGCGCACACAGGAACATTGTCGACGAGAACGTCCAAAAGATTCTTGTGCGTGGGTAAGGTGCAGCGAGGATTTTGCGCCAATGTCGTCAATGCAGCTTCACCTCCGGAAGCTGCACTGTCTAGTTTTCCGGTCGGGGGTGCGGCGAGTAGGTCGGAGAAGGAGCACGGCGTGACGGGGGCGAGCGAGATAGGCGGCGGGAGGGAGAAGGCGAGCGGGAGTAGCGGGGTCGTGGCAAAGGTGTCGCAGGGTCAGGTGATGGAGCGGGCATAGAAGGGGCGAAGGAAAAGGATGCGGTATAGGGGCAAGGGGGGTAATCAGGATAATAGCGCGTCGGAGAAGTCCAGCGGCTGCGGCAGTGGCGAGCGACATGTCCAATGCGTCGGCAGTTAAAACAAATTGGCTTGTCGTCCACGGTTCGCCATTCCGAGGGGTTGCGCGGTCCATAAGAGGAGTAAGAAGAGCGCGGTGGGGACGTGCGTGGAGACAAAGGTTCCGAGCGTACGGGACGAATGGATTGCACGCCGACGTTGGACAACTCTTGACGGACGACGGCCTGGATCAAGGAGATTGTCACCGGAGAAGGTTCAGGTAACGGGAATGAAGGGGCCGCCGGTTGTGCCGCTTCGACCTCACGACGAATGATACGGGTCAAGTTGTCACATCGCGACGGCTGGTGGAAGAGGTCGTCACAGGATGACGTGGCAGCTGTGTTGGGAAGTCGCGTGATGTGCTGGGATACCCGGCGGCTTTTAGCATGCTCGAGACGGCGGCACTCCTTGAGGATGGTATCGATGCTGGTGACGTTCGTAAACACCAGTAAATTGAAGGCGTCGTCAGCAATGCCTTTGAGCACGTGATTAACCTTATCCTCCTCAGTCATGTTCGGGTCAGCCTTGGCACAAAGGGCCAACACGTCGAGAATGTACGACACGTAGGACTCGGTCGACGTCTGCACACGTGTGGCAAGGGCTTTCTTGGCGTTGACTTGTCGACCAAACGGATTGCCAAAAAGGCCGCGTAGCTTGTCTTTGAAGAAATCCCAGCTCGAGATCTCCTCTTCGTGAGTCTGGAACCACGCCAAAGGAGCTCCGTCGAGGTAGAAAAGTACGTTGGCAAGCATAACAGTCGGATCCCACCTGTGACTGGTGCTGACACGTTCGTATAAGTGGAGCCAGTCGTCAACATCAGGACTGCCGACTCCGTTGAAAACACCAGGATACCGAGGTGGGGAAACGGCGACGTAGGTCGGGGCTGCAGGCGGAGACGCTTACGCAGTTGAAGTGCCGCCAGCAGGAGCCGAAGTTGCATTGTCGCCGTTGCGACCGCTGCGAAGCTCCATGACGGGTACGGGGAACGTCCACCTCCACCAAATTAATGTTACGTGAAGCTGAAGTCGAATACTATTTACAATTTATTTACAGGTAAGCTCACGGAGGCCAAAATGGCGACGCTATATCAAACCGGCACACACGTCGTCTTCGTCCTCCTCAGTGCAGCCACACTGTGGCGGCTGTTCCGTAGCAATAGTAAGTACTTTTATCGGCCGTAAACTTGTAAACATTCGCGTATAAACTAAATTAACAAGAATGGTTTTATGCGCGCATAGGTAAACATGAACGCATCTCACTAGGTGACCGCGGACACTCGCTGTCAAAATGTTGGCGTCCCGAAGAGCGGCATATGCAGCGAGCGAATTGACTTTCGTGCTGTCTCTCACTTCAGCGCGTACTAAGCACGGCAAGCACCGCGCACACGAAACCATCAGCCATTGGCACACCTACGACTATGTACAGTACCGACCGCCTGTCGCCTTCACGATAGCGCCGGGGCGACCGCTCTAAGCCGTGCCATACGCAAACGCCGCCAGAGGAGAACGTGCCTTCTCCTCTCTTCGCCGCTCTCCCGGTGCCTTGCGCACGATGCAAGACGGCGCGCTTG
The DNA here is from genome assembly GCF_023375885.2 of Dermacentor andersoni. Classification (NCBI taxonomy): domain Eukaryota; kingdom Metazoa; phylum Arthropoda; class Arachnida; order Ixodida; family Ixodidae; genus Dermacentor; species Dermacentor andersoni. Next base: position 318,743,158 of record NC_092814.1, on the reverse strand, counting down.
CTGCCCGCCTTCCACCCTTGAACGAGTGAGATCGAGCAACCATCTTCGGCTAATCCTTGCACGCTCTCACTTGCACCTATAGAATGCAGCTCGCGGCCACGCCGTTATGGAACTTCCACTTTATACGGAATATCATGGCGAGGGTGTCTGCGGAAATGTGCCTGGAAGTGTCTATATAATGGCTTTTGCAATGGCACGATGAGGGCTCCCGAGCTAAAGCTAAGACATGTCACACATACTGTTATACAGAGGTACAGCGCGTTCAAAGTGGCGAAATCGTCAGGGCAGTCAAATAATGCAAGATGTCAACGTGAATTCCTCCCTGTCTATCTGCAGACTCCCCGTAGCGCCTGCAGCCTGCACCTACGAAGGCGTATCACCTCTTTCTAGTGACTTGTATTGCTGTGTTATTCTCGTACTGTTCAATTGTATCATTCCCCGTCCAGAGGGCAAGAAGTGCCCACGCGGGCACTACGCACACATCGTTGTGCAGGAGAGCCCGCCGTCTGCTTCATCATGATCATCATTCCAAACATTTATTGGTTTCTATTTGCAGGGTCTTTTGTGGATGTCTTTCAGGGTCTTTTTTGAGCGTCTTTATTGGGTTTAGCAGGGGTGGGACCCTTTTCCCAGTGCTCCAGCGGGTTCGGCAGTCCTGCGTGCTCGCTGCACAAGACCAATTTGGCCCTAGGAGCAGTCGCCGGCCAGCGGAGCCTTCCATTGCTCCCCACTTGGATTTATGATTTTGGGGACTGCTGTCATATGTTGGCATTCCCCTGTGATCTGATATATGGTGGCCTCCGGGTATTTAGCTGCGCATCTGGCGAGGTACACGTTTAACTGGGTACATTTAAGTTGGGCAAGGTTCCTGTCTGGAGCTGTCTGGAATCAGTGACCTCCGCCCTCGGGAATTATTTATGTGCGGAAGGATATCCTATCCTGGTTCTTCTGCAGTAGTGTGCCAACAAATCCGTCTATTCATGTGGAACAGAAGGTCCACTTTCGAGTGTATCTCTTTCGGGTACTCGGATTGTATACCGTTGAGCCACCTGTCCGTCTCTTCGTTCCCCGCTATTCCTGCATGCCCCCGCACCCACAGGATGTTGTGTTGGATCAGCTGTGGCTGTGTTGTGGTGAGTGTTACGCCGCCCCATAGCTCGAGGAGCACACAGAGTGCGCGGTGGCCTATTCTGTTGTTCAGTAAATGTCGGCAGGCGTCTTGTGAATCAGTTGGAATGCTTAGTTATTTGCCGGTTCTGAAGCCATCCGCCGTAGCTAGAGCGATAGCTCCTCAGCTTGAGTCACGCTTGTTTAGTTTATATAGCCGCTTGTAATTTCGGAAAGGCTTGCGTTGATGACCATGGCCATTATGCATCCTCGTTCGGAATATTGCGCGGCTGCGTCCACGTATACTACGTCGTTTTTGGTGGAGAACGTGCGTTTGATGTCAGTGTGTTGGATGTCTTCAGCTGATGTCGCGTCCGTTGGGTTCGCTTTTTTTAAAATATGTTTGCGAAACTTTCGCAGATCTTGTAATAGAACTTACAAAACATATTTCTTGTTGATAAATTTTGCACGGCATATGCACTCCGTGGAACGATAAGGAAATGAAAGAAGGCTCCCCACGATTTGACCACGTGAGCCTGTCTTTGTCGTCCGCCCATGAGGTGACGTGCAAGTGATGTTAGCCAATAAAACTAGACGCGTCCCTGGGGTTAAATATCATGTTTCCATACGACTAGTTCATGTATGAGACGCGGTCTGCAGACCTCACGAAAAGTACAAGCTTGGCCGAACTCCAAGCCTTCCTTCATAGAACCTCTGCTCTTTGAAGGTACCCTACCCCATATGGAATCAACAGATAATCAAATTAAGAAAACACAGGGGAAATATTTCTTGTTTTGCTTGGAGTGCAGAATTTATAAGCCAACGGAAAATAAAAGTCGACGAGAAAATACGTAGTACGGTTAGAGTGTGTAGTGCGATTATTCAAGCGGTAGGCTGCGGTATGGGTCAGGCGTTTTCGCTCCCTCTCTCGTAATCCATAAATAGCTTGGGAACTTGAAGGTCTCGCTTATTTCATGACGTTTCAATGTGAAAAATAATGTTTCATAGCGATCTCGTTTAAATTACTCAGCTTATATTTAATTCTCGAGCGCTCGAAGGAGTTCAACGGATACTTTAGCTCATCCGAAGGCGCTATGAAGACGACGGAATAACCGTGGTATGACGATCCTGAAATAATGAAGACAGTATAACGAGGAGAGTACAACGACGACGGCATGATGATAATGGGATGACGACCGAGCGTATGACGATGTTGCCTTGACGACGAAGACATGACGATGAAGGTATGACGAGAATCGCATGACGAATCGGCTATGACGACAATGGAAGGGCCATGATGTCTTCACTACGCAGATATGACAAGGACTGCATGAAAATGAATGTATGTCAACGCCAAAATGACAGCGATGGCATAACGCTGGCATGTTCGTGACTGAATGCCGACAGCGTCATAGCGATGAAATGATGTAGGAATGACGTCGATTAAACGACTAAAGAGTTGTGATAATAGGATGAGGACGAGTGTGCGATGATGTTGGAATCACGACATCTGTATGATGACGATCATGTGAAGAAAAGCGCGTGACGAGCCTTGTTTGACGACGTTGTAGGACGACGATGGCGTAACGATGACGGCGTGACATGAACTGTATAATAATTACATTACGATGATTACGTGATATAGCTCGGCGACGACTTGGTGTGACGACGCCGATGGGGAAATGACGGCGTCACAAGCACGGGGAGGCGACGACGGCCCATAACCAGTGGCACACACCCCTGAAAACTGCATACTGCACAATATCTGGGTTCAGCACGCTTGTGCGGACGGCGCCAACGACTTAAAACTAAGAAATGAGCTAAGCAAAACTAACACTTAAAAATAACTTGCCGATTGTTATGCCCGAACCCACGCCCTCCGCAGGGTACGGCTCATAACGCTCCTACTTACCTTTTTTTTTTTTCTCTCACACTGTCTCTTATTACAACGGAGCTGTATGTAACTATGATGCCATAGAATTTTCGTGTCCGCATACAAAACTATTATCATCAATGGCTCATACGCCCGTAAGTAAGCAAAAAATGCAATGGCTCATACCGCTATAAGCAAGAGGCTACAAGCACTCAGCAATGTGAAGCGAACAGCTTTTACAGCATTTCTAATCACGCATGCTACATACACAATGCCATGTCGAAAACAGTCATCATCAATGGCTCATACCCCGGTTGGAAATGGCTTATACCCTCGTTAGCAAGAAAGCAAATTCAATGTCTAGTAGCGGCGTAAGGTAAATGGCTACTCAATTGCGTTGGTACTATCTATGGTGTCGATGTGGGTGATTTAAATGTGTATGTTTCGGGACGGAAAAGGGAGTGGTTTGCCCGTTTCGTGTTGTAGGAATATTGCTTGCGATGCGACAACGATCCGGCCCAACCGACCAACCAGTGGCGTACATGCATCGATTTGACATAATCATAGCACGTGTTTGCAGTTGTGAGTATGCAGACCAGTGCTCATCACAGTGACTATAAAGCCATTGTAACCGTCGTTACTAGGTGACAATCGAATATTATTCGAGCGCAGTGGGTTCTGGAATAGAGTAGTCGTTATTCTAAAATTCGAATATTTTTTTAATATTATCGAATACATTACGTTGTGGACTGTACACTGCTGGAAAAAAAAAGTGTTTGCACTAAATGTTAAAGAAAAAATCTCGTTCTTTGAAGCTAATAAACGATTATTATAGCTTTCGCGAAGAAGTAATGCCATTGTGACGCTGGTGGGGGCCGTATCTCAGAGGCCTCAGGAGTTCTCCGAGCCCACGCATAGTGGTTCCGCTGTGACCCCTGCCGCCTCCATGGTGGAAGGAGCCAGTGCTGCTCCATCGTCTTCAAAGGCGCTGCAGACACCAGACCCGCAGGGCCCTAAAATCAACCAAAACTCAAGGTCTGAGGCAGGTGCCTCGGCCCGCAACTCTCGGTTCTCCAGTGCCTCAGAGAGAGAGAGAGAGCGATGGAAGTCGACGAAAAACCCGGTGTTATCGACGCCGAAGGACAAGCGCTCTCTCAAGCGCGGAAACAGGGACAAGTTCCCCATAACCACGTTAAATAGGAAAGCAAAAACCTAAAGGTTATCGCTCTTTTCTTTTAGTCTGCTTCGTATCTATGTCACCGTACTTCGTTCTTATCTCTTATTTACTCGTATTGCCATTTTTGACGTTTCAGTTTCGAAATGGATTTTATTATGCAGGGGAATTTCAGGAGGCTCTTACGACACTTAGGTGACATAAAGTGCATGTTTTGTACCGTCTATCCCGCGGAATTGTGCTTACACGAAACAAACCTAAGCGAAAAACAAATTTTTTTTAAATGGCTGTACTGTCGTACGGTGCGACCGTACTCAGGTGAACCGCGTTTCGGGTGCTGCAGCCATTGTTCTGCAGGGTGGTATCACAGCTAGAGAAGCAGCTGCCATTAACAGTCACATAGAACCCGTTTCTGTCGCCGCTTGAGCAAACAAAAGCATCACCATTTGTTCAGTATACATTCCACCGCATTCACAATTTATTGTAAGAGATCTAAAGTTAATTTTAAGCCAGCACCCGCCGTGGTTGCTCAGTGGCTGTGGTGTTAAGCTGCTGAGCACGAGGTAGCGGGATCGAATCCCGGCCACGGCGGCCGCATTTCGATGGGGGCGAAATGCGAAAACACCCCTGTACTTAGATTTAGGTGCATGTTAAAGAACCCCAGTTGGTCGAAATTTCCGGAGTCCTCCACTACAGCGTGCCTCATAATCAGAAAGCTGGCTTAATTTAATTTTAAGCCAGCTCCTTGAACCTTTTTTTAATAGCGGGTGATTTTAACGCACCTAGCACGTTATGAGGTAGCAAAATAACCGATACCAGGAGAAAAGCAATTGAATATTTTATCTTAACAAACGACATATGCCATTTAACACTGGTGCTGCAGCCTATTGCTTCCTGTGCACCGGTGCTACGAGGTGTCTAGATCTGGCGCTGTGCTGTCCATCTCTCTTTGGCGTTTTTCAATGAAGTGCTATCGATAATCCCTATGGTAGTGACCATATGCCTGCCGTCATTAAGAAAAGCTCTAATTTCCCTGCAGTACGATTAAGATCACGCAATTGGAAAATCCATCTAGCAGATTTGCCTCTATTCACTAAAAAGGCCAGTCCGGGTAACATATCAGATGAGATAACAACTGACGAAAACAATGAAACGATTACTGCCTTTACACTTGCTGCCGCAGAACAGAAAAACCCGTAATCCTCCGGCTTATCAGGAAAAAAATTAAAATTCTGGTGGATGAACTAGAGTAAAAAATCTAAAATAATACAAATCAAAGCACGGGGTATCTTTCGGTGACACCCAACCCAAGATAACCTACTCTCTTTCATAAAAGCAAAAGCGAACGCCAGGTACACACCGAGACAAGCCGAAAGGCTGTCCTGCAAAAACAATGTATCATAAATAGCTCGATAACATCCAGAAGAATGCGGGGTCAGCTTCGTAAGTTTACAGGCGACTACGGTCCTTACTCTATCCCCATTCTCTCAAACCCAGGCACGCAAACAGATTTAAAGGAAAAGCAGACGTATTAGGCCAGCATTTCCAGGACGTATCAAGATCACTAAATTATTCTGCTACATTTCAAAGATACAAGCAATCAGAAGAAAAACTGAAGCTTCCGACCACGAGAAGTTAAGAGTGATATTGTATAATGGCCAGATTAACGGTTACGGAAATTAACAGAATACTCAGTACTGGCAAAAAAAAAAAACAGCACCTGGTCCGGACACAGTGCATTACGAAATGCTCGCTCACATATCCCTTGAAGCAGTTGAAACCTTGCTTCGTTTTCTTTTACATAATCTGGGAGACGGGAAAACTGTCGAATGAGTGGAAGAAACCATAATTGCTTGCTTGAAAGCTGGAAAGCATCCTACAAGAGCAACTAACTACAGACCCGTAGCACTCACAAGCTGCCTCACGAAATGTTGTGAAGCCATTGTAAACATAAGATTGACGTACGTCCTTCAAACACAGAACCTGCTGGATAACCATCATTAAGGCTACAAGAAAGGCTACTGTACAAGATATCACTTAGTCCGGCTAGAACATGAGATTGGTGCGGCCTTTCTGCCCAAATAATGCTTTCTGACTGTTTTTTTTTTTTGATATAGAAAAGGCGTACGAACCAACATGGACGTTTGGTATCTTGAAGGACTTAGCCAATTTGGGGATTCGCGGTAGAATGCTCTGTCTAGCCGATTTCATGTCCGACCGAACATTTCAAGTGGGTTTAGGAACGGTCCTCTCACGCGTATTAATTCAGGAAAATGGTGTGCCACAGGAATGTGTATTTAGTGCAACACAGTTTCTGGTAAAAATGTACTAGGTCAGTAGTGTACTTCCATCCTCTGTAATGCATTCATAATATGTTGATGATCTACAAATATCGTGTCGTGCCTCGAACTTGGCAACCTGCGAACGGCAGTTTCAAATTTCATGAAACAAACTCAGGCAGTGGGCATCGGAAAACGGTTTTCGCTTCTCAATTGAAAAAAAACTATTAGTGTTGTCTTTTTACAAAACGGAGGCTCAGAACACGATCCCATCCTTAACGTACAGGAAGCCACACTATCATAAAACAACAGCACAAGTTTCTGAATGTTTTGTTTAATAAAATGTTAAACTTTCTTGCTCACATAAACAGCCTTAAAATTAATGCAAACGTCATCAAAGTCCTGTCCCGGAAGCGCTGGGGCTCTTATCGTTAATGCCTGCTACGCATCTACCACACTTTGGTACGTAGCATACGGTAGCATCCTATGTGATTCAAACTGACAGTCTTCCATCTGACGGCTTGATCCAGTTCATAACCTAGGACTACGACTGGCTAAGGGCGCTTACAGAACATCACGTGTCCAGAGCTTATACGTTTACTTTAATGAACCTCCTTTACGTCATCTCAGAGTGCTACTAACTTGTACCTATATTCTCAAAATGCAGTCCTTACCACAACACATATGCTACAAAATGGTCGCACAGTGCAACTCACGTTTACACTACACAAATAAACTGAACATGATCAGACCTCTTCTGCGATAGGAGGAACACTGTCGTGTCTATGACATTCCTCATGTGCTCCTTAAGGTTGCTAAAAGGCCACGACGACTACCCCCTTTGTGCGAATTCTTACATTTAAATAATTGGGCATTGGTACCTCTAAAGAAAAAACACCCCGCACGAACACATCATACAAGCATTGCGCGATCATCAGGCCAAATATCAAAATTGCATGGAATTTTACACTGATGCCTCGAAAACAAAGGAACACGTGGGTGTGGGTGCCGTAACGGAAAATTGGGAAACAAGTATTTGATTACCACAGCATAGCCTCTGTCTAAACAGCCGAAGTCTACGTAATATCTTCTGTAGTTAGAAAGATCATCGCATGACAAACACGAAAACACGCTCATATGCACTAATTCGTTAAGCACAATGAAGTCTGTCCACGTGAAATCCGTATGTGAACCCCTGTTAGGGGATATCTTAAACATAGCGACTTCAAACAAATACAGCAGATCAATTAGGTTTTGCTGAGTACTAAGCCATGTTGGGATACAGGGTAATGGAGCAGCGGATAGATCCGCATCAATTGCAGCCTCCAAAGACATAACGAACACAACGCTTCCATGTATAGATAGTATCACTGCAATTAGGAAGGACCTGAGGTCAAAATGGGCACACGAATGGGACCATTGCATAAGCAACAAGGTACATCTTACTAAACCCCTAATTGACGAGTAGAAGTCGTGCAGTCACCAGCAATGGTTGTATGAGGTGATCTTGTGTCGACTTTGAATTGGACACACACACACAAAATTTTCTCCTTCGGAAAGAAAACCCGCTGACTTCCGAAAAATCACCTCTTACAGTGATTCACGTCCTTATGACATGTCCATAGTTTATAACAGACAGACGGAAGCTTTTACGCAACCTATATTATTTACATATACCTTTACATCCTGCCCTATTACTGGCAGAAGAGCCGCTACTGCCATTTACTAACTTGTCTGACTTTTCAGAGACAACTGCTTGTTTACATAAATGAATAATGTAAGGCTGGTTTATCTGCTTTATCGTTGCGTTTTCTATTGTGTTGTGACTGGCAAAGCGTGACCTGAGTAGTCTTAGCGCCATTAAACTCTAACTAACTAACTAACTTACTAACTAACTGATTGACTGACCAACTAACAAACAAACTAATTACCTACTAACTAAATAACTAACTAACTAACATATTAACTAACTAACTAATAACTCATTTTATGCCTTTTCCATGACTGGAAACTTAAGGTGCCCGTAGAAAAGGGAGCAGTTAAGAAGCCCGCGCCTTTTTCCTTTCCTCTGCGCCTCCGTATTTACGAAAAATTATCAATGTTGCTGTCCCTTTGTTATGACCCCATATATAGGTAGGTTATAGAAATGTGTCGTTTGTAGTATACTACTCAGTAGAGTGTTGTAAGCTTGATGCGGCATTTTTTTTTCTTTTTAAAATTTCAAGCTGTATGCGAGTGAAAGAAAATCCGGAATTATGGAACCAGACATTCGCACTTTAGTGGCTGTAGATTCAGACACTGACATTCCCTTAGCAGCTTTGGCTGTAAAGCCCACGTACGCACGGATTGGATGCTAAAACGCATCCAACACTCTCCGCAAGTCTGAACTTTGTTAGTGAATTTGGGGTAGCATCCAGAGCCTCTCTGCTGAAAGAATGGCACACTCCCGCTTGCGCTGCTCACCCCTGTGTGTATGTAGTGCGAATAAATACCGGGACTCATTACATAGTCTCTCTTTCCACAGCGATCCCACAAAATGAAATGTCACTGAATGAGACAATGCTGGCCTTCCATGTTTTTGCTGTAAAGGGGTTAGTCCGAACTCGCGTGCAACCTCGAAGCCACCTGCTTGGTCCGGCCACGCCGTCTGTGTCACTGTTGCCCTCAGCCTTGATGTAGTTCAGCATCGTCAACGAACACGCGAGCGTATCACGCGGGTTCCTGTGCGAGTTGCAGCCCAAGACGCGGAGGCTGTACTCGGGCGAAGGCCCTGCGCCTCACTCCACAATCGGTGATTCATGCTCGCGCCAGCATCCACGCCATGTGTAATCGGCACCTATGAAGTGCGTTAACAACACATGGCAATTATAAACGCTGCCTTTGAAGCGCACATTCGTCAAGCAAGGATTCGCGGTACGCTGCAGCTGTTCAGGTGAAACGTTCCCTGCTTTATCCTCAGAGCGCCTTCCGAGTCAAAGTACTGACGATGTCATCATCCTTTCTGGAAGGTAAAACTAAAAATAGATCCTGCAGTTCTCGCTGCTGAACTGTTGTATTTTACCATGCCAATATGTTAAGAAATGATGATGTGCAGAATGCAGTAATCTTAGTTTTGCAAGTGCAACCGCCGTGCAGCAAAATATGAATAAGCAGCTACACTGAATATTAAGATATTTTGGAAAAAAATATTTCGTGTGTGTCAAAAGTACATATATTAAGTTCTGTTAAAAACTTGATGTGAAGCCGCGACCGCAAAGTGTTCAAGAGCGATTATATGTTATGATTGTTTTCTTCCATTTTCTTCAGTCATGGACGACTTTATTCGAACCAATGAAAGAAAGTACAAAATATAAAAAACCCAGTTGAAAATGACAACAGAGGTTGTGTTCAGTACTACAGAAATTTCTGTTGTACAACAGGATTTTTCTGTAGTAACTACAGATTCCTGATGGAGCCACAGACTTTTCTGATGTACAACAGACATTTCTTGTTGTGACTACAGAAGTACAGTCTGTCGTATGTCTGTTGTTACAACAGAAAGCTGAAGCTCTACAACAGATTTTTGTAGTACTACAGAAAATTTGTCATCACTACAGGCACCCTGTTGTCCCAACAGAAATGTTCCTGAAGTAACCCGAAAAACTTCTGTAGTGCTACAGAGAGCTGTTGAAATACTACAGAAACCTATTGTGGCAACAGGCCACCAATTGTCACAACAGAAGTGTTCCTGAAGTAATGCGACCAACTTCTGTTGTACTACAGAAAAATGTTGTACGACAGAAACCTATCATTGCAACAGGCACCCAGTTGTCACAACAGAAGTGTTCCTGAAGTAATGGACAAACATCTGTTGTACTACATAGAACTGTTCCACAACGGAAACCTATCGTCGCAACATGTACCCAATGAGGACAACAGAAGCGCACTGAAATTGTGCGATGCGACAAGCTTCTGTAGTGCCCCGTTGAAAATGACAAGAGGAATTCCTGTCGCAACTACAGAAATTCTGTTGTACGACAGAAGTTCTTGACATTTCTTAATTGAGTGACATTTCTGACGTTACGACAGAAATTCTGATGTCGCAACAGAAGCATTCTGTCGCGAAGGCCAATAGTTATGAAGTCGCAACAGAAACGTTCTGTCGCGACAACAAGAGTTCTGAAGTCGGATCAACAGCTTTATATCCTGACAGCGACTCCGACGTTACGACACCAATTCTGACGTCGCAGCAGAAACATTCGGTCGCGACGGCCAAGAGTTTCGAAGTCGCAACAGAAGCGCTTTCCGTCGCGGCCCTTTAAAATTGTATGTTAGTTTCGCATCGGTGGTGTACACTGTACTTTTCTCTTGCGCGGTATTCAATCGCGCTTCTCTGAAGCCGGCAATGCTGATGGCACCAACACCGGTATTAAAGTCGACGTGGCGAATAGTTATAATTGTGCCGTGACGACGTGGCACCAACAACGCCTTACCGGCCTCCTCAAGATCGGCCGCTGATCAAAATCATACCATCTGCGGGAATGGCAGCGTATCCGTTTCATTTTTTTTTTTTGGTAAGATGTGGCACACAGGCCTGTGGACTTACATGTGCTGTTACGCTGACACATTAGTTAATTTCCCAGAAATATTTCACAAGCTTATGCGAAGCGGTAAAGAAGATTTGGGTTGTTCCACAAAGTTGCGTGAAAAGCTGTCTCGCTCGGGTCTCATTAATCTGGTACAGTGCTGCCGTGAGAAGCCAGTATGCTGTCAGAAAGAACTCTCATCCACGAATGTTTATGTAGCTATTTTGCATTGAACACACGAATTATATGCGCGCTCAAAAGTGTAAAGAACGAGAGACAACTGTCGAAACTAGCAGTAATAACCCTAAAAGTCAACATTGTCTATTTCTGAATTTCTTATTTAATATGGATATCGTACATCAAAATCGATGTTCTAGCACTCCACGATGTACCTGTCGATGGTACGAACACTCTTGCTCTTGTAGAGATGCGGCACTTGACGCGGTGGATAGAGGATCTTGGCTCTTCAAATGCAAATGTAAACATCAACGCATCAGCACGTCGTACTATTGATATGGCCAAAATGTACACTCGAAAAGCATGTCCGGAGTGGTGTAGTCAGTCGCGTTCGGCATTCGAGGAGGAAGGACGCGTGATGGCTCGCTCCGTGCGAGGTTCTTTGGCGGCCGCCGTTGGCCGCGGTGACAGGTTGTCTTCCGCACCCTCGGATTATAGGATGTTGCTGCCAACATTGCCTTCAGGCGAGAGCATGCAGCAGTGCGTTTTTTTGCACGGGGACCTGGCAAGAAGACCATATCGGCTGGAAGATTTTCGCGAGCCATTGGAGGAAGCTGGTATCATCAAGAACATCACGGGTATTGGAGCCTACCAGATGAATCACGTCTGGCTAGTCAAGTTGCGCAGCAGGGTGGACAAGGATGCTCTCGTGAAAAAGGGTGGACTTCAAGTCAAGGGCGGCTTCTGCGCTGTCATTGACCCCGTCCAACAAGACGTCACCGTCAAAGTGCACTGGGTCGACTTTGCTGTCCAAAGTGAGAGCTTTCGGCAAGCGTTGAGTAGCTTTGGTGACGTGCTAGACGTGTCGAATGACAACTGGTCCGTCACCGGTTTTGAACATGCGACGTCCACGACGAGAGTCTTGCGAATGAGACTTAAGGAAAGTGTTGAGCTTGATGACCTGCCTCATCTGTTCAAGTTAGGAAGTGGCACTGTACTTCTTGTGGCGCCGGGCCGGTCCCCGCTATGTTTGAGGTGCCGCAGGCAAGGACACATTCGACGGGACTGCCAGACGCCACGTTGTGGTGTGTGCCGGGCGTTCGGACACGAAACCAATGATTGTGCAAGGAGCTACGCTAGAGTAACCAAAACGGTTCTCCCTACAGAACAAGACCAAGAGAATCTAATGGACGCGGAGGAGGCCGAAAAGTCTGCCCCGAACAGCAACACCAAGGAACGCGAAGACAAGGCCCGGGAGACGGACGCCGAGAAAGCTGAAGGGACGACACCTGACAGCCGCGATTTGAGGAAGGCAACTGAGGAACGTGCCGAAATAGGCGACACGCAAGAGCCACTGCCCTTAAGTCAAGCAAGTGAAGAGGAAGACATGAGCGACAGCACCGAGATCACTACGGCCGAAGAGCAAGCAGACGCTACGGGGGCGACCGCGGCACGCGGGAAGCGTCCCAGAACAGGCGTTCCAAAGTTGACGGAGGACAGCACCGAACGCAAGGTCAAACGCCTGGAGCGTCAGTGGCATCGCGTTGCTGGCGCTAAGGGTAAAAAATATGTCCCCGAAGTCCGGTCGGCGTCTTCGTCGCCGGTTCGGGGTCAGGGACGCGACAAGTAATACCCCGGTATTCCCACTGCAGGGTAGAACCACGGTAAGCGTTGTACTGGTGGTTCGCGCTTACAATCACCATGATTAGTATACCTGCACCATTACGCATCGGTACGCTCAATGTACGGGGTCTAGGGGCCAGTCGCAAGCAATATCAGGTCAAACGCATAATGCAAGAAAGAGACCTAGATTTGCTTGCGGTCCAGGAAACTAAGGTTAGCAGAGAGGAAGCGACCGAACGCTTGGTAGCAAAATTTTCTTTTAGGTACAATGTATGCGTGAGCCATGCGGTGGGAACATCAGCCGGGTGTGTATTGTTTGTTAAAAATTCAATTGGCATTGTCGTTGAAACGGTTACAAGTTGCTTGCAAGGACGTTTTGTTTTGTGCGATCTTTCTTACGGGGAAGCGAAATTTAGATTTATTTGTGTCTATGCACCTACAAAGCCGCATGAAAGATGTCTGTTCTTTCGCGAATTGAGTATGTATTTTGATTGTGAGAGGTGCTTAATCGTGTTGGGTGACTACAATTGTGTCCTTAATCAGGAAGACCGTTCAACCACTGCTCGTGTAAATGATGAAAGTGTTGTGTATCTTAAAGAATGCGTGAGCAAATTTTCTTTAAATGATGTGGCACAGTTTGCAAGAGGTGGAAGTCGCCAGCACTTCACACACTTTCAAGGCACCAGCCATGCACGACTAGACCGAGTGTATGTGTGTTCGGAGATTGCACCTTTTTGTCAGACCTACGATGTTGATACCGTTTCTTTCAGTGACCATTGTTTAGTGACCTTCGAGATCGGCCAAAAGCAAAAAAGGAAACTTGAAAATTGAACGCCAAGCTTATCAAGGATGACGTGTTCATAGATAAAACAAAAAAAGAAATAGAGCAGTTTTTTAATGATACACTACGCAGTGCCGCAGAGAAATGGGAGTTATTTAAACAAAGGGTAAAATTGAACGCTATAGAAAGAGGTGGGCATATAAAATATCAAGCTCAAAAACATGAACAAGGTCTGCGGCAGGAGCTAGAGGACTTAGTGCGAATCGAAACAGCTAATCCGGGTTTGCTGACGCAAGAGCTGCAAGTCATTAAAAGAAAACTAGAAAGCTTAGAGGAGGATAAATACAGAGGTGCAATTATACGTGCACGTGCTGAAAAATATCTCGCGGGGGAAGTACCAACAAAGCGAGCTTTATCAGATGAAAAGGCGTACGCTCGAGGAAATGAAATATTGGAAATAGAATATAATGGTAAGATATCCAAAGAACAGAAAGTTATCATGACGGCATTTGAAAGTTACTATAGAGAATTGTTCGATTGTCGTGAGCCAAAGGTGCCGGGCTACGAGGATGACTTCTTGGCAGAAATGCCGAGGCTAGGCAAAGAGGAAACGAATTTATTAGAAATGAATATTAGTATTGAAGAGATTGAGAGGGCTATTGAGGAACTAGGCTCGGGCAAATCTCCTGGTCCGGATGGGATTAGCGCGACATTTTACAAGGCGTTCAAGACGGATATGGCAATAGCATTGCATGAAGTATTTTCAGAGGCACTCGAGCGGGGGTCTTTACCTCCATCGTTCAATCGTGCGCACACGGTACTGATCCCAAAAGGCAAAGATAGAAATACGTTACTTAAAGTAACAGGATACAGGCCAATCACGTTGACAAATGTAGACTACAAGGTTGTCATGAAAGTTCTTGCAGCAAGGCTGCAGGGAATTATACGGAAGTTAGTTGGGCCGCATCAGACATGCGGCATCAAGGGTAGGAAAATATTTACAAATATTCATACAGCCAGAAGCATTTTAGAATATTGCGATAACGCTCTCCTCAAGGTAGCGAAGCTGCAAATAGATCTAGCTAAGGCTTTTGACATGGTACCACATAGTGTTCTCTTTTTATTAATTAATTATGTAGGACTTGGTTCCGTCATATGTAAAGGCATCAAAATGGCATATCAAAGCTCATGTACCAATTTAATTGTTAATGGTGAACTCTCACAACGCATACAAGTACTCTCTTCTGTTCGACAGGGTTGCCCGTTAAGTCCTTTACTTTTTGCTTTATTTTTGGAGCCGCTCTGTAGAAAAATAGTTAATAGTACAGAAATCAGGGGTTTTAAGATACAGTCCTGTGAAGTACGTGTTCTTGCTTATGCGGATGACGTTGCCCTATTTGCTGAAGATAGGGAGAGTGTTAGCGCATTATTAAGAATTACTGAAAGGTTTTGCGAGAAAAGCGGTAGTGAAATTAATAAGCAAAAGTGCATTGGTCTCTGGCATGGCCACTGGAGTGCCACGCCCGGTGTTTTTGAAAATATCCGGTGGCTCACGACACCTAGCTCTTACCTGGGGGTGCCTTTGGATGGGTATCGTGAAAGCGAGTCACTCTGGCTCGAAAAAACGGATGAAATGCGTGCGATGGCCGATGCATGGGGTGGCCGCGAATTGTCGATTTTTGCACGTGCCACTATTTGTAATGTTTTTCTCGCTGCGAAAATTATGTATCTTCTGCAGGCACTGTATTGTACACGTAAGCACATTCAAAAATTTCACCGAATTTTTGCCACGTTTATCTGGTGTTCTACGTGGGAGCGAACATCAAGGACAAATTTGTTTCGTAGAGTAAAGAAAGGTGGTCTGTCGGTGTGCCACTTGTTTCTTCAGCAAGTTGTATCACGTTTCATATTGATAAGGGACGAAAGAGACCCGTTTTTTTGCAGTTTTTTTCAAACTATGTTAGCAGTTTCTATGCCTGATTTTTTTGTTTCTTCAGCCATTGGCCCTCATTACACAATTTCAAGGTTCTTGCGTGAAGTTGTAACGTCCTATCGTTTCCTTAGGGCGCGATTCTCTCTTGAGTACCTTTCCAATGTAAAAAGAAAGCGTCTTATGAAGGATCTCACAGAAAGTGTGTTCCCTGTTCCATTGTATCGGTTAATGTTTCAAGAAGGGCCTGGGCAAGACGTACTTAAAAGGGTTAAAAATATGTGGATACCGGCAAACGTTAAAACATTCTTCTTCAAGCTTCACACGGGAACCTTGCCTGTTAAAACGTGGTTGGAGGAAAGAGGAATTTATGTGCCATGGGGAAGCAGATGCTTTCTGTGCAACAAAGCTGAAACGATCGAACATGTTTTCATTGATTGTAATAATGCCATATTCTTTTGGGATATATTACAGAGAACGTTAAAGATAGACCTACCCCTCAATCCACATGGCATTCGTTTTTTACCACCTGAACACGATTTTGATCAGATGGATGTCATCTTTTTACTTGGAATGCACGCAGTCTGGCGTAGTCTGTTGGCATATAGACATTGTGATGTTAAAGGCCGATCTGTGTATGAATATTTTGTCGAAATGGTTGTGAAGGTACGTGACGTGTACAAGACGAAGGACTGTGATGAAGCTGTGGTGTCAATGCTTGACACTTTGACACATATAAAACGAGTTTGATCTAGGATCACAAACTCTTTTGAAGCTTGTAGCCAAGCTGGAAATAAAGAAAAAAAAAAAAAAAAGGAGTGGTGTAGTGGTAAGATGCCGGGCTCGGAATCGTGAGGTCGCGAGTTCGAATGCTAGGCGGAGACATTATTTTTTTTTCATTTTTTTTTACTTTTATATTTTTCTTTTTTTGTACTAACAAATTTACATAGCCTTAAGGAGGTCTCTGTCAATATTTAATTAAATATTGATCAAGAACTACAGAACTTTCTACTACAGGACGTCACACTACAAACAACAGAACTACAGGCAACAGAACTACAGGCAACAGAACTACAGGCAACAGAACTACAGAAACAACGTCCCAAAATACGACAGACTGTGAAAATTTCCTGTTGTGTTTTTCAACTGGGAAGTATCCGAATATAATACATCTCCTGTACAATGTAATAGGCATATCGAATGCGACACGTTTTCTTCGCGCTCTTGGCACTTTCTTCTACCACCGTTTCCAGAACTTCGGTTTTGTGTTCAATTTTGGCATTCTTTGTCAAAGGGGCAATATCCTTAAATTCCCCCTTTCAAACCCCGTTGTTAGGACTAAGTGCGGTGTCGGAAAAGGTGCCGTGTTGGAAAAAAATTCTCTGAATTGTTTTATTTTTTTTCGCTAGTTATTCTTACGCCATTCACACGGCAGCAAGATTCACCCGATCGTATGCACAGGAGCAGCATTTGCGCACGCATTAGAAATCGTTCTTTTTTCCGTGTTCTACATTATTATACTAAGTTTTCCAAACATTTTTGTCACCTGCGTACACACTGGAACGAGGATGCCGGAAATTCGAAGACGCATGCTGTATATAACACTAAATGATAGACTGGAACAATTCGTCGGTAATTAACCGTCCAACAAACAGATATGATCTTGATAGCATGGGGCTTGAACTCAACTGCGGAGTCAATGTCTACCCAAAACTACCGAGGCTCGTATGGATGAACAGAAATTGTCGGCGCTATTTAAGGCGTAGGCGAAGAAACTGCTCTGTTTATGGAAAGATCGTCGTGGGTGCTTATGTCATTCTTTTTATCTTTCTCTACGATTTTATTTTATTGAGATACGAATTACATGGACTCTCCAGGCGCATTATTTCCGTCGGCGTCCCCGTTGCCATTGCCGCGATGTTCGGTATGAAGTCTAAGAGCGACAACACCGTAGCCGCGCGTCGTGTGCTTTATGTGTGAGTGAAAGCACGCGACGGAAGCCGACGGTCCCGGCTCAACAAGGCTCGCGCGAAGGCAGAAAGCGGAGAGCAAACGCGCTGTCTTTCGTCGCGCGAAAGGCCATGAGGGGATGGCCATGAGGGAAATGCGCACGTGCTCCGACAGCACGTGCGCATTTCGCGACAGCGCGCAAGGGCACAACTGACGATCGCGGCTCAATCTCGCGCGCCATTTATGGAGGAAAGTGGGAAGGAAAGCGAGGGAGGGAGGGCATGTGCTACATACCCTCAGGTGAATAACAGCTAGAAACAATGCAGAGCGGCCAGGCAACGGCTAACATCACTGTAAACACAGTTTTGTGGGTTTGTGAATACGCACACGGAGTGCTTAAGTCCTTTTCTTTTTGGTTCATCCGAAGCTGCATAAGAGTTCCTCAAACACGTCTGTTCTTGACATAAGTGCAGAAGCATAGAATATGTCTTGGTACTATATTCATATCTTTTCGCGCTAGTAAGGATAATGAACTTCAGAGATCACGTTATCTCTATTTACCAATTTCACACTCGGTATGCAACGGGGGAAGCGAAAGGTGGAAGCACGTTGGTATTGGATGAAATTAGACAGCTGGTCTTGTGCCAGATACATGAAGGAGTCATAAAACGAATACAAAGACAACAGCAAAGTGAGGAAAACGAGTAGACCTGAACGAAAAAGAAACCGCTGTGATCACCATAGTTGTGGTGCCAGCCCTGTAGCAAACATCTTTCGCAATTCCTCGTACCCCCCCGGTAGAAATGCCCACTGAACTTGCCCTACTCCTTCATAATGATGATAACAAGCAACGTGTCATTGCCTTTCAGAATAAAGCGAACGAGTTGTTTTTCAAAGACAACCTGTAACTGGAGAGGAACAACAGGAGTACTGAAAACGAAGTTACTCAAAGAATCACAAAAAAAAAGAAACAAGGAACCCAAAAAGGTTTTCCTATTCCCAGCTCTCCCAAAAAAACGCAAGCAAATTTAGTGTTCGATAAGTTAGATCACTCTGCCAGAAGTACTAGAAAGCATGGAATACCCAGGACTTTACCCTTTCGTATTTTGCCACCGAAATCCACGGACATTTCGTTTTCTTCGTCTACAGCTTACACATAGGCATATGGGTGAGAAGTTCAATTGATAATAGATTTCAATGAAGACCATCGAAAGCAGTGCTTAAACAACTGAACCCCCATAATTACATTAAATATATTTTGAAGTCATCAT
Source organism: Dermacentor andersoni (assembly GCF_023375885.2). Classification (NCBI taxonomy): domain Eukaryota; kingdom Metazoa; phylum Arthropoda; class Arachnida; order Ixodida; family Ixodidae; genus Dermacentor; species Dermacentor andersoni. The sequence goes on along the minus strand of NC_092814.1, from coordinate 318,724,428 downwards.
TTGAATAATTCAAGCCGTTTGGTGGCTAATAGCTTCGACGTAGCCAAACTCTTCGCACCCGCTCTTTGTAACTAAACGACGAGGACGAAAAGGACGTTCCAAAGCGCTGCTGTTTCTATTCCTTAACACTTATATAGTCTTGACATGATCTTATTTTATTTTAAATGTATCAGCCACTTATTGACAAATCCCCCGTGGTGGGCATGTGCGATATTAATGAAATGATCATCATCTTGGTCATCATTGATTGAACTGCGCCACGTCCGGAAACAGCGCTGTCGCGGACGTCATTCCTCTGCCCGCACTCGATCACGGGTGCCGCTTACGTTGTCAACTTGATCACGCCTCACTTCCACCGCGACTGAGAAGCTGTATGGATCCGAGACTTTCTGTTCGTGCCTTTGGAGACGGACCACTGGTGCCAGCAGCCATTCGCCTTCGCCAGCGTGGACGCTGCCGCTCGGCAGCAGGTCGCCGTTCAGCAGAACGCGAACGGGAGCCACAATTGCTGCTAACTGTGCGCCTTGTTAGAAGGCTATACAAACGTCGGGAGTAACATCGCCTCCCTCATTGACTACCATTTGCATGTAGTGACGTTGTCATCGCAAGCAGGAGGCCTGAGTGTCATCGTATGTCAGCGCTGGCCCACGGCTGTGGGGTTTGGCAGCTTTTTGTTCTCCATCGCACCGACACGTCACTTGCCTAAGCAACTGAAGGACTGCCTCGTTGGCACCGTGGTACAGGCGCCGGTACTGCACCCGCCTGCTCAAGAAGCAACACTTAAGATACTCAAGGAGAATGGTTAACATACTTCGTCGCGCACAAGCGTAACCAGTGCACTTAGCGAAGCGTTAGTTTTCTTCGCTGCCGGAGTGGTTTGACTTATCAGAGCGACTCTCTTTGAAGGCGGCACTGCACACCTGCGATGCCTCTTGAGTTTGGAACTGCAGCCCATTCGCGGTCCGTGGCAACGCACTAGATGCGGGTTACGCGCCATGCAAGCGCTGCTGGTCTGCTGGCCGCGCACAAGCCTTCACAAAACGCAGTAAATATCTTCATGGAATATACGCTTGTGTTTGGGACTGTGTGTTCTGCTTGTTTGTATATGTGATCACTGTGTACATCGTAATTATCATCTTGCACCTTGAGAAGCATGCCAAATGATAGGCGAGACTATCACCTCCTCCCTGTGGTTAATATTTGTACATCTCGCTTTCTCTAATAATTCGTACAAATTCAAGTATATATTTGCTGAATAACTAAGCAAGCAAGGCGTCACTCACCCACCGGAAATATGGAGATCGCATTCGATGAGATCCGTTTGCATTTGCAGCAAAGACGCTCCTGTCCTCAGAATTCGGTGCACGTTAAAGACCTTCGGGCGATGAAAATTAATCTGAACTCACCCATTGCGGTGTGCTTCATAATAACAACGCCGTATAAGCATGTGAAACCCAAGAATTTTTATTGCGAATTTTATCCACAAGAAGGTTTGGAGTAAAAGGTGATATGAACCCATGATCGCGCTTGTGATGTCAACTCGCGAAAGCAAAAGAACAACGACAACCTGCAACTGATTTTCTACTGAACATTGACAACAGCGCGGCTGATGACTGACAGTGGCAGTCATGGCCGATGTTCCTTTTGCAGCACACACACTACCAACGTAAACAGCATATTCACAAATGAATGACCGAGTGCTTGGATGTTTTTATTGGACACTTGGACGTGCTTGCCTGACAGCTGAATGTATTTTCAATTCTTAAATTTCTGTAGCGATTTGGTTTTCTATAATAATTGCACTCACGTAATATAAATAAAGGCAGTCGTGCCCGAGCGGTGAAGGTGATGGACTAGAAATGCATTTGGGTCTCCCGCAGACGTTCAAATCCGGTTGACTGCGTGATTTTTATCTTCCACCCTGCGTTCTATCTTGGGCAGTTTTGAAGAGGATGCGGGTCTTGTCCATTTAGTTGTACTTTTCACCTTAAATATCACTCATGAAGTGCCGCAGTTTAGGCGAAGCATCGCTTGCGATATAAAAACAATAACCCCACGAATAAAGGTTCCTAGTTTAATAGACAATATAAACTACATGAATCATTTTCTAACTTACCAAACAGTCATGGTGGGACGCCCATAGGGACAAAGATAAGCCGACGATAGTGATGCTCCTAAACACGCCAGCGTACTCGCAGCACACACTGCCACAACGCCGGCGTCATAAGGTGCGCCGGTAGTGGCGAGACAACGCTTCCTGCGTCCTCAGGCTTCACCCCGTCTCGGAAACCTGGACTACGCGACCTCCAATGCTAGAACAATTTCGCCTCGCCCTTAACTTTGGACTTCCCCGCTGAAATCACTTGTAACGTGCAGCGCGCAGGACGCCTATTCGCTAAATAGAGAAGAAGCCCGCGCGGACTGGTCTCCTGCCCTTTTGCGCGGTGTCAGGAGGCTTCAGAATATGGCGCGCAGGAAGACGGCGAACATCAAGACAGCATCCTTCTCACCTCACTAAGAACTGAGGTGAAACAGCGCGAAAAAGACGAGGACACAAGGAAACAAATACCACAGACAAGCCCTGCCCCTCACCTCACATTCGCGAACTTGCCCTCGCACCCGCAGTCATGCCCTCGCAGCATATCTCGCCGCACCCGCACTGTGACCGCTCATTCTTCTCGCACATGGACTTTATACAGAACATCAAGGTGGAGTTGAAATGCGACAGGAGTGTCCACATATAATTGCGATCGCAACAATAAAAAGAATTGACTCTCCATTCCGACTTTGCGAAAGTGGAAATCCAGCTAAGCTGTTAGAAACCACCACCAATGCATCTGCTGAGGAGGGTATGGAATGCTTAATTGCTCAGTTCTTCCTGCGGCGCAATATTCAGCCACAGGGGCAATAGGAGTAGCGGCAGCAGGCCTCTGCAGGTCGTATTGCCATATCTTTTCCCTTTGGAGCTCCGCGTATTCACGTTGCTTATCGGGAGTGCTAACTATCCATTGCCTACCCAAATCGGTTGTGCGACAACAATGAAATAAGTTGCAAGGCCTTTTCTTTTTGTGTATATGGAAGGATAGTGACGTCACACCCCACGTCGCAAGCTACCGTCGCGTCGGCAGCTTCGCAAGAGTACGCTTTAACGGGAAACGAATGCGGGGAGCGCTACGTCTTTCGCATTGTAAGTAGGAGCGCCTCATCATCAATTACGTGGTTTGGATGCTTCTTTTGTGCTTGTTCTTTTTCGAAACGAATGCTGTGTTGTATGTCGTATGCGTGATATTAAAGCTTGTATCCACTTCTCGCTTCAATCGCTGAAGGTTTCTTTAGAGAGCAGCTCTAAGGTGCCTGTTGCTGCGCTGAGTGTCGGCGTGCTGGGCGTAACTGCAGCAGAGGGATGAAAGACGGCGATAGCGCGTAGAGCGCGAGGAGGAAAGCAGAGGACGAGGTGCAGCCGAGCCATGAAGCGGAAAGAGGTGGAGGAGGGCATGGCGAAAGCGTGAGAAGAAAATCGTAGTGCCGCACACGACGGGCTCTGCTGAGACGACCACCACGTTATCGCGCCAGAGTAGCGCGCCGTTGACTGTTCATCGATCACGTCATCGAGAAGGCATACGTCGAGCGCGTCCACAGATACTATATATGGAAGCAAAGCACTGCATGAGCGGAGGTCCGTCTGCGGCGACTGCTGTGACTCGCACCCACGCGTCCCCCACGCGCTGCCTCGTGATCTCCCGATTAGTGTGGCAGTCTCGCCACACTTTGATCCGTTTGCAATGTGCCGCACGATACATATTGACCGCGACAGCCACGCTACCCACAGCGTTATCTTGCTAATATAAACTCTGTACCTATATAATTATAAAAGAAAAGTGGTTCTTGGGGGGAAGGAGGAAAGGCTAGCACTATCTTCTGCAACCCATGCGGGAGCACGCCTCAGCACCAGCAGGGTGGGGGAGATGGGATTAAAAGAGAGAGAGGGGGTAGGAGGGAGAAAGGTAGAGGGTCGTTCCAGCAGCATCAGAGGGCCGTGGGTTCGACCGGAGGAGCAGGCTGGAGGTAGACCGTATAGGAGGTGGTGGGATGGCCGTTAGGCAATCCGTCTTTGTAGAAATTTCATATAGTCTCGCCGAGAGCCCCGACGAGTCGTGGTAGTCGACGACACTTAGGAAGGCTGGTAGCTGATTACGACAGGGGAAGAGAATATCTTCCTGTCGTGAACATGGGAGCCCCAGGCGGTGGAATTCCTGCAGAAGTCGGGCGCGGTGCTGCAGGTGAGCAGGGCAGGCCAGCAGGAGGTGCTCCAGAGCCTCTGGTTCACCACAGGAGGCACAGGCTGGCGAGGTGGCTTTCCCAAGGTGGTGCCGGTGGGCTGCCGTCCAGTAGCAGCCCACTCGCAGTCGGAGCAGCAACGAGGCATCCCTTCTAGGGAGGCCGTGCTCTGGAAGAGGCCGTGGACGCCGGCCCAGGGATACCCGTTTGTCCGGGCGGCAGTCGATGATGTGCCGGTGCAGCCTGTGTCTCGAGAAGTCTGCGGCCGTTACAGCAGGGCTGAGGAGGACGCTTGTGTGGTGGGCGCTTTTTGCAAGTGTCCGCCTCTTCATTGCCCGGGATCCCTACGTGTGCCGGTAGACAATGCAGGGATAGTGAGCATCCTGCGTCCTGAAGGGCCGTCAGTCTTGAATAGAGCAGCGTAACCCCAAGGCTAGCCCTGTCAAATTTCTGCAGGCAGAGCAGCGCCGCCTTGTAGTCGCGCAAGATGGCTGCCGGGGTCGCTGGGAGCTCCTCTGCCAGTAGGTCAACAGCAAGGTGGAGCCCTGCTAGCTCTGCTGCGGTAGATAATTATAATACAAAATATTCACATGCATACTTCATTCATGTATAGAGCTGCGCTCAAATTTCGCATTAGGGAGTATGGTAATCATCGGTGAAATTCCTTTTTTTTTCTCGTGTGGACACTGTCGCCGAAAATCCCGAAAAACTAGAGGCTAATGTCTTCGGCGTAAGAAAAAAAATATATCAGCTGCCGCTTTTTCTCGCACCCTAGCCAAGATAGCGCATCGCCCACGATAGCGAACGCCGATAGCTCGTGGTACGAAATGAAGAGAGTCTGTTGAGGAGTGTGCGGTCTTCAGTCCACGACTACCGCGGCGCCACCTTCTCCCGCGACCGCCACACAAGCTCACTTTGGTCACGTGGGTGAGTGAGTGAGTGAAGAAACATTTATTGCAGGTCCGGCGAGGACGCGAACTCGTCGCGCACCCGGCTAGTCCCACGTCGGGACCGGCAGGTCTAGCTCACCGGCCCGGTCGCGGGCACGCCGGACAGCCAGGATTTGCTTTTCTAGAGCGGGGCTACGCAGAAGCAAGTCCCACTCCTCCTTGATGAACTTGGGGTATGTCGACCCGCACTCCCAGAACATGTGCGCTAGAGTGGAGGTCTGCCCGCAGGAGGGGCAGGCGTCGTCGCGATACACGTCCGGGTAAGCCTCGTGGAGAACGGACAGACACAGATATGTGCTGGTCTGCAGAAGCCTAAACGAAAGGGCTTGCGCCCTATTCAACTTAGGGTGAGGGGGTGGAAAGACCCTTCTAGACATGTAGAAGAATTTAATAATCTCGTTGTGAGTAGCGGGAGCGTCCCTGTGGCCGTAGGGAGGAGTGGAGTCGGTGCTTCTTGCTGCAGAGGAAGCGCGGTCGGTGAGGTCACGCGCAGCCTCGTGAGCAGACTCAATGAGGTTCGGGGGAGCACCCTCGACCGACCCTACGTGAGCGGGAAACCAGTGGATTGAATGATGCGTGAGAGAATATCGACTCGAGCTGCTAAGAAGACGAGCAGCTTGCTTGGGTGCCCCTATACGACTATGGTGTTTGTGATGGGGGACGAAAGCGGGTGAGGGGGCCGGGTGAATGTGTGCGTAAGAAATGCACGGTTATGTGATTAAATTATTGGGTAAGTGTCATAATGTGGACATTTGTAGGAGTGCAGTGTGGGAGGTATTGTGGGAAAGAGGATTACATAGGGAAAGGGGTTTGTAAATGTCGCCAAGGGACGATCTCTTCTTCAATAAATTTATTAAATTATGGGGTTTTACATGGCAGACCCACTTTCTGCTTATGAGGCTGGCCATAGTGGGGGATTCAAGAAATTTCGACCACCTGAGGTTCTTTAGCGTGCACCTAAATCTAAGTACACGGGTATTTTCGCATTTCGACTCCATCTAAATGCGGCCGCCTTGGCCGTGATTCGATATCGCGACCTCCTGCTTAGCAGCCCAACACTATAGCCACTAAGCAACAACGGCGGCTCGGTCTTCTCTTGTGTGACAGTTCCTGAACGCGGGAATAAATACTTCCAACGTAAGGTCTAGGATACGCCTCCTAACAAGCGAATTCACGCATTACTGGCTAAAAAGGCCGCTCAACGAAGTTGTTCTTTTTTTACTCCAAAGACGAAATAGAGTTCCTGTTTTATAATCGCTGATAATAACGTTGCAAAGAAAAAAGCCTTGACTACGACGCATGTTGCGCCGCTGACGGTTCTTTGATGGACGATGGATGGATGGATGGATGAATGGATGGATGTGGATGGATGTTATGAGCGTCCACTTTGGAACCGAGCGGTGTCTTGCGCCACCAGGCTCTTGCTATTATACTGCCTAGAATCCTAACCAAGTTAAAAAATAAAAGAAAATAATAAGAAAAACCTCTATGAACTTCCACAAGCACATTTTCTGATCCCCTATTGCGAACTTTGCTTTTGTACGTCTCCGTTTTTTGTAGTTTCCCTACTTGTCTTCCAGCAATCTTCCAATCGCCTCTTACTAATCTTTATTGTGGACATGTTTCAAGGGCTTCAAGGAGGTCAGTGGTGCCTAAATCGACCTCTGGGCAAACTTATCCACATTCTAATAAAACAAGCCCGACCATTTCCCTAGCTTTACCGCAGCTAAGCACATGCTTATTCTTTCTTCTTATATCTCGCTTTATAGGTGTGTGTTCTAAGGCATCCAGATCTCGCCGCGAAAAGTAATGACCTTCCCTTTGAGTTATCAGATATTGTTTAATTTGGTATTTGACATTTGGCACCCAGCACGCCCCCTGACTCCGTCACCTTTCCCCATGGGCACATGAAAACGCTGCTGGAAATTGTTTTAATAGCTTCAGTGCAACATTAAGCGGTGGGATGGGCTGAATTTTGCTGACTTAAACTACGATGGTAAATAAATGACAAGGTAGAATGTAACCGGTTTATTGCACAAAACACGTTCGCTGGCAGCGCTATAGAAAAAAAAACGCATTTGACGCTGCAGTTTCAATATTGGCGAGGTCCAAGCTGCAGAATGGCAGGATGCATGAGCTGGGGGGCAGAAAATGACCACAAGGTATAAATGCTGGGCATAAAAGAAATCGTGCTGTGCCTCCCTTTCACTACGCCACAATTCTCTTTATTTTGGACACTTGAAGAAATTTGCTTGAGGTAGAAAAATATTCCATACCAAAATATCCCGTGCTGCTTATATGACCCGATGCTCAAAGCGTCGCACGTGTTTATTTGCCGTCGATTTTCTGCTACATGGTTTTATCCCAAGTTGTCTTATGGAAGAGATACTTGAAGTTCTTAAGTTTGTGAAAAAAGCTGCAATACTGAAAATTTTCACCTGTTGCACAAATGTCCCGTAGGCGATACCAATGCGCACAAAAGGCAGCAATGACAATGACAATGACAAGCAATGGCTTCGGTGATAAAGGAGAGATAGTTCATACTACGAAAAGTGCAGTGACGTCTTTATGCTGAACCCTTCGTTAAGCTACTGTGATGGCGTTGGTTTCGTTCCCTTCGATGCAGTGAATTTGTGATATTTTACAGGACGAACAAAATGACAAGTTCCCTTGACGTGACAAGCTTTCCAATTGCTTTATCGCCACTCCAACCAATCCGATCACACAGATTACAGTGTATACGGCTGCATTGGCGAACTTCGTTTCTGTGAATACGAATATAACAATATGGACCGCCGCGCACGCTGGTCTTGCCAGAAACGAAGCGGTTCACGCCTGCGCCCGATGATTTACGGTCCGGGCGCAGGCATTAGATGAGCCAGACTGCGCGGTATCGCCTTCCAGCTTCGCAGCTAATAAAAAAATGCTTGCGCAGGTGCGAGGTGCTGTGGCGACAGCGCCACTCACACCTTGCCCTCTCCTTCACCTCATCGACTCCTCTCCCTACCGCTCATCCAGCTGTAAATTTTGCTCGACAACCAAAGCCAATTTTAATCACATCATGTGGGGATAACCGAAGAAGCCCCCACGCTTGTTCCTCCGTAAATTAATAGGTCGCGAAGAGCAGGGGGAGGCTGTAATGGATGTAACCGAAGGTTTCTTTGATGGATGCTTTTATTGACGATAACTAGCCGAAATCTTTACGATTAAGCGTAATTTCTTCGAGGTTTAGTCTAACACGAGATGGGTGAGTTGATGTTAAACATTACCTTGCGGGCAGCATTGCTGTTTATCTGCGTAGTACACAGAACACGCGTGGAGACGTATTTGCTTGAGGCGTTACTGTGCGCCTTGTTCGTAACCTCCGAGAAGGTTAGCATTATCATTGCCTCATGCGGAAAATAGCATCGTGGCAGAAATGTTAAATTGTATTTTAATTATCGGGCTGTACATGTTAAAACCATAATCGGATTATCAGGCACGTCTCAGTGGCAAACTGTGAAGTAATTCTGACCCCCTAGAGTACTTAATCTGCCCTTAAATCTGAGTGCGCGAGCGTATGTGTATATCACCCCCGTGAAAATGCGGCTGCCTTAGTCGGGATAGAATGCGCGATCTTGCGCAGTGCCATAGGCGTATAGCTGCAGAGGCGGGCACAGAAGTGTTGATTTCACGCGCAACCCTTTCTGTAGTTTCACCCCGAATCCACAGTACCTTATTATGGCTTTGCGTCAGTAGGCCGTGCATCATTTGTCCGCTTGACATATTTGCATGGTGTTTAGTTTTCAGAAATAGAAGAAGCCGTACCGGACCTTCAACCTCAACTTACCAGTTTGTCCGTAACTGCTGTCGTGTGAGTGGTCGCGCTTCCTCGCCCTCACACTTCGCCTTTTTCCTCTCCCGCCCTCCCCTTTCCAGTTATATATATATGGGTACAGCAAGCGAAGACTGGCAACGCAGTCATTCACTCGTTTCACGACTACATCGCTTCTAACAATACCACCTGGAAGACGTTAACGTCGAAGCACTGCCTGGTGTCTGCGGCCCTACGTCATCGAATACAAGATGTGGACGTGCTCGGCAAGGTGCGCTGCAGTGACCATAGGATGGTAAGAACTCTAATTAGCCTAGACTTGAGGAGGGAACGGAAGAAACTGCTACATAAGAAGCCGATCAATGAGTTAGCGGTAAGAGGGAAAATAGAGGCATTCCGGATCAAGCTACAGGTCAGGTATTCGGCTTTAACTCAGGAAGAGGACCTTAGTGTTGAAGATATGAACCATAATTTTATGGACATCATTAAGGAATGTGCAATAGAAGTCGGCGGTAACTCCTTTACACAGGATGCCAGTAAGATATCGCAGGAGGCGAAATATCTGATCAACAAACGCCAATGTATGAAAGCCTCTAACCCTACAGCTAGAATAGACCTGGCAGAACTTTCCAAGTTAATCAACAAGCGTAAGACAGTTGACATCAGGAAGTATAATATGGATAGAATTGAATATATATGCAGTGAAGAAGAAACTAGGAATAGGCAAGAATCAGAAGTATGTGTTAAGAGACAAAGCCGGCAATATCATTACCAATATGGATGAGATAGTTCAAGTGGCTGAGGAGTTCTGTAGAGATTTATACACTACCAGTGGCACCCACGACGATAATGGAAGAGAGAATAGTCTAGAGGAACTTAAACTTCCACAAGTAACGCCGGAAGAAGTAAAGAAAGCCTTGGGAGCTATGCAAAGGGGGAAGGAAGCTGGGGAGGGTCAGGTAACAGCAGATTTGTTGAAGGATGGTGGGCAGATTATTCTAGAAAAACTGGCCCCCTTGTATACACAATGCCTCATGACTTTGAGCGTCCCGGAATCTTGGAGGAACGCTAACATAATCCTAACCATAAGAAAGGGGACTTCAGACTTGAAAATTACAGACCGATCAGCTTACTGTCCATTGCCTACAAAGTATTTACTGAGGTAATCGCAAATAGAATCAGGAACACCTTAGACTTCTGTCAACCAAAGGACCAGGCATGGTTCCGTAAAGGCGACTCAACACACTATCAATCAGGTGATAGAGAAATGTGCGGAATATAACCAATCCTTATATATAGATTTCATTGATTACGAGAAAGCGTTTGATTCACTCGAAACCTCAGCATTCATTGGAGCTTTACAGATTCATGGTGTAGACGAACCGTATGTAAAAATACTGAAAGATATCTATAGCGGCTCCACAGCCACCGTAGTTCTCCATAAAGAAAGCAACAAAATCCCAATAAAGAAAGCCGTCAGGCAGGGAGATACTATCTCTCTAATGCTATTCACAGCGTGTTTACAGGAGGTCTTCAGAGACCTGGATTGGGAAGAATTGGGGATAAAAGTTAATGGAGAATACCTTAGTAACTTGCGATTCGCTTGATGATATTGCCTTGCTTAGTAACTCAAGGGACCAATTGCAATGCATGCCCACTGACCTGGAGAGGCAAAGCAGAAGGGTGGATCTAAAAATGAATCTGCAGAAAACTAAAGTAATGTTTAACAGTTTCGGGAAGAGAACAGCAGTTGACAATAGGTAGCGAGGTTCTGGAAGTGATAAGGGAATACATCTACTTAGGACAGGTGGTGACCGCCGATCCGGATCATGAGACTGAAATAATAAGAAGAATAAGAATGGGCTGGAGTGCATTTGGAAAGCATTCTAAGATCATGAACAGCAGATTGCCATTATCTCTCAAGAGAAAAGTGTGTAACAGCTGTGTCTTACCAGTACTCACCTACGGAGCAGAAATCTGGAGGCTTAGGAAGAGGGTTCTACTCAAATTGAGGACGACGCAACGAGCTATGGAAAGAAGAATGATGGGTGTAACGTTAAGGGATAAGAGCAAATTGGGTGAGGGAACAAACGCGAGTTAATGACATCTTAGTTGAAATCAAGAAAAAGAAATGGGCATGGGCATGACATGGTAATGTGGATGGAAGATAAACGATGGTCATTAAGGGTTACGGACTGAATTCCAAGGAAAGGGAAGCGTAGCAGGGGGCGGCAGAAAGTGAGGTGGGCGGATGAAATTAAGAAGTTTGCAGGGACAACATGGCCACAATTAGTACATGACCGCGGTAGTTGGAGAAGAATAGGAGCGGCCTTTGCCCTGCAGTGGGCGTAACCAGGCTGATGATGATGATGACGATGGTGTTGCTGTTGGTGTTGTTGATGATGATGATGATGATGATGATGATGATGATGATGATGATGATCATAGTTAAGAGGAAGCTTTATCTGGGGCCCAACTCCGATTCGGCCTATTCAAACATATGTAAAACGCAAAAACTTTTGTGAGATAACTACCGGACCGATTTTATTGAAATATGTTGCATTTGAGAGAGAAAGTTGGTCTAGTGACTGTTGGAAGCAGAATTTTGTTTTAAAGCCTGAATTTTGTTAAAAGAGTTTTTAAGGATTCGGAAGTTCAAAAAAAAAAAAAAATACACGCGAGAAGTTTATTAGCTCTGCACCAAGAACAGATATTGCGGTTCTGTAAACGGCATCCATTAGATCATTCAAAGCAAACAAATTTGTTATGTCAATTTATATTTTACAGGTATTTGTTCCGTTGTTTACAAGGGTTCTGCAAAAGCTGCATTTCAATATTACTGAATTTCTTTAGGGTCGTGTGTAACCTATCAATTTTTTCCGCTTTAGATGTACTATCGGATGCAATTCAAGGAATTGTGTTAGGTTTATGTTTATGGAATTGAGTTAGAGCAGTTAACCTGACAGTTTTGTTTCCGAAAATTTTGGATTTTTGCCAATTTTGAATTAAAAGATTGACGACCTTAAATAAAATTCGAAACATACAGTCACTAGATTTTAAGTCTTTTTTATATGCAACAAAACTCGCAAAATTTGGTGCCGTGGTTGCCGAGAAAAAGGAGTTCTCCCTTTACATGTATTTAGAAAGGAGCACCAGAGCTAAAGCTTCCTCTTAAAGGAAAACGTAAGCAGGGGTGAAACATAAATAATAATAATAATAATAATAATAATAATAATAATAATAATAATAATAATAATAATAATAATAATAATAATAATAATAATATAATAATCCGAGTAATCCTGTCCTTGTGCTTCTCCATCATCTTCATAACCATTATCCCGTGCGAACGTACAGTCCGCAAGTCCCTCATAAGTGTGAGCGATAGGAACACATTTCTCTATATGCATCAGAGTATGTGTTCGTATTTTGCAGCTAACCCCAAGCAATCCTTAAAGAAAAGGAAGGCTGAATCCTGGCACCTTGATAAGGACTACGTTTCGAGCAACGCGGCGTGCAATTCAAGCGAGCCCTGTGCTTCCGTGGATTAGATTACATTCGGGGATATTACAGCCGTGCACACGAACCCAACCACTTGTCTGTTATGGCCCCCATGTAACGAAGAAGGCTTGTCGAGATCACGTCATAGCTTTTGAACGGAATAGCTATGGAAAAAAAAAAAGCGGAATGACGATGAGAAATAGGGTGCAGGGCTCATGCAATTTCGCCCATTACCTTCACTCAAGGAATCAACATAGCAACATATTTCGATCGCAAAATACTGTATTCTAAACACGTATAACAATACTACTTTCACATAAATACACTGAAAAAAATATAAAAAGTTACGAAAGAAATGTGCACCCAGTCCCGGCAAGCGGCGCCATTGTTTCGTTTCACTATCGTCGCGGGATAGCGACACGGCGACTAGCTCGCAGCGGTTGCCGAGGACGTCCTCGCCAAACCCTGCGCAAGGTGGCCATCTGGTGAACGCAGTGCAGCCGGCAGCGCAGTGCAGCCGGCAGCGCGCTGCCATACGTCTGCTGTGGCCATCGTGCCAGCGATCCGACTGCACTTTGAAGTCGCTGGTCACGGGGTCAGGAGAGAACGCACGGTCAGCGACTCAGCTTGGATAAGCACAGCTGAGGAGGCTGAAAGGCCGCCTGCAGAGCTTGGGGCTGTTGTGCCGCTGCAGCTGCGACGAGGTGCAGCCGAGCAGACGGCAGCCACACGTGGGCGATGGACCCTGCTGTCGGGATTGTCGTGCTGCCGTCTACTCCGTTCGGGCCGAACCTGATGAAAGAAGGAACACGATGCCAATTGTTTGTGACTCAGCCACGAGGAGAGTCAATGTCCTCTTAGCAAACGAAAAATTTAAAAAATTGTTACAGCAAGTGAACGTATACTCTATCCAGGAAAAGAACATTTTGATGGTTTGAGCTCGTGTGAAGCTGCTGATGATGTGTTCTGCGCAATTAACCGAATATACTTCAAAGTAGCTATGATCCTTTTCAGAACATTTCTCTTTTACACATGTAGGAAAGAAGGTTTGTCTATATGAAGGTCTGCCAAAGGTATCGTTATCTGCTGAACAATTTTAGAGAGCGTGCCTGTACAAGAAGAGACAGGGCTTGTAATGCGCAACAGCAGCGTACGAAAACATGGATGACGTCGTATACTATTCGAATTACTTCAACCACTCCTTCACCTAACCGTGAACGGTGAAATAAAACGCTATGTCTAATGCTTTCTGCGATATGTATAGCGTATTTGCAATGGAAGAGAAATAGGCGTTGTAGAGCTTTGCGGACATGGAAACTCAGTTGTCGGAAGCACGCAAGGTGGAGAAAGGCTCATGAAAAAGAATATTGTTATCGACATGAAATTTGGAATTTTGTCAGAATTAAAAAAAATTGGTAGCTAAATTAAATTTTGCTTTCTGATATCTAGTTTTCACTGTTCCTTTTAAGTTAAACTGTAGTATGACGCTTTAAAGGAGACCCTTTAGCATTTTTCTGAAACAAAACTTCTCAGCTTATGAAAAATTCGTCCTGGCCCGGAAAGATCGACCTCGTGACCAACGCCTTTCATTGGCGGTCTTTCTGCCGTCTGAGTTAAAGAGTAAGTTAGCAGATGGAAGCAGGAAGATGAATTAATCGACATCTATAAGCGCGTTGACAGAGAACATCGGAAATCAGTTCTACTGAAGCGCGCAAGGTGGAGGAAGGTTGAGAAAAAGGAGAATTGTCATCCACCCGAATCCACGTGTTTCGATTTGTCGATTGATTAGTCTTCAGGCTGCGTGTACTTAAGCTGGACCCCTCGTTATCTCAGATGGTTGAAAGACCACACCGGACTCTTGTTGTCAATTAGAATATCGTAAATACTCGTTTGCTCTCCTATCCAAACCGCTATCTTTCTGTCTCTTGACGTTATGCCTAGCAGTCTTCGTTCCATCGCGCTTTGCGCGGTCCCCAACATGTCCTCAAGCTTCTTTGTCAACTTCCGAATCTCTGCCCCATAAGTCAGCACTGGTAAAATGCACTGTTTGTACACATTCCTTGTCAATGTAGTATAAGTTCTATGTAGTCCGAAAAGATCTTTTGATTGATGCCTGGCTCAACTCTCCGCACTCACCGTAGCGCTGTCCTCGAAAGCAATTTTGGAAACACGGTTGCGCAAATTCCCATGGCACCTTCTTAATCCAAAGCTTATCATTGTTGCACCGTCGGAAGCAGAGGCCCAGTGGTTTAATCGCACGCTCCTATCGCTGCATATGAATCGGGTAGCGCTTTACTTCCACGGTATTTTTTTTTCAGCCAGACACGACTTAGTTCTACAGTCTCCCACCTGAGCAAGGAAACAAAAACTCAAACCTCAGTTCGATTATTTTTTTTACAGTGTTGCTGTTGAAATATTGTTTAATATATTGCTTTGGAAAAGTCGTAGCAATCTGTTGCATATTTAATAATTATTCGTGTTCATAGTAAGAGTGTATTCCTTCGACAACATACCTAGGTACATGCATGCGTCTTTGTGCTACGTATGTAATAACATAAAGACAAAGAAAAGCTACTTTGCCATTTCATGCGCGCAATGCACCTAAAACGCAGAATTTGGCCCCGCCGCTGAGAGCAAGCAACATACGTTGCTCGAACGCTGCTTATACAGACCTCTATAATTGCTTCAGAGAAGTGAAATAGCAAACGGGGGCCCAATAAAGTAAATCTATTCCAATGTGTTTTTATTCCAATCTCTTGACGTCATACTTACGTAACCGTCGACGCAAGCATAGTTCGGTGACCCATGGCGTTCTTTACAGAGGTCAATGGAAAGCTCTCGTAGTTATAGAAGGTCACATTGGTTTGCTTCTGGAGCGAATAGCATAACCTACCATGACACATTTTCCTTGTCTAATTAGCGGACTAGAGCAGAGGAGTACATAGAAGAGGAGAGTGTTTCAGTGGGGCCGAACTACCGCCGTGAAAGTATAGAACCGGACGTGGTGGCAGAGCCGGCGTCGGCGATTGGTCCGCTTCGTTTTGTTTAGCTTTCGCTTTGTGGTAGAAGAACGTGGGGACATGCTATGGAAGGGTAAAAATGCCGCTTAAACGAACCCTAAGGATAACGAAGGTGGTAGAGCAATGTCGCGTACCCGTGGAAAAAGCATGCGGATCACAGTGTCGCCAACAAAACGGAATTTCTTCGTAATTAACACGCGTAAACGCAAACTAATGAGTGCACTAGAAAACGAGTAACGGCAAGTTTGGACTGGAGTTTTTAATTTCACTCTGCATTCACAGACACAGGAGGAAATGAGTTTTATCGGCAATCCCTCTTCCGTATAATTTTAGTCACGTGCGTGGGTGCCTAAATGGCTCGAAAGCATCATCTGCCACTCAAGACATGTTATTATACACATGTAAATCCATTCTCCACTGCAGGTCCGAGCATCCAGTGCTGGATCGATCGGCGGGTAGCCATCATCTGTTCATTTCGGAACCGGTGAGTCTCCAGCTATTCCGAAAAAAATGTAATTTTGTTACGTCACTTTGCAGTGGCGAATTTTTGCGGTTTTGTGACATTTTGGGACCAGCAGACGAAGTGGGTGCAGTCCAAACACATTTGACTAATAGCGGACGGCTGATGGTGAACAAGGCGCAGAATCCGACATGGGTATTTTTCTTTTGTTGGGTCTAATCAATCATAATACGTCATATGGGTTGAAGAGTCTTCCTGACATATCACGTGACAGGCAAACGAAGTGGGGGTGGCCTCAAAAAATTTTCAGGAATCGTGGAGGCATGATTGCAGAAATATAACAAAATAATTCGGAATATTTTCGCGTTATTGCGCCCCCTGATTTTTGGGTAGGTCAGGACCAACTGAAGCGAAGACAAGCAAAATGTAACAAGTAAGAAATTAGTGCTAGGCATTCCTTTGACAAAAGGATTCATCTGACTTCACTGCCTCTGAGGCGAACGATACATTATTTTCTCTTAACGACTTACTAATTTGCCATTTCATTTGAAGAACTACCGCATCAAAACTTCGGACTGTAAAAATAGCCTTGTTTAAAAAAGCGTGGTTAAGACCATTGCTCGTTCAAAATAGTATATTTGAAATACAATTAGGCCTGTTTGTATCAAGAAAGATAAGCCTTTTCCACACCGAAACCGACAAGAACGCCTCTCACTCGCTGAAATGGCGCAGACCTCAAATCACTGAGAACGCAGACGCTCCACTCTTTGGCGAAATCTCAGAGTTTAGGCATCACCCGGGCACAATTGAAATATCGCAGCCCGTGATTTGGGATTCGCGGCTACTTGTGGGATCTAATACAAAAAAAAAAGAAACGCGGAATTTACCACGCAATCTTTGCCAACACTGCTATGATAGCCTGGTGCTAGCCATTTAGAATCAAAGTAACCAAGTTGAAACTTCTTGGCGGCTGGGCTTTAAACGGGACATACAATGTCATTTCGTTTTGAATACTTTAGTTTCGAAGCGACCTCGACGCTTCGGGTGGCACACAGTATGAGTCAGGGCTCACTTTTCCATCGGCATCCATATGTATATATCTGCACGAGGGACTGGTCACTCAGCTGAGTTTCTGGATTTTTTCAAGACTAATGACGGGGCAAACCAGTTGCGCAATATATGCCTCCTATAACACAACCTAATGACTCTGTGTCGCGTTCTCCTGGGTGGCGCGTTTTCTTCCACTTGCTACTGTCTTCAGTGCACCCACCTTATACGCTGTGCATGTGGCTGTTGACATCGGTAACCCGATGTTAGCCAAGGCACATCGCCTAGGCTGAGTAACACATTTGAGGTTCCTTCATCGCTTCGTTCTACAGTCGGGTGGCTAACAACTTTGCCCTTCTTTCGCTCCTTTGAGGACACAGTGACAGTGACTCGTAGCCTCCACAAGGCGATACTATCTTTGCAAGACCATCCTTGACCACCACATGGTCTAGCGACTGGTCTCACGGAAGACTACAGATTTCGAGGCAAAAGTGGCAACAGCGACTTTGGGCTTTCGCGTATTATATCCACGGCGGACCGACAACGCGCTGCAACACTTTCTCCATCGCTTCATTCTTAGATTGGCGTGCTTGTTTTTTTCTTTACCAAATATTTACATATCAGTTGTATGCTTACGGTATTTCTAAAATTAAAATAATTTATGGGGGTCTACGTGCCAAAACAACAAAAACTCAAACTCAGGCACGCCCTAGTGGAGCACTCCGGATGTTTGGACCGCGAGGGTTTCTTTAATGTGCACCTAAATCTAAGTACACGGGTGTTTTCCCATTTCGCCCACGCCGAAATTCGTCCGCCGTGGCAGGGATTCGATCCTGCTTCCTCATGCTCAGCAGCCCATCACCGTAGCCACTAAGCAATTACTGCGAGTGTGTCGTACTTCTATTTCTCATCCTGCACGTTATACATAAAATCAAGTCTTTTATGTATAACACGTAATTTTGTACGAACTTTCGCGCATCTATTACACCTTTTATATTGTGCCTTTGTCTGGGTAGGTGTATATAGGTCAGGTGTCCATAGAGAAGCCACACAAGAACTCACAAAAAGTTAGCAATGGTGCTGCCCGCTTTATGACTGAATACATGCAGCCTTTACAAATATATCGTCTATATATCGTTTAAGTTGTAGACTTGGTGCAGCTTTTTTTTCTTGTATCTTTTTTTTCTAAGATATCAAGTTCGATGTGATTGAAAGAAAAGGCTGATTATGCGAACGAGAAATTTGCTCTTCACATTCCCTATACTTATACATTATCTTTCTGTCTCCAAACAGCTTTGACTGTAAGGCCAAATTGCCCAGAACAGGGTACTAACGAACAAGCTACATGCCCCTCTACAAGCTCCGACATCGGTATTTGACGAAACTGCTACAATCCCTTCGTGAACGTATATTTAACGTTGAAAGATTACGCTACATGATTACCTCAAACAGGCCTAGGCAGTAGTTCATCGTGACACCTTCACTTACACGAGCATATATGTGACCTACAATCACGGCGTCTCTTACGAGATAAGATGGCGTAAACGGAATACTAATAAAAGAGGCCGCACATTGACTGCGGTGTTTTAGCTGGACTGGTGTTTGGCTTACCTCGCGTGTAGCCTCCAAATGCAGCTGCTCGGTCCAGCCACGCCGTACGTGTCGCCGTTGCTCTCAGCCTTGAAGGCGTTCAGCATCGTCGACGCGCACGGCAGCGTGTCACGTGGGTGGATGCGTAGCCTGCAGCCGAAGACGTCGAGGCGGTACTCGGCAGAAGGCACGTGGTCGCACTCGACGAACCCACCACTCAGGGTCGCGGCCGCTTCCGCTCCACGCGTGGTCGCATCTCGCGTACTGCGTTGACAATACATTACAACAATGAACACTGCTGTTGAACTGCGCGTTCGTCCAGCAAGGCTCCGAGGGACGCGGCAGCTCGTCTCACGAAACGTGTCCCGCTTTATTCTAAGTAAACAGCGGCTTTCGAATCGAAACACTAACGATGTGATTACCCATCCGGGAAGCAGGAAACATTGTGCTGAATACACACAGGAATGTTGGTTATGGAAATCCAACTGTCATGTATTAAGTTACGCCATAATTTATTATAACTCATCCGATAGCCATACTGAAAAGGTTTTATGGATTGCGAAAACGTTATTCTGTGAGTTCCAGAAATTGCTATTTTCCCTTGTGTTTAAAGCTTGTTGTTAAAGCACGGCTGAAAAGTGTTCAAGGAGCGGTACTCAAGGTTAGCGTTTTTCTATTCGACTTTATTTATTCAGGCACGACTTCATTCCAACCAAAAAAGAAATGTACAAAAAGTAAAAAAGTGTCCTAACACAATACTTCCCAGGTGCACTGTGATCACTAGCTAATGCACCACTCGCTTTACTGTCAGTTTTTGCTGCTGTAGTTTCAAGCACTCTTGTTGTGTTCAATTTTGGCATTCTCTTCATAAACGGGCAAAAAACTGAACTTCATACTTTGATACGCAGCTTTTCTGTATTTGACTTAGTGTGGGGTGTCGGAAGAGCTACCCCTTGAGACAAAAAATGTCTCAATGCACGTTTCCTAATTATTTATTTGCCCTTTTGATTCTTACGCTGTTTGTATGGTAGCAGACAGCGGCATTGCATATAAACAGCAGCTGCAATTTAGCACGAAACCAAAAATGTTGTTGCATATGTTGTTCTCGTGGTTATTATTATTATTATTATTATTATTATTATTATTATTATTATTATTATTATTATTATTATTATTATTATTATTATTGTATGCAACCGTGCTAATTTCTTGGCCCATAGGCTGGAACCCTTCCTGAAGCAATACTATCTGACGAAGCGATGTCTAGCTGTGACGAGAGTTGAAATCAGCTGGGAAAGCAAACCTACCAAGGAACAAATGGATAAATAAAAATGATAGGCGCAATATTCACGCGTAGATGATATAAGCCTCCCAATTTCCGGACGTGTTTTCTTTGGCACATATCGTGTTCTCTCCTTCTCCAGGCTTTTTGTAAAAGAATAGCAATAATTGGTCTTTCGGCGGGTTTTATCTTCCTTCTGCCAGACTAGTGCCGATAGGAGACATTGCCGAATTTGCACAAATCTATTCGATTCCCTGAATCGTAACTCCTTGCATGGCCTTGGGACGTGAGGATTACGCGATGAAATTCGTTGTATTTACGGCATATAGCGGAATACGACCGACTGAGTTAGACCACATGTTCATTTGAAGCTCAAACGAGTTTAAAAACTTTCATATGGGTTCGTAAAAATGTTTAGCACAATGTTTACGAATTCTTGACTGTGCAGCAAAAAATGTCTCGCTTTTTTTGTATGCTGTTCCTGATAGCACGGGTACCTGAAACGGATAAATGTGCCCTTTCAATTTATAGCTTAAGTCGTTCCAGTATTTACGATTATTTCGCATTAGTCCAGCTCACAAATTAGCGGTGTTTTAGAGAGCGGTTAATAAAAGATAATCTTTATCCGCTTTATCTTTATCAGCATTTACGTAACTTTACCGAACTGCGATATCGTTTTTTATTCTTTTTTCTTGTGGGGGGGGGGGGGGGGGCGTGGTAGTTAGAGTTGTAATTGATTTTCCTGAATTTAAAATTGACTACTTAATTGAGGAATCCTCCTCAGAGAGTCCGGAGATTCTAATGTTTTTCATTAAAATGCAACAAAAATCAAGTTCCCGATATATTGAATGCAAAGCAACAAATACTCTCCGTTCCAATTAATTTCGATAGCATCTCCTCTAGTTAAACTTCCACTTATGGAATGGAGCATTTCGGGAGGGACAATAGCGTAGACGCCTCGAATTATATAAAGCAAGGTAACATGAAGCAGCTACGCTTCGTCGTGAAGTTTGCGAGGCATGTGACGTTTTACCAGCGGCAATGCATCGAGGATAAAATGAAATTCTGCGGTTTTACGCCCCATAATTCCGATCTGATTATAGAGCACGCCGCAGTGCAAAAAACTACAGATCTGCAGATTATTTCTACAGTGTATGGATTAATTTCAACCACCTGAAGATCTTTGCCGAGGGCCCAATGCATGGTACATGGGCGTTTTGTATTTCGCCCCCATTGAAATTCGGCCACCGCGTCCAGGATTTGATTTCACTACCTCGTGCTTAGAAGCACAACGCCAAAGCCGCTAAGCAAGCACGGCTGGTACAAGCGCAGAGGATAGGACGCACGTCAAAGTGAAGGTTAATAAGCAATAGACGTGTCAAAGCCACACTATTCGTGGAAGTTGCATACTCTTCCTCGGAAACTGACAACGATGAACGCATAGTTGCAGATGTTGAATAACCACACGTCGATGTTCGGGCTAATCATGCTAGACAGTAATTTAAACTGGCAATGATGAATTCGGTTACTAATCATCTGGGTATTTAAACATTGCGCTGCGCTGGAATATGAACGCAAGTGTGCAATGTGTGCGGCTGCCGACGCATTTCATTCCTTTAAATATCGTAAATGTTCTAATATTAAGCGTGCTGTCATGAAAGGGAATTCGTTGCAACCACAAAAAAACCGTCTGTTAGCTTAACGTGTTAACGTGTACAATCTCGCCCATCGATCGTGTTATTACGCAATACCAGCTGAATAATGCACTTCATGGCCAATTCCTATATGACAGGTATTCCTGATTTGTACAACTCTGTACTATTCAACAAGTTACACGCAATATTTGTTTTCTTTGCGAGGCAAAACAACCCGTCAATGGGATTTTGACAACAGTATAGAAATAAAATAAAATTTGTCCACTGAGGATGTTCGCGGTGGTCCTGATCTATGATATAGAAAACACCGAATTGATCGTTACCTGTGCATTAGAAGGCGCACAGTGAACCTCGAGGCTACCACCGTCTGGTGCCAGGCTCCTAGCACGGTCCATGCTAGTTGCATGGTGTCACACTGAGCCACGGTGTCCTTGACGCCCATGTCAACGAGCGGGTACCACTCGGCCATCCGGAACAGCCTCCTGGGTTGTCCTGTGTGGCTGCCGCAAGTGCGTTCGTCGACCTTGGACCACGGCTTGAGCACAAGGTCCCGATTGTCTGGGAGGACGTCCTCGATGGCCAAGTTACTGAACGCGTAGGACACGTCATCCTTGGCCGCATATGGAATTGCAGCGAGTGCAATCGAGGAAGGCGTCTTGCGGTATGGCGTCTCCTCCGACATGGTTGACAGGCAGCCTTGGAAGAGACGGTGAATTTTGATGCCGCCAGGTGCACCGATCCCCATGACAGGTAGTAGGACGATGCCGTTCCTTCCTGCGATGGTTCTAAGTGCGTCCGTCCACCACGCTTAGCTGCGTGTTCGAAAGCACGGAAGAGATTCTCCTCTGGCGCGTGGGCCTCGCGTGCCAGCGCGCGATGGCGTGGCCTCCGTGTCGCTCTTCTTTCTCCTCTCTTCCATTCGTAAACATTGTTTAACGAGTCATTGCGCTGTGCTAATAGGCTCTATTTTGGGCCACTCGCGAGCTCTAGCGGTGATTGAAATTAGCTGAAATAAGAGTGTGTAAAACCGGCCGCCAGGAAAAACAAAAAACCAAACAAAAAAAACAAGTGGCGGGGGGCGACACAATGGCGCGCATGTTGACTATTCGGATTTCCGTACTGAAAGACATGTAAAACGCTCAAATACATTAATGAGACAACCACTGTACAGATATGGGCAAAAGTTATTGTATTTAATAGATGAAGTTACATGCTATCTTGTTCGGGAAGCACAATATCAAAATATGGCTGCGCACATTTCAAAAAATGATTGATAAGAACGGGTGCGTCCAAAAAATATACGCACGCAAATTTTAAACATCTATGATTCTCCAGCATGAACAGGCAACACACTTCTATCAAGTGCATTTCTTAGAGCACATAAAGCGGGCAAACGTGATATATGAAAACAGAGTCTACGTGAAATTATTAGAATGTTTACAAGTGTCTTGTGAAATTCATAATAAAAATAGTGGTATAGTTCAGAAAGGTGTGTCATATATGCGTATTATTAGGTGTAGTTTAGTGATCGGTAATATTGTTTTTCAATACTGAATTATAGAGTTGTAAACATGACACTTGGCTTTCTGGTATTAAGAAAATAGAGAACATTATTATATATCTATTTGTTTATTTCTTCATAATGTCAACCCTCTGCTGAGGGTTCTTACAGGGAGGGCTTTAAATACAGGCAGACCATATATACAGGTGCATCAAGCGGCAGCGGAATCACAAAAATACATGTATCACAATTTTTCAAATTGACAACCATCATTGGCATTAGCCACAAAGCTTAGTATCGCGTCTTAAAGTTCAATCACCGTAGGGAAAAGGGGGAAGCGGGCGTAGTATGCAAGTAAAACAACATAGTATGGGCATAAAACATATTGGTGATTAACACAACTTCTTCGTTTTCCTGGAAGTTACACATACTCATCTTTGTTGATTTGTAAATGTCCATGTAGTATACTAAAAAACACTTTGAGACCATTTTTTTGTCTTCGTACTTCTAATATTTCCAGTTCACAAGACGGCAAGATCAGTGTGACGGAATCTAAACGGTGGTACTTTGAGCACATGAAGCGCGCGGCCTGAAGTTGAACTTTTTCTAACCTTGTAGTCATTTTTTTCTGATGAGGGCTCCAGATGGCTGAGGCATATTCAAGTAAAGGTTATAAGAACATTACATGAACACTGGCGGAGTAAGTAAGAAATGTATTTACTGTACTTGATATTGCCTTTTTCTTTGAAATGCAACAAACCGCATCGAAATTACTGTTGTGGTTGGTGAGTAAAAAGAAATCTGGTAGTTTCGCATGAGGCGAAGCATCGATATCGATAGCAAATTATTAGGCTGCTATACGGAGGGAATATAGTACTTTTATCGTCCGTCAACTTAGAAACATTCGCGTATAAACTAAACTAACAAGGATGGTTTTATGCGCGCATAGGTAAACATGAACGCATCTCACTAGATGACCGCGGACACTCGCTGTCAAAATGCGGGCGTCACGAAGAGCGGCATATGCAGCGAGCGAATTGACTTTCGTGCTGGCTCTCACTTCAACGCGTACTAAGCAGGGCAAGCACCGCGCACACGAAACCATCAGCCAATGGCACACCTACGACTATTTACCGACCACCTGTCGCCTTCACGATAGCGCCGGGGCGACCGCTCTAAGCCGTGCCATACGCAGACGCCGCCAGAGGAGAACGTTCCTTCTCCTCCCTTCGCCGCTCTCCCGGTGCCTTGCGCACGATGCAAAACGGCGCGCTTGCTCCCCGCCTTCCACCCTTGAACGAGTGAGATCGAGCAACCATTTTCGGCTAATCCTCGCACGCTCTCGCTCGCACCTATAACATGGAGCTCGCGGCCACGCCGTTATGGAAATTGCACTTTATACGGAATATCATGGTGAGGGTGACGGCGGAAATGTGCCTGGAAGTGTCTATATAATGGCTTTTGCAATGACACGATGAGGGCCCCCGAGCTAAAGCTAAGGCATGCCACACAAACTTTTATACAGAGGTACAGTGCGTTCAAAGGTGCGAAATCGCCAGGGCAGTCAGTCAAGATGTCAACGTGAATGCCACTTGATTTCCCGACTCCGCGAAGCGCCTGCAGCCTGCACCTACGAAGGCGTATCACCTCTTTCTAGTGACGTGTATCGTTGTATCATTTTCGTATTGTTCAATTCTATCATTCCCCGTCCAGAATGCAAGAAGTGCCCACGCGGGTACTTCGCACACATCGTTGTGCAGGAGAGTTCGCCGTCTGCTTCATCATGATCATAATCATTATCATCATCCAAAACATTTATTGGTTTCTATTTGCAGGGTCTTTTGTGGCAGTCTGTCAGGGCCTTTCTTCAGGCCCCTTACTGGGTTTAGCAGGGGTGGGACCCTTTGTCCAGGGCTCCAGTGGTTTCAGCAGTCCTGCGTGCTCGCTGCACAAGACCCTAGGAGCGGTCGCCGGCCAGCAGAGCCTGCTATTGCTCCCCACTTGGATTTATGATTTTGGGGACTGCTGTCATATGTTGGTATTCCCGTGTGATCTGATATATGGTGGCCTCCGGGTATTTAGCTGCGCATCTGGCGAGGTACACGTTTAACTGGGTACATTTAAGTTGCGCAAGGTTCCTGTCTGGAGCTGTCTGGAATCAATGACCTCCGCCCTCGTGAGCGATTTATGTGCGGGAGGATATCGTATCCTGGTTCCCCTGCAGTAGTGTGCCAACAAATCCCACTATTCATTTGGAACAGAAGGTCCACTTTCGAGTGTATATCTTTCGGGTACTCGGATTGCATACCGCTGAGCCACCGTGTCCGTCTCTTCATTCCCCGCTATTTCTGTATGCCCCCGCACCCACAGGATGTTGTGTTGGATCGGCTGTGGCTGTGCTGTGTGGAGTGTTACGCCGCCCCATAGCTCGAGGAGCACACGGAGTGCGCGGTGGCCTATTCTGCTGTTCAGGAAATATCGTTTTTTTTTTATTGCGATAAAGGCTTGCCCTTAAGGCATAATTCTTGGAGCGTATATGTGTATTATATGTGTGCTGTGAGGCCTGTGTTGTGTATGAATTGAAGCAGTGTTTTGTGGAATCTGTTGTCATGTATCCAGCGGTCATAGCTGGTTGTCACACTGTAGCGGAGGCCGGCTTGCAGTAGGAGACGCGAGCGTTCCGATTGTAAACCCGTACATGTCCATATTAGGTGGTATGCATCTGATTCCACCACAGGAATGGAGCAGTATGGACACGTAGCACCCAGTGGTAAATGCGACCAGTTCCACCTTGAGACAACAGCCGGTGTAAGGGCCACCCCGGCCCGAAGCCTCCTAAGCACAACTTCCTCCGCCCTAGTAAGATGAAGGGGGAGGGAGCAGACACACGGTGGGATAAGAGCGCGTGTGTCCTGCCGGAGAACATTTTTACGGGCTCGCAGCGAGTTACGGGGTTGGGGTGGGAGGGGAATAGGTGGAGGATCAGGATTAGGAGGACAGTGTGCCTGCTGGTCAGCAGCAATGTTGTGAGGGTTTGCTGAATGGCCTTGAATCCAGTGTACCTTGACGCAAGTAGCTGTCTTACTATTCATAGTGTGTATTCTCTCGCAGATTTCCATCGCCTTATCAACCTTCTTGAGTTCCTGAATAGCCGCTAAAGAGTCAGTGAAGATATCTAGTTGCTTGATGGTAGGCAGCTTAGATGTCGCATCTTGCACAGCGTCATGGATGGCTTGAAGTTCCATTACTAGAGCGCTGGCTTCCGTAGATAAATAGCGGTGGTGGCCGCTGATAAAATTATGCGTAGTACTCAGGAATGATGTCGGCAGGCGTCTTGTGAATCAGTTGGAATGCTTAGTTATTTGCCGGTTCTGAAGCCATCCGCCGCAGCTAGAGCGATAGCTCCTCAGCTTGAGTCACGCTTGTTTAGTTTATATAGCCGCTTGTAATTTCGGAAAGGCTTGCGTTGATGACCATGGCCATTATGCATCCTCTTTCGGAATATTGTGCGGCTGCGTCCACGTATACTACGTCGTTTTTGGTGGAGAACGTGCGTTTGATGTCAATGCGTTGGGTGTCTTCAGCTGCTGTCGCGTCCTTTGGGTTCCCTTATTTTAATGTATGTTCGCGAAACTTTCGCAGATCTTCTAACAGAACTTACAAACATATTTCTTGTTGAGAAATTTTGCACGGCATATGCAGTCCGTGGAACGATAAAGAAATGAAAGAAGGCTCCCCACGATTTGACCACGTGAGCCTGTCTTTGCCGTCCGCCCATGAGGTGACATGCAATTGATGTTAGCCAATAAAACTAGACGCGTCCCTGGGGTGAAATATCATGTCTGCATACGACTAGTTCATTTATGAGACGCGGTCGGCAGATCTCACGAAAAGTACAAGCTTGGCCGAACTCCAAGCCTTCCTTCAAAGAACCTCTGCTCTTTGAAGGTACCCTACCCCATATGGAATCAACAGATAATCAAATTAAGAAAACACAGTGGAAATATTTCTTCTTTTACTTGGAGTGCAGAATTTATAAGCCAACGGAAAATCAAAGTCGACGAAAAAACACGTAGTACGGTTAGAGCGTGTAGTGCGAATATTCAAGCGGTAGGCTGCGGTATGGGCCAGGCGTTTTCGCTCCCTCTGTCGTAATCCATAAATTACCTGGGAACCTGAAGGTCTCGCTTATTTCATGACGTTTCAATGTGAAAAATAATTTTTCATAGCAATCTCGTTTAAACTACTCAGCTCATATTTAATTCTCGAGCGCTTGAAGGAGTTCAACGGATACTTTAGCGCATCCGAAGGCGCTATGAAGACGACGGAATAACCGTGGCATGACGATTCTGAAATAATGAAGACAGTATAACAAGGACAGTACGACGACGATGGCATGGTGATAATGGGATGACGACCGAGCGTATGACGATGTTGCCTTGACGACAACGACATAACGATGACGGTATGACGAGAATCGGATGACGAATCGGCTATGACGACAATGGAAGGGCGATGGTGTCTTCACTACGCAGATATAACGAGGACTGCATGACAATCAATGTATGTCAACGACGAAATGACGGCGATGTCATAACGCTGGCATGTTCGCGACCGAATGACGACGGCGTCATTGCGACGAAGTGATGAAGGAATGTCATCGCTTGAACGACTAAAGAGGTGTGACAATATAATGACGACCAGTGTATGACGAGGATGTCATCGCGGCATCTATATGATGACGATCATGTGAAGAAGACCGCGTGACGAGCCTTGTTTGACGACGTTTTAAGACGACGATTACGTGATGATGACCGCGTGACATCAACTGTATAAGCAGTGGATGACGACCATTACGTGAGATAGCTTGGCGACGACTTGGTGTGACGACGCCGATGGGGAAATGACGGCGTCACAAGCACGGGGAGGCGACGACGGCCCATAACCAGTGGCACACATCCCTGGAAACTGCAGATTGCACGATCTCTGGGTTCGGCGCGCTTGTGCGGACGGCGAGAACGACCCAAAACTGAGAAACGAGCTAAGCAAAACTAACACTTAAAAATAAATTGCCGATTGTTATGCCCGAACCCACACCCTCTGCAGAGAGCATGGGTACGGCTCATAACGCTCCTACTGACCCTCTTTTTTATCTCACACTGTCTCTTATTGCAACGGAGCTGTATGTAACTATGATGCCATAGAATTTTCGTGTCCGCATACAAAACTATCATCATCAATGGCTCATATGCCCGTAAGTAAGCAAAAAATGCAATGGCTCATACCGCTATGAGCCAGAGGCTACAAGCACTCAGCAAAGTGAAGCGAACAGTTTTTACATTATTTCTAATCACGCATGCAACATACACAATGGCATGTCGAAAAAAACTGTCATCAATGGCTCATACACCGGTTGGAAATGGCTTATACGCGCGTTAGCAAACAAGCAAATTCAATGGCCGCGTAAGGTAAGTGGCTACTCAATTGCGTTGGTACTATCTGTGGGGTCGATGTGGGTGATTTCAATGTGTATGTTTCGGGACGGAAAAGGGAGTGATTTATCCGTTTCGTGTTGTAGGAATATTTCTTGCGATGCGACAACGATCCGGCCCAACCGACCAACCAGTGGCGTACATGCATCGATTTGACATAATCATAGCACCGTGTTTGCAGTTGTGAGTATGCAGACCAGTGCACATCACAGTGACTATAAAGCCATTGTGACCATCGTTACTAGGTGACAATCGAATATTATTCCAGCGCAGTGGGTTCTCGAATAGAGTAGTCGTTATTCTAAGATTCGAACATTTTTTTAATGTTATCGAATACTTTACGTTGTGGACTGTACACTGCTGGAAAAAAAGTGTTTGCACTAAATGTTAAAGAAAAAATCTCGTTCTTTGAAGCTAATAAACGATTATTATAGCTTTCGCGAAGAAGTAATGCCGATGTGACGCTGGTGGGGCCCGTATCTCAGAGGCCTCAGGAGTTCTCCGAGCCCACGCATAGTGGTTCCGCTGTGACCCCTGCCGCCTCCATGGTGGAAGGAGCCAGTGCTGCTCCATCGTCTTCAAAGGCGCTCTAGACACCAGACCCGCAGGGCCCCAAAATCAACCGAACGCCAATGCCTGAGACACGTGTCTCAGCGCGCAACTCTCGGTTCTCGAGCGCGTCAGAGAGAGAGCGATGGAAGACGACGAAAAACCCGGTGTTATCCACGCCGAAGGACAAGCTGTCTCTTAAGGGCGTAAGCAGGGACAAGTTCCCCATAACCACGTTAAATAAGAAAGCGATAACCTAAAGGTTATCGCTCTTTTCTTTTAGTCTTCTTCGTATCTATGTCACCGTACTTCGTTCTTATCTCTTATCCACTCGTATTGCCATTTTTTACGTTTGAGTTTCAAAATGGATTTTATTATGCAGGAGAATTTCAGGAGGCTTTTACGACACGTAGGTTACATCAAGTGCATGTTTTGTACCTTCTATCCTGCGGAATTGTGCTTACAGGAAACAAACCTAAGCGAAAAACATAAAATTTTTTAAAAGGCTGTACTGTCGTACCGTGCGACCGTACTCAGGCGAACCGCGTTTCGGGTGCTGCAGCCATTGTTCTGCAGTGTGGTATCACAGCTAGAGAAGCAACAGCCATTAACAGTCACATAGAACCCCTTTCTGTCACCGCTTTAGCAAATAAAAGCATCACCATTTGTTCAATATACATTCCACCACATTCGCAATTTACTGTAAGAGATCTAAAGTTAATTTTAAGCCAGCTCCCTGAACCTTTTTTTAATAGCGGGTGATTTTAACGCACCTAGCACTTATGAAGTAGCAATATAACCGATACCAGGAGAAAAACAATTGAAGATTTTATCTTAACAAACGACATATGCATTTTAAACACTGCTGCTGCAGCCTATTGCTTCCTGTGCACCGGTGCTATGAGGTGTCTAGATCTGGCGCTGTGCTGTCCATCTCTCTTTGGCGTTTTTCAATGAAGTGCTATCGATAATCCCTATGGTAGTGACCATATGCCTAATATCATTAAGAAAATCTCTAATTTTCTTGCAATACCATTAAGATCACCCCATTGGAAACTCCATCTAGCAGATTTGCCTCTATTCACTGAAAAGGCCAGTCCGGATAACATATCAGATGAGATAACAATAGACGAAAACAATGAAACGATTACTGCCTTTACACTTGCTGCCGCAGAACAGACAAACCCGTAATCCTCCGGCTTATCAGGAAAAAAAAATTAAAATTCTGGTGGATGAATTAGAGTAAAAAATCTAAAAAAAAGAAATACAAATCAAAGCACGGGGTATCTTTCGGTGACACCCAAACCAAGATAACCTACTCTCTTTCATAAAAGCAAAAGCGAACGCCAGGTACACACCCAGACAAGCCGAAAGGCTGTCCTGCAAAAACAATGTATCATCCCTAAATAGCTCAATAACGTCCAGAAGAATGCGGGATCAGCTTCGTAAGTTTACAGGCGACTACGGTCCTTACTCTATCCCCATACTCTCAACCCCAGGCACGCAAACAGATTTAAAGGACAAGCAGACGTATTAGGCCAGCATTTCCATGACATCTCAAGATAACTAAATTATTCTGCTACATTTCAAAGATACAAGCAATCAGCAGAAAAACTAAAGCTTCCGACCACGAGAAGTTAAGAGTGATATTGTATAATGTCCGCTTAACGCTTACGGAAATCAACAGAACACTCAGTACAGGCAAAAAAAAACAGCACCTGGTCCGGACACAGTGCATTACGAAATGCTCGCTCACCTTTGATATAAAGCGGTGGAAACCTTCCTTCGTTTTTTTTTTTACATAATTTGGGAGACGGGAAAAATGCCGAATGCGTGGAACAAATATCTCATAAACGCTTTCTTGAAAGCTGAAAAGTATCCTACAACATCAACTAACTACAAACCCATAGCACTCACAGGCTGCATCGCGAAGTGTTGTGAAGTCATTATAAAGATAACATTTACAGACGTCCTTGAAACCCAGAACCTGCTCAATAACCATCAGTGCGGCTACAAGAAAGGTTACTGTACAATAGATCACTTAGACCGGCAAGAAGACGAGATACGTGCGGCCTCTCTGCACAAGCAGCACTTTCTAACTGTTTTCTCCGATATAGAAAAGGCGTACGACACAGCATGGACGTTTGGTATCTTGAACGACTTAGCCAATTTGGGGATCCGCGGTAGAATGCTCAAAGGTCTAGCCGATTTCATGTCCGACCGAACATTTCAAGTGGGTTTAGGAACGGTCATCTCACGCGTATTCATTCAGGAAAATGGTGTGCCACAGGAATGCGTATTTAGCGCAACACAGTTTCTGGTAAAAATGAACTAGGTCAATAATGTAATTCCATCCTCTGTAATGCATTCATAATATGTTGATGATCTGCAAGTATCGTGTCGTGCCTCGAACTTGGCAACCTGCGAACGGCAATTTCAAATTTCATTAAACCAAATCACGCAGTGGGCATCGAAAAAATTGTTTTAGCTTCTCAAATGAAAAAAACTATTGGTGTTGTCTTTTTACAAAACGGAGGCTCAGCACACGATCCCATCCTTAAGGTACAGGAAGCCCCACTATCATAAAACTACAACACAAGTTTCTGAGTGTCTTGTTTAATAACATGTTAAACTTTCTTGCTCACATAAATAGCCTTAAAATTAATGCAAACGTCATCAAAGTCCTGTCCCGGAATCGCTGGGGCTCTTATCGTTAATGCCTGCTACGCATCTACCACACTTTGGTACGTAGCATACGGTAGCATCATATATGATTCAGCCTGACAGTCTCCCATCCGACGACTTGATCCAGTTCATAACCTAGGACTACGACTGGCTAGTCGTGCTTGCAGAACATCACGTGTCCAGCGCTTATAAGTTTACTTTTATGAACCTCCTTTACATCATCTCAGAGCGCTACTAACTTGTACCTACATTCTCAAAATGCAATCCTTACCACAACACACATGCTACAACCTGGTCGCACAGTGCAACTCACGCTTACACTACACAAATAAACTGAACATGATCAGACCTCTTCTTCTGCGACCGAAGGAATACTGTCGTGTCTATGACAATCCTCATGTGCTCCTTAAGGTTGCTAAAGGGCCACGACGACTACCCCCTTCGTAAGAATTCATACATTTAAATGATAGCGCATTGGTACCTCTAAAGAAAAATCACACACCGCACGAACACATCATACAAGCATTGCGCGATAATCAGGCCAAATATCAAAATTACATGGAATTTTACACTGATGCCTCGAAAACAAAAGAACACGTGGGTGTGGGCGCCGTAACGGAAAATTGGGACACAAGTATTCGAGTACAACAGCATGCCTCTGTCTACGCAGCCGAAGTCTACGTAATATCTTGTGTAGTGAGAAAGATCATCGCATGACAAACACGAAAACACGGTCATTTACAATAATTCGTTAAGCACACTGAAGTCTGCCCACGTTAAATCCGTATGTGAACCCCTGTTCGGGATATATTAAACATAGTGACTACAAACAGATACAGGAAATCAATTAGGTTTTGCTGAGTACTAAGCCATGTTGGGATACAGGGTAATGGAGAAGCGGATAGATGCGCATCAATTGCAGCGTCCAAAGGCATAACGAACGCAACGCTTCCATGTATACATAGTATCACTGCGATTAGGAAGGCCCTGAGGTCAAAATGGGCACACAAATGGGACCATTGTATATGCAACAAGGTACTTCTTACTAAACGCCTAGTTGGCGAGTGGAAGTCGTGCAGTCACCAGCAATGGTTGTATCAGGTGATCTTTGTCAACTTTGGGTTGGACACACACATCTTACACAAAATTTTCTGCTTCGAAAAGAAAACCCGCGGACTTGCGAAAAATTCCATGAACCTCTTACAGTGATTCACTTTTTACGACATGTCCATAGTTTATAACACACAGACGGAATCTTTTACACAACCTATATTATTTACATATACGTTTACATCCTGCCCTATTACTGGCAGACGAGCCGCTACTGCCATTTACTAACTTGTCTGACTTTTTAGAGACAACTGCTTATTTACATAAATGAATAATGTAAGGCTGGTTTATCTGTTTTATCGTTGCGTTTTCTATTCTGTTGTGACTGGCAAAGCGTGACCTGAGTAGTCTTAGCACCATTAAACGCTAACTAACTAACTAACTAACTAACTAACAAACTAACTAACTAACTGATTGACTGACTGACCGACCAACTAACAAACTAATTACCTACTAACTAACTAACTAGCTAACTTATTAACTAACTAACTAATAACTCATTTTGTGCCTTTTCCATGACTGGATACTTAAGGTGCCCGTAGAAAAGGGAGCAGTTAAGAAGCCCGCGCCTTCTTCCTTTCCTCTGCGCCTCCGTATTTACGAAAAATTATCGATTTTGCTGTACCGATTTTATGACCCCATATATAGGTAGGTTATAGAAATGTGTCGTTTGTAGTATATTACTCAGTACAGTGTTGTAAGCTTGATTCGGTATTTTTTTTTTCTCTTTTAAATTTCAAGTTCTATGCGAGTGAAAGAAAATCAGGAATAATGGAACCAGACATTCGCTCTTTAGTGGCGGTAGATTCATACACTGACATTCCCTTAGCAGCTTTTGCTGTAAAGCCTAAGTACGCACGGATTGAACGCTAAAACGCATCCTACAACGCTCTCCGCAAGTCTGAACTTTGTTAGTGAATTTGGGGTAGCATCCAGAGCCTCTCTGCTCAAGGAATAGCACACTGCCGCTTATACGCTGCTCATCCGGATGTGTATGGAGTGCGATTAAATACGGGGACTCATTACATAATCTCTCTTTCCACAGCGATCCCACAAAATGAAATGTCACTAAATGAGACAATGCTGGCCTTCCATGTTTTTGCTTTAAAGGGGTCACTCTTACCTCGCGTGCAGCCTCCAAAGCCAGCTGCTCGGTGTGGCCACGCCGTCTGTGTCACTGTTGCCCTCAGCCTTGATGTAGTTCAGCATCGTCAACGAACACGCGAGCGTGTCGCGCTGGTTCATGTGCGAGTTGCAGCCCAAGATGCGGAGGCTGTACTCGGGCGAAGGCCCGGCGCCTCACTCCACAATCGGGTGATTCATGCTCGGGCTAGCTCCACGCCATGTGTAGTCGGCACCTATAAAGTGCGTTAACAACACATGGCCTTATAAGAAACGCTGCCTTTGAAGCGCACATTCGTCAAGCAAGGATTCGTGGCACGCTGCAGCTGTTCAGGTGAAACGTTCCCTGCTTTATCCTCAGACCGCCTTCCGAGTCAAAGTACTGACGATGTCATCATCCATTCTGGGAGGTAAAACTAAACATAAATCCTGCAGTTCTCGCTGTTGAACTGTTGTATTTTACCATGCCTATATGTTAAGAAAGTACGATGTGCAGAATGCAGTAATCCTAGTTTTGCAAGTGCAACCGCCGTGTAGGAAAATATGAATAAGCAACTACACTGAATATTAAGAGATTTTGGAAAAATGATATTTCGTGTGTGTCAAAAGTACATATATTAAATTCTGTTACAAACTTGATGTTAAGCCGCAACCGCAAAGTGTTCAAGAGCGATTATATGTTATGATTGTTTTCTTCCATTTTCTTCAGTCATGGACGACTTTATTCGAACCAATGAAAGAAAGTACAAAATATAAAAAAGGTATCCGAACATAATACATCTCCTGTACAATGTGATAAGTATATCGAATGCCACGCACTTTCTTGTACCACTGTTCCCAGAACTTCGGTTTTGTGTTCAATTTTGGCATTCTTTGTCAAAGGGTCAATATCCTTAAATTCACCCTTTCATACCCCGCTGTTAGGACTCAGTGCGGTGTCGGAAAAGGTGCCGTGTTGGGAAAAAATTCTCTGAATGCAACTTTGTTTTATTTTTTTTTCGCTAGATATTCTTACGCCATTCACACGGCAGCAAAATTCACCCGATCGTATGCACAGGAGCAGCATTTGCGCACGCATTAGAAATCGTTCTTTTTTCCGTGTTCTATGTTATTATACTAAGTTTTCCAAACATTTTTTGTCATCTGCGTACACACTGGAACGAGCGTGCTGGAAATTGGAAGAAGCATGCTGTAACTAACACTAAATGATAGCCTGGAACATTCGTCGATAATTACCGTCCAACAAACTGATATCATCTCGATAGCATGGGGCTTGAACTCAACTGCGGAGTCAATGTATACCCAAAACTACCGAGGCTCGTATGGATGAAGAGAAATTGTTGGCGCTATTTAAGGCGTAGGCGAAGAAACTGCTCTGTTTATGGAAAGATCGTCGTGGGCGCCTATGGCATTCTATTTCTCTTTCCCTAGGATTTTTTTTATAGCGATGCGAATTATATGGACACTCCAGGCGCATTATTTCGGTCGGCGTCCCCGTTGCCGTTGCCGCGATGTTCGGTATGAAGTCTAAAGGCGACAACACCGTAGCAGCGCGTCGTGTGCTGTATGTGTGAGTGAAAGCACGCGACTGAAACCGGCGGTCCCGGCTCAACAAGGCTCGCGCGAAGGCACAAAGCGGAGAGCAAACGCGCTGTCTTCCGTCGCGCGAAAGGCCATGAGGGGATGGGAGGGAGGGAGGGGGGTGGGCGGCGTTGTGCCCCGACAGCACGTGCGCATTTCGCGACAGCGCGCAAGGGCACAACTGACGATCGCGGATCAATCTCGCGCGCCATTTCTGGAGGAAAGTAGGAAGGAAAGCGAGGGAGTGAGGGGATGTGCTACATACCCTCAGGTGAATAACAGCTAGAAACAATGCAAAGCGACCAGTGAACGGCTAACGTCCATGTAAACACAGTTTTGTTTGTTTGTGAATAGGCACACGAAATGCTTAAGTCCTTTTCTTTTTGGTTCATTCGAAGCTGCATAAGAGTTCCTCAAACACGTCTTTTCTTGACATAAGTGCAGAAGCATAGAATATGTCTTGGTACTATATTCATATCTTTTCGCGCTAGCAAGGACAATGAACTTCAGAGATCACGTTATCTCTATTTGCTAATTTCACACTCGGTATGTAACGGGGGAAGCAAAGTATGGAAGCACGTTGGTATTGGATGAAATTAGTCAGCTGGTCTTGTGCCAGATACATGAAGGAGTCATAAAAAGAATACAGAGACAACACCAAAGTGAGGAGAAGTAGTAGACCTGAATGAAAAAGGAACAGGTGTGATCGCCTTAGTTGTGGTACCAGCCCTGTAGCAAACATCTTTTGGAATTCCTTGTACCCCCCGGTAGAAATGCGCACTCAACTTGCCCTAATCCTTCATAATGATGATAACAAGCAACATGTCATTGTTTTTTTTGAATAAAGAAAACTAGTTGTTTTTCAAAGAGAAGCTGTAATTGTACAGGAGCAACAGGAATACTGAAAACAAAGTTACTCAGAGAATGACAACAAAAAGCTTTTCATATCGCAAGCTCTCCGAAAGAAACCCAAATAAATCCATTATTCGATCAGTTAGATCACTCTGCCAGAAGTACTGGAAAGCATGCCATACCTCGCACTATACCTTTCGTATTTTGGCACCGAAATCCACGGACATTTCGTTTTCTTCGTCTACAGATTACACATAGGCTTATCGGTGAGAAGTTCAATTGAGAATAGATTTCTATGAAGACCATCGAAAGCAGTGCTTAAACAACTAAACCCCCATAATCACATTAAATATATTTTTAAGTCATCATTTGAATAATTCAAGCCATTTGGTGGCCAATAGCTTCGACGCAGTCAAACTCTTCGCACCCGCTATTTGTTAATGAAACGACGAGGACGAAAAGGACGTTCCAAAGCGCTGCTGTTTCTATTCCTTAGCACTTATATAGTCTTGACATGATCTTATGCTATTTTAGATGTATCAGCCACTTATTGACAAATCCCCCGTGGTGGGCATGTGCGATATTTATTTTATTTTATTTATTTATTGATACTGCAATCCCACTTTGGGGATTTTGGCAGGAGGGTACAAATGTTGAAAAGGTCACAAAAAAAAAAAAGGCAACCGACAAATACATAGATACATAAGAGTAAATAAACTAATATAAACTGAAATAGAAGGCATACGGTAACTACTAAGTTAGGCACGATGTAAACAAGGTAAGTGAAGGCTGTTGAACTTGGGTGTTAGTAAGCTGGTTCCATTCAGTTATTGTCCGCGGAAAGAAAGAGTATTTAAAGGAGTTGTTACGTGTGCGAAACGGAGCAATTGTTAATTGGTGTCTGTCTAGTGGCATACCCGGATGAAAAGGTTATTACGTCTGAAGTGTCTAATTTATAGTGCCCCTTTACAATCTGATACATAAATTTAAGCCTAGATGACCGGTTTCTTTGCGTTATTTGTGGCAAGTTTGCTCTGGTTAAAAGGACAGAAACAGAAGAACGTCCAAAGCTGTTATATATGAATCGCACCCCCTTTTTCTGTACGCTTTCAATCTTGTTAATATTAGTCCTAGTGAAGGGGTCCCAGATTATGGCTGCATAATCTAATGATGGGAGAATAAGCGCTTTATATGCGGTCATGCGGACATCAATGAAATGATCATCATCTTGGTCATCATTGATTGAACTGCGCCACGTCCGGAAACGGCGCTGTCGCGGACGTCATTCCTCTGCCCGCACTCGATCACGGATGCCGCTTACGTTGTCAACTTGATCACGCTTCACTTCCACCACGACTGAGAAGCTGTATGGATCCGAGACTTTCTGTTCGTGCCTTGGCAGAAGGACCACTGGGGCCAGCAGCCATTCGCCTCCGCCATCGTGGACGCTACCGCTCGTCAGCAGGTCGCCGTTCAGCAGAACGCGAACGGGAGCCACAACTGCTGCTAAGTGTGCGTCTTGCTAGAAGGCTATACAAACGTGGGGAGTAACATTGCCTCCCGTATTGACTACCATTTGCATGCAGTGACGTTGTCATCGCAAACAGGAGACCTGAGTGTCGTCGTACGTGAGCGCTGGTCGATGGCTGTGGGGTTTGGCAGCTTTTTGTTCTCCTTTGCACCAACATGTCACTTGCCTAAGCCACTGAAGGACAGCCTCGTTGGCACAATGGTGCAGACGTCGGTACTGCACCCGCCTGCTCAAAGAGGAACATTAAATATACTCAGAAGAGTTGACTGTTGGCCTAGTTGGTCGTCCATATTTGAAGTAGTAGCTTAGCGCAAGAAAACCACAGACACAAGGAAGGTCTGTCTTCCTTGTGTCTGTGGTTTTTTTGCGCTAAGCTACTACTTGAAATAAATATACTCAAGCAGGATGTTTAACATACTTTGTCGCGCACAAGTGTAACCAGTGCCCTTAGAGAAGCGTTAGTTTTTTTCGCTGGTCTTTGCAGCCGGCACTGCACATCTGCGATGCCACTTGTGTTTGGAACTGCAGCCCATTCGCGGGCCTTGGCAACGCACTAGATGCGGGTTACGCGCCATGCAAGCGCTGCTGGTCTGCTGGCCGCGCACAAGCCTTCACAAAACGCTGTACATTTCTTTATGGAATATACGTTTGTGTTTGGGACTGTATGCTCTGCTTGTTTGTATATGTGATCACTGTGTACATCGTAATTATCATCCTGCACCTGGAGAAGCATTCCAGATGATGGGCCAGACTATCATCTCCTCAAGGTGGTTAATATTTGTACATCTCGCTTTCTCTAATAATTCGTACAATTTCTAGTAAATATTTCCTTAATAACTAAGCAAGCAAGGCGTCACTCACCCACCCGAAACATGCAGATCACATTCGATGAGATCCGTTTACATTTGCAGCAAAGACGCTCGTGTCCTCA
The DNA here is from genome assembly GCF_023375885.2 of Dermacentor andersoni. NCBI lineage: Eukaryota > Metazoa > Arthropoda > Arachnida > Ixodida > Ixodidae > Dermacentor > Dermacentor andersoni. The sequence goes on along the minus strand of NC_092814.1, from coordinate 318,685,477 downwards.
GATTTAGGTGCACGTTAAAGAACTTCGAGACATGAAAATTAATCTGAACTCACCCACTGTGGTGTGCTTCATAATAAGATCGCCGTATAAACATGTAAAACCCAAGAATTTTTGTTGCGAATTTCATCCACAAGAGGGTTTGTAGTATAAGGTCATGTCAAAGCATGATCGCACTTGTGATGTCAACTCGCGAAAGCAAAAGAACAACGACAACCTGCAACTGATTTTGTACTGAAGATTGACAACAGCGTGGCTGATGACCGACAGTGGCAGTCATGGCCGATGTTCCTTTTGCAGCACACACACTACCAACGTAAACAGCATATTCCGAAATGAATGACCGAGTGCTTGGATATTTTTATTGGACACTTGGACGTGCTTGCCTAACAGCTGGATGTATTTTCAATTCTTAACTTTCCGTAGCGATTTGGTTTTCTATAATCGTTGCACCCACGTAATATAAATAAAGGCAGTCGTGCCCGAGCGGTGAAGATGATGGACTAGAAATCCATTGGCGTCGCCCGCAGACGTTCAAATCCGGTTGACTGCGTGATTTTTATCTTGCACCCTGCGTTCTATCTTGAGCAGTTTTGAAGGTGAAGCGGGTCTTGTCCATTTAGTTGTACTTTTCACTTTAAATATTACTCATGAAATGCCGCAGTTTAGGCGAAGCATCACTTGCGATATAAAAACAATAATCCCACGAATAAAGGTTCCTAGTTTTATAGACAATATAAACTCATTTTCTAACTTGCCAAACAGTCATGGTGGGACGCCCATAAGGACAAAGATAAGCCGACGATAGTGATGCTCCTAAACACGCCAGCTTATTCGCAGCACACACTGCCACAACGCCGGCCTGATAAGGTGCGCCGGTAGTGGCGAGCGAACGGTTCCTGCGGCCTCTGGCTTCACCCCGTCTCGGAAACCTGGACTACGTGACCTCCAACGCTAGAACAATTTCGCCTCGCCCTTAGCTTTGGAACTCCCCGCTGTAATCACTTGTAACCTGCAGCGCGCAGGACGCCTATGCGCTAAATAGAGAAGAAGCCCACGCGGACTGGCCTCCTCCACTTTTGCGCGCCGTCACGTGACTTCAAAATATGGCGCGCAGGAAGACGGCGAACATCATCTCACCATCATTCTCAACTCACATTCGCGAACTTGCCCTCGCACCCCCAGCCATACCATCGCAGCATATCTCGCCGCACCCGCACTGTGACCGCTCATTCTTGTCGCACATGGACTTTATACAGAACATCAAGGCGGAGTTGAAATGCGACAGGAGTATCCATGTATAATTCCTATCGCAACAATAATAAGAATTGCCTCTCCATTCCGGCTTGGCGAAAGTGGAAATCCAGCTAAGCTGTTAGAAACCACCACCAATGCATGTGCTCAGGAGGGTATGGAATGCTTTATTGCTCAGTTCTTCCTGCGGCGCATTATTCAGCAACAGGGGCGATACGATCAGCGGCAGCAGGCCGCCGTTGGTCGTATTGCCATTTCTTTTCCCTTTGGAGCTTCGCGTTCATGCGAAGCGAAGCGGTTCATGCCTGCGCCCGATGATTTACGGTCCGGGCGCAGGCATTAGATGAGCCAGACTGCGCGGTATCGCCTTCCGGCTTTTCACGACATCTGTAGCTGCTACCGCCTAGAACGTTTAATCTTCCCGCAGCTAATAAACAAATGCTCGCGCAGGTGCGAGGTGCTGTGGCGACAGCGCCGCTCACACCTTGCCCTCTCCTTCACCTCACCGACTCCTCTCTCTACCCTTCATCTAGCTGTAAATTTTGCTCCACAACCAAAGCCAATTTTAATCGCATCATGTGGGGATACCCGAAGAACCTTTCACCCTTGTTCCTCCGTAAATTAATAGGCAGCGAAGAGCAGGGGGAGGCTGCCTTGCGATGCTCCGCGCGCGATATCTTGGGCTCGTTGAGAAGGTTGCGAGAGGCAATCATGCGTAGCAGCCTCCCCCTTCTATCCCTCTGCGCCTTTACTTCAAAAAAGAAAAAAAAATAGTTGTCATCCCCCCCCTCCCACCAACGCCCCGACGACGTGAATGCAGTATAAGCCCCACTTACGAGAGAGCAATAAGCGCAAGTACAAGACATATATAGGTGGATTAAGAGCTCTCCTTTTCGAAATGACGAGCATACGCAAAAGTGTGTGCCTGAAACGATAGCGAGTGTTTTGTTCCCTTGAATGTCATGAATTACAACTGAAAGAAATCATCGATGCATGCTCCGAGCTATGCACAGGCTTACGTAAAGTGAAGAAACGATATCCAGCTGACCTGCTGGCACAGTTTGAACACAAGTTAAAAAAATTGTACAGGTCGCACGCACTGTGGGAATCGATGTAAGCGAAGGTTTCTGTGCCGGATGCTTTGATTGACGATAATTAGCGGTAATCTTTACGGTTAAGCGTAATTTCTTCGACGTTCAGCCTAACACGAGATGGGTGACTTGTTGTTAAACGTTTCCTTGCGGGCACCAGTGCTGTTTGTCTGCGTACTGCAGAGAACATGCACGGAGAGGTGTTTGCTTGAGGCGTTGTTGTGCGCCATTATTCTTCATAACCTCCGAGAAGTTTAGCATTGTCACTGCTCACACGGAAAATAGCCTCGTGGCTGAAGTGTTAAACTGTGTTTAAATTATAGAGCTGTACGTGCCAAAACCACAATCGGATTATTTTGAGTTCATTGGAATATGAACCTGGCAACGTTTAACGCTGGAACGTTATCTAGTGAGGCGAGTCTAGCAGTGCTATTGGAGGAATTAGAGGGCAGTAACTGGGATATAATAGGGCTCAGTGAAGTTAGGAGGCCGAAAGAAGCATATACAGTGCTAAAAGGCGGGCATGGCCTGTGCTACCGGGGTTTAGCGGAGAGACAAGAACTAGGAGTCGGATTCCTGATTAATAAGAATATAGCTGGTAAAATACAGGAATTCTATAGCATTAACGAGAGGGTGGCAGGTCTTGTTGTGAAACTTAATAAGAGGTACAAAATGAAGGTTGTACAGGTCTACGCCCCTACATCCAGTCATGATGATCAGGAAGTCGAAAGCTTCTATGAAGACGTGGAATCGGCGATAGGTAGAGTGAAAACAAAATACACTATACTGATGGGCGAATTCAATGCCAAGGTAGGCAAGAAGCAGGCTGGAGACAAGGCAGTGGGGGAATATGGCATAGGCACTAGGAATAGCAGGGCAGAGTTATTAGTAGAGTTTGCGGAGCAGAATAATATGCGGATAATTAATACCTTCTTCCGCAAGCGGAATAGCCGAAAGTGGACGTGGAGTAGCCCGAACGGCGAGACTAGAAATGAAATAGACCTCATACTCTGCGCTAACCCTGGCATCACACAAGATGTGGATATGCTCAGCAAGGTGCGCTGCAATGACCATAGGATGGTAAGAACTCGAATTAGCCTAGACCTGAGGAAGGAAAGGAAGAAACTGGTACATAAGAAGCCGATCAATAAGTTAGCGGTAAGAGGGAAAATAGAGGAATTCGAGATCAAGCTACAGAACAGGTAGAACAGAACTCAGGAAGAGGACCTTAGTGTTGAAGCAATGAACGACAATCTTGTGGACATCATTAAGGATTGTGCAATAGAAGTCGGTGGTAACTCCGTTAGACAGGATACCAGTAAGCTATCGCAGGAGACGAAAGATCTGATCAAGAAACGCCAATGTATGAAAGCCTCTAACCCTACAGCGGGAATAGAACTGGCGGAACTTTCGAAGTTAATCAACAAGCGTAAGACAGCTGACATAAGGAAGTATAATATGGATAGAATTGAACATGCTCTCAGGAACGGAGGAAGCCTAAAAGCAGTAGAGAAGAAACTAGGAATTGGCAAGAATCAGATGTATGCGTTAAGAGACAAAGCCGGCAATATCATTACTAATATGGATGAGATAGTTCAAGCGGCTGAGGAGTTCTATAGTGATTTGTACAGTACCAGTGACACCCACGTCGATATTGGAAGAGAGAATAGTCTAGAGCAATTCGAAATCCCACAGGTAACGCCGGAAGAAGTAAAGAAAGCCTTGGGAGCTATGCAAAGGGGGAAGGCCGCTGGGGAGGATCAGGTAACAGCAGATTTGTTGAAGGATGTGGGGAGATTGTTCTAGAGAAACTGGCCACCCTGTATACGCAATGCCTCATGACCTCGAGCGTACTGGAATCTTGGAAGAACGCTAACATAATCCTAATCCATAAGAAAGGGGAGGTCAAGGACTTGAAAAATTATAGACCAATCAGCTTACTGTCCGTTGCCTACAAATATTTACGAAGGTAAGCGCAAACAGAATCAGGAACACCTTAGACTTCTGTCAACCAAAGGACCAGGCAGGATTCCGTAAAGGCTACTCAACAATAGACCATATTCACACTATCAATCAGGTGATAGAGAAATGTGCGGAATATAACGAACCCCTATATATAGCCTTCATTGATTACGAGAAAGCGTTTGATTCTGTCGAAACCTCAGCAGTTATGGAGGCATTACGGAATCAGGGTGTAGACGAGCCGTATGTAAAAATACTGAAAGATATATATAGCGGTTCCACAGCCACCATAGTCCTCCATAAAGAAAGCAACAAAATCCCCATAAAGAAAGGCGTCAGGCAGGGAGATACGATCTCTCCAATGCTATTCACAGCGTGTTTACAGGAGGTATTGAGAGACCTGGATTGTGAAGAATTGGGGATAAAAGTTGATGGAGAATACCTTAGTAACTTGCGATTCGCTGATGATATTGCCTTGCTTAGTAACTCAGGCGACCAATTGCAATGCATGCTCACTGACCTGGAGAGGCAAAGCAGAAGAGTGGTTCTAAAAATTTATCTGCAGAAAACTAAGGTAATGTTTAACAGTCTCGGACGAGAACAGCAATTTACAATAGGTAGCGAGGCACTGGAAGTGGTAAGGGAATACATCTACTTAGGGCAGGTAGTGACCGCGGATCCGAATCATGAGACGGAAATAATCAGAAGAATAAGAATGGGCTGGGCTGCGTTTGGCAGGCATTCTCAGGTCATGAACAGCAGGTTGCCATTATCCCTTAAAAGAAAAGTATATAATAGCTGTGTCTTACCAGTACTCACCTACGGGGCAGAAACCTGGAGGCTTACGAAAAGGGTTCCACTTAAATTGAGGACGACGCAACGAGCTATGGAAAGAATAATGATGGGTGTAACGTTAAGAGATAAGAAAAGAGCAGAATGGGTGAGGGAACAAACGCGAGTTAATGACATCTTAGTTGAAATCAAGGAAAAGAAATGGGCATGGGCAGGACATTTAATGCGGAGGGAATTTAACCGATGGTCATTAAGGGTTACGGACTGGATTCCAAGGGAAGGGAAGCGTAGCAGGGGGCGGCAGAAAGTTAGGTGGGCGGATGAGATTAAGAAGTTTGCAGGGACGACATGGCCACAATTAGTACATGACCGGGGTTGTTGGAGAAGTATGGGAGAGGCCTTTGCGCTGCAGTGGGCGTAACCAGGCTGATGATGATGATGATTATTATTAGTTGGATTATCGGAGTTTGCCATAATCGGATTAGTGGCAAACTCTGAAGTGATTCTGACCCCCTAGAATCTTTAATGTGCCCTTAAACATTAGTGTTCGAGCGTATTTATATATCACCTGCGTGCAAATGCGGATGCTGCGGTCGGAATGGAACCCGCGATCTCGCTCAATACCATAGGCGTACAACTGCGGAGGCGGGCACAGAAGTGTCGATTTCACGTGCGACCGTTTCCGTACTTTCGCCTTTTTGCCATAGTACTTTATTCCGACTTTGCGTCAGTACGCCGTGTATCATTTGTCCGCTTGACGTATTTGCATGGTGTTTAGTTTTCAGAAATTGGAGAAACCGTACCGGACCTTGAACCTCAACTAACCAGTTTGCCCGCAACTGTTGTCGTGTGTAGCAGTAGCGCTTCCTCGTCTTCTCACTTCGCCTTGTCCCTCTACCGCCCCCCCCATATATATATATATATATATATATATATATATATATATATATATATATATATATGGGTACCGCGGGCGAAGAGTGGCAACGCTGTCATTCACTCATTTCGCGAGTGGGTCGGTTCTACGAACACTACCTGGAAGAAGTTAACGTCGAAGCACTGCCTGATGTCTGCGACCCTACGTCATCGAATGGAGCCAATCGAAATAACGCACCTCACCTTGGCCGTCAGGCTTGTCAAACTGTGCGCCCTGGCACGGGAACATTGTGTTTGCTTGCCATTGCAATCGTGTATCTATTGTCGTGTCTCGTCAAACAGTGAACCCAGTAGATTTTGTTGAATGGTGTGCGCGTTGAAATGTGTGTGTAGTCGCCTTCCAGCGTCAGTGTAGTCGATTCGTTTTTTGGATGAAGTCTGCAATTTCTCGTGCTCTCCAAAATCGCGTCACTGCCCATCCCCCCATATGGTTTGAAAGAGGTCCGCATTTTATTAATGGCGTTATATTACCATCGGCATGCCTACGAAGTGTCTATTCTCTATAATCGGGGAAAGCATGACGCAAAATGCTAGGTGCGCGTGTTCCACATTCATTTAGGATAATCGTCTGTGCTCTAAGTGGATACGCTCTAAATACCAGAAAATCATGGCATTCCTTCTGAGCAGTACAGGAGGAGTATTGTCAAAATCTTTTTTAGTCAGGATTGATCCGAATGGTCTTGAATAATATGTTGTTCGCAGAGAATTTAACCGGTACCAAAGAATGACGCCTAGCGAAAGTATTATCGTGTGTCCAGCAGAAATACGTTACTTACATGCAGGTAACATCCTTTACACAGGCACCCACGGTACCATAGTGAGAATGAAGGTTAATTGATGTAGAAACACATTTAGACCAAATACAGAACAGACATGTTGTGCAAAGGCATCAGCAGTGTTCGAGACATCGCCCTTTTCCTCATCAATACTTACATCTGGGGCGCTCTTTTTTAACAGTGAGAGCGACGTAGCTCCAGAAATATTTTGATTTACCTCTCTTGCGGGATTTAACACGTTCAATGTGGATTAAGTGATCATTGTTAGAATAAAATTGCAAAGGTAATGACAGCGCCTAAATTCAAGTTTCTAGATATCTAGGCCTGTTTGGCGCGCTTTTCTGTGTGCGCGGTCTTTCAGATTTATTGTCGTTTTTAGTACTTTACAAAGCCAGTCAGGAATTTTGAGCTGTTTTGTAGGTACGGATATGCGCAAGTCAACTTTCATGACCTTCGTAGTCTAATTGAATCAACCTCAGCTGTCACATCTACAAACGACCAATAAATGTTTTCAAGATAGTGTACAAGCCTTCGTATAGTCGCTGAGGGAAAACTTCACGCTGCCCCTCGCATTGTTATCGGAACGGATACTGCGTTTGTGAGCTACCAGAGTTAAAGGAACACTTAAAGAGGGGTGGAACTTGCATTAATAATAATAATAATAATAATAATAATAATAATAATAATAATAAGAAGAAGAAGAAGAAGAAGAAGAAGAATCCGGGTAATCATTCCCTTGAGCTTTTACTTCATCCTCATAACCATTAACGCGCCAGAATTTAGTCCGAAAGTCCCTCTTAGATGTGAGTGATGCGAACACATTTATGCGTATTTGACTGTCTGCTCGAATTGGCGGCTGTCCCCCAAACAATCCTTAAAAAGGAAGGATGAATCCTGGCAGCTTTACAAGGACTTGATTTCGAGCAACGCGCCGTCCAATTCCAGCAAGCCCTATACCGTGGATTAGATTACGTTGCAGAATACTACAGCAGAGCACACGAAAAGAATCATTTGTCTGGTCAGGCCACATTGTCGCGAGGCAGGATTGTCGAGATGACGTCGTCCCTCTGAAACGCAATAGTTATGACAAGAACAAAAAAACTGAATGACCGTAAGAAATAGAGTGGAGGGCTCATTCAATTTTGCTCATTACCATTGCCCACAGATACCATGCTCAAGGGATCAACATAGCAACATATTTCGATCGCGAAAATCTGTATTTTAAACACATATCACAACTCTAATTGCGCACAAATACATTGAAAAAAATATAAAATGTTACGAAAGAAATGTGCACCCACTCCCGGCAAGCGGCGCCCCAGTTTCGTTGCACTATCGTCGCAGGATAGCGACACGGCGACTAGCTCGCAGCGGTTGCCGAGGACGTCCTCGCCAAACCCTGCGCAACGTGGCCATCCGGTGAACGCAGTGCAGCCGGCAGTGCGCTGCCATACGTCTAGTGTGGCCATAGTGCCAGCGAACGCAGTGCACTTTGAAGTCGCTGGTCACGTGGTCAGCAGAGAACGCACGGTCAGCGACTCAGCTTGGATAAGAGCAGCGGACGTGGCGTTAAGGCCGCCTGCAGAGCTTGGGGCTGTTGTGCCGCTGCAGCTGTGACGAGGTGCAGCCGAGCAGACGGCAGACAAACGAGCGGCGATGCAGGAGACGACGGGCGACTCCTGTCGTGATTGTCGTACTGCCGTCTACTCTGTTCGGGGCGAACCTGATGGAAGAAGGAAAACGATGCCAATTGTTTGTGACTCAGCCACGAGGAGAGTCAATGTCCCCTTAGCAAACGAAAAATTTAAAGAATTGTTACAGCAGGTGAACGAATACTCTATCGAGGTAAACAATATTTTCCTGGTTTGAGCTCGTTTGAAGCTGCTAATGATGAGTTCTGCGCAATTAACCGAATATACTTCAAAGTAGCTATGATCCTTTCAATCTCTTCAGAACAGAAGGTTTGTCTATATGAAGGAGGTCTGCCAAAGGAATAGTTATGTGCTGAGGAAGCTTTATAGAGCGTAACTGTAGAAGAAGAGACGGGGCTTGCAATGCACAACAGCAGCATACGCCAACATGGTTGAGTACGCATACTATTCGATTTACTTCAACCACTCTGTCCCCTAACCGTAAACGGTGAAATCAAACGCTATGCTTTCTGAGATATGTATAACGTATTTGCAGTGGAAGTGAAATAGGCGTTATAGACCATTGCGGACATGGAAACTCATTTGTCGGAAGCACTCAAGGTGGAGGAAGGCTCATGAAAGAGAAAATTGTCATCCACCCGAAATTTCGCATTTTTTTCAGAATTTAGAAAAGTGGAAGCTAAATAAGAATTCACTTTTTCAAATCTCGTTTTCACTGTTTCTTTTAAGTTCAACTGTAGTATGACGCTTTAAAGGAGACCCTTCACCATTTTTCAGAAACAAAACTTCAGCTTATGAAAAATTCGTCCTACTCTGGAGCGATCGATCTCGTGATCAACGCCTTTCAGTGGCGGTCTTTCTACCGTCTCAGTTAACGAGGAAGTTAGCAGATCGCAGCAGGAAGGTGAAATAATCGACATCTCCAAGCACGTGGTCACTGAACATCGGAAATCAGTTCTACTGAAGCACGCAAGGTGGAGGAAGGTTCAGGAAAGGGAAAACTGTCATCCACCCGAATATATGTGTTTCGATTTGTCGATGGATTAGCCTACATGCTGCGTGCACTTAATCTGGATCCCTCGTTATCCCAGATGGTGGAGAGGCCACAACGGAAAGGCGTCGGTACTGGCTTTAATCCACGAACCTGGACGAATATTTCTTCAATTGCGAAAGTTTCTTTTATAGGCAGCACATCTGGTCACGTAACAGCTAGCGTCCCATGCAGCCGCTGGGCGAAGGTTGCGCGTTTTCTTGAGAACGAGCAGGTTTTTCTTGGATACCTGAAGGTACAGGGTGAATATTAGAAAAGGCAGCTGACAGAGACGTTCTAGCAAACAAGCCAAATGAGATAAATGCAGTGATTAGCCTGTGGAAAGCTGGAATTTTGTTCCCACAGGGGTTAGAGATCCAACCTTGGAAGCATATGGAAATGACGAAATGTTTGGCTCGATTTTCTGGACAAAAACTGTCACTGTAATAAAACTAGGGCAGCTGTCGATATAGTCGGTAAATTGTCGTCATCATCATCATCATCATAATCGCAATCATCTTCATCATCAGCCTTATTATATTCACTGCAAGGCGAAGGGATCTCCCTGCGATCTCCGTTACCCCTTTCCTGCGCCAACCGATTCCAATTAGCGCCTGCGAATTTCCTAATTTCACACATTTGACCAATAGCGGACGGCTGATGGCGAAAAAGGCCCAGAATCTCATATGGGTATTTTTCTTTTGTTCGGTCTAATCAATCATAATACGTCATATGGGTTGACAAGCGAAGTGGGGGTGGCCCGAAAAAATTCTGACCAATCGTGGACGCCTGATTGCAGAAATGGAATGGAATAATTTGGAATAGTTATGCGTTATTGCGCATCCGGATGTTTCGGCAGGTCAAGGCCAAATGAAGCGAAGGCAAGCAAAATGTAAAAAAGAACAAATTAGTGCTAGGCATTCTTTTCACAAAAGGATTAATCGGATTTGTAAGAAAGATCCCTGGCTCTTAGATGAACCATACATTATTGTACCTTAACGACTTAATAATCTGCCACTTCATTTGAGGAACAGCCGCATCATAACTTCGGACCGTAAAAATAAACTAGTTTGAAAAAGCGCGGGAAAGAGCAACCTATGTTCAAAATATTACATTTGAAATACAAGCAGGCCTGTTTGTGTCAAGAAAAATAAGCCTTTTCGACACCGACACCGACAAAAACGCCTCTCGCACGTTGAAATGGCGCAGACCGCAAATCACTGAGAACGAGCTCGCTTGACCCTTTGCCAAAACATGAGAGATTAGGCATCACCCGGGCCCACGAGAATTTTCGCAGGCCGTGGTTTGGGATTTGCTGCGCGCGCCGTCTGATTAAATGCCATTAGCGGGCTTTAATACGAAAAAAAAAAAACGCAGACAATTACCAACCAATCTTCGCCAACACTGCTATGATATTTGGAAAGATTGGATGCGGTTTGTAGACGATCACAAGGAAGAACACGGGACAGGCACAATGTCCTGTCCGGCCCGTCGGTTGCGCCTGTCCCGTCTTCTTCCTTGAGAAAATACAATGAACCAACTTGCCCTACAACGCATTCTGCTAATGCTATGATAGGCTGGTGCTGCTCATTTAGAATCAACGTAGCCAAGATGAAACTTCGTTGCAGCTGGACTTTAAACGGGATATAGCGTGTCATGTGGTTTTGAATACTTCAGTTTCGAAGCGACCTCCACGATTCGGGCGGTATGGTATGCGAGTCAGGGCTCACTTTTCCATCGGCATCCATATGTATATATCCGCACGAGGTAGTGGTCACTCAGCTGAGTTTCTGGATTTTTCTCAAGTCTAATGAAGGGGCAAATCAGTTGCGCAATATATGCCTCCCATAAGAGAACCTAGTGACTCTGTGTCGCGTTCTCTGTGGCGCGTTTTCTTCCACTTTCTACTGTCTTCAGTGCACCCACAGGGTACGATGTGCATGTGGCTGTTGACATCGGGAACCCGATGTCAGCCAAGGCACATCGCCTAGGCTGAGAAACACGTTTGCGGTTCCTTCATCGCTTCGTTCTACAGTCGGGTGGCTAACAACTTTGCTATTCTTTCGCTCCTTTGAGGAAACAGTGAAACTGACTCGTACCCTCCACAAGGCGTTACTATCTTTGTAAGACCATCCTTGACAACCACATGGTCTAGCGACTGGTCTCACGGAAGACTACAGATTTCGAGGCAAAAGTGGCAACAGCGACTTTGGGCTTTCGCGTATTATATCCACGGCGGACCGACAACGCGCTGCAACACTTTCTCCATCGCTTCCTTCTTAAGTTGGCGTGCTTGTGTTTTTATTTTCCAAATATTTACATATCAGTTGTATGCTTACGGAATTTCTAAAATTAAAATAATTTAAGGGGGTTTACGTGCCAGAACAACGACCTGATTTTGAGGCACGCCCTAGTGGAGCACTCCGGAAGTTTGGACCGCGAGGGTTTCTTTAATGTGCACCTAAATCTAAGTACACGGGTGTTTTCCCATTTCGCCACCCGTCGAAATTCGTCCGCCGTGGCAGGGATTCGATCCTGCTTTCTCATGCTTAGCAGCCCATCACCGTAGCCACTAAGCAATTACGGCGAGTATGTCGTAATTCTATTTCTCATCCTGCACGTTATAGATAAAAGCAAGCCTTTTATCTATAACACGTAATTTCGTACGAACTTTCGCGCATCTATTACTCCTGTTATATTGTGCCTTTTCATGGTAGGTGTATTTGGGTCAGGTGTCCATAGAGAAGCCACACAAGAATTCACGAAAAGTTGGCAATGGTGCTGTCCGCTTTATGACCGAATACATGCAGCCTTTACAAATATATCCTCTATATATCGTTTAAGTTGCAGACTTGGTGCAGCTTTTTTTCCTGTAACTTCTTTTTCTAAGATATCAAGTTTTATGTGACTGAATGAAAAGGCTGATTATGCGAACGAGAAATTTGCTCTTCACATTCCGTATATTTATACATTATCTTTCCATCTCCTAACAGCTTTGACTGTAAGGCCAAATTGCCCAGAACAGGGTACTAACGAACAGGCTACGTGCCCCTCTACAAGCTCCCACATCGGTATTTGACGAAACTGCTACAATCCCTTCGTGAACGTATATTTAACGTTGAAAGATTACGCTACATGATTACCTCAAACAGGCCTAGGCAGTAGTTAATCGTGACACCTTGACTTACACGAGCCTATATGTGACCTACAATCACGGCGTCTCTTACGAGATAAGATGGCGTAAATGGGATACTAATAAAAGAGGGCGCACATTGACTGCGGTGTTTTAGCTGGACTGGTGTTTGGCCTACCTCGCGTGTAGCCTCCAAATGCAGCTGCTCGGTCCAGCCACGCCGTACGTGTCGCCGTTGCTCTCAGCCTTGAAGGCGTTCAGCATCGTCGACGCGCACGGCAGCGTGTCACGTGGGTGGATGCGTAGCCTGCAGCCGAAGACGTCGAGGCGGTACTCGGCAGAAGGCACGTGGTCGCACTCGACGAACTGGCCACTCATGGTCGCGGCCGCTTCCGCTCCACGCGTGGTCGCATCTCGCGCACTGCGTTGACAATACATGACAACAATGAACACTGCTGTTGAACTGCACATTCGTTAAGCAAGTCTTCGAGGAACGCTGCAGCTCGTCTCACGAAATGTGCCCTGCTTTATTCTAAGTAAACAGCGCCTTCTGAATGGAAACACTAACGACGTCATCACCCATCCGGGAAGCAAGAAACATTGTGCTGAATACACATAGTAATGTTGGTTATGGAAATCCAACTGCCATGTATTAAGATACACCATAATTTATTATAACTCATCCTAACCATACGGAAAATGTTTTATGGATTGCGAAAGCATTATTCTGTGAGTTCCAGCAATTGTTATTTTTCCTTGTGTTTAAAACTTGTTTTTAAGGCACGACCGAAAAGTGCTCAAAGAGCGGTACTCAATTTTAGCGTTTTTCTATTCGACTTTATTTATTCAGGCACGACTTCATTTCAACAAATAAAGAAATATACAAAAAATAAAAAAAAAGTGTCCTGACACAATACTTCCCAGGTGCACTGTGATCACTAGCTAATGCACCACTCGCTTTACTGTCAGTTTTTGCTGCTGTAGTTTCAAGCACTCTTGTTGTGTTCGATTTTGGCATTCTCTTCATAAACGGGCAAAAACCTCAACTTCATACTTTGATACCCCGCTTTTCTCTATGTGACTGTGTGGTGTCGGAAGAGCTACCCCTTGTGACAAAAAATGTCTCAATGCATGTTTCTTAATTATTTATTTGCCGTTTTGATTCTTACGCTGTTTGTATGGTAGCAGCCAGCGGCATTGTATATAAACAGGAGCTCCAATTTAGCACGTACCCAAAAATGTTGTTGCATATGTTGTTCTCGTGGCTATTATTATTATTATTATTATTATTATTATTATTATTATTATTATTATTATTATTATTATTATTATTATTCGATGCAACCGTGCTAATTTCTTTGCCCATAGGCTGGAAGCCTTCCTGAAGCAATACTATCCGACGAAGTGATGTCGTCTAGCTTTGAGGAGAGTTGAAATCAGCTGGGAAAGCAAACCTACGAAGCAACGAAGGAATAAATAAAAATGATAGTCCATATATTCACGCGTAGATGATACAAACCTCCCAATTTGCGGACGTGTTTCCTTTGGCACATATCGTGTTCTTCGCTCCTTCTCCAGGCTTTTTGTAAAAGATTAGCCATAATCGCCCTTTCGGCGCATTAATATTCCTTCTGCCAGTCTAGTGCCGATGCGAGACATTGCCGAATTCGCACGAGTCCATTCGATGCCCGGAATCGTAACTCCTTGCTTGGCCTTGGGACGTGAGGATTAAGCGATGAAATTGGCTGTATTTACGGCATATAGCGGAATACGACTGACTTAGTGTGCCCGCATGTTAATTTGAAGCGTAAACAAGTTTTAAAACTATTTAAAATGCGTTCATAAAAATGTTTAGCACAAAATTTACGATTTCTTGACTGCAGGAAAAAAAATTTCTCCCTTTTTTGTATGCTGTTCCCGTTAGCACAGGTACCTGAAACGGAGAATTGTGCCCTGTCAATTTATAGCTTAAGTTGTTCCAGTATTTACGATTATTTTGCATTAGTCCAGCTCACAAATTAGCGGTATTATAGAGAGCGGTTTATAAAAGGTAATCTTTATCCGCTTTATGTTTATCAGCGTTTACGTAACTTTAACGAACTGCGACATCGTTTTTTATTCTTTTTTTTTGGGGGGGGGGGGGGGGAGTGGGGGAGTTAGAGTTGTAATTGATTTTCCTTAATTTAACATTGACTACTTAATTGAGGAATCCTCCTCAGAGAGTCCGGAGATTCTAAAGCTTTTCATTAAAATGCAACAAAAATCAAATTCCCGATAAATTGCATGCAAAGCAACAAATAATCTCCGTTCCAATGAATTTCGATAGGATCTCCTCTAGTAATTCTTACAATTATGGAATGGAGGATTTCAGCAGGGACAATAGCGTAGACACCTCGAATTATAGAAAGCAAGGTAACGTGAAGCAGCCACGCATCGTCGTGAAGTTTGCGAGGCATGTGACGTTTTACCAGCGGCAATGCATCGAGGATAAAATGAAATTCTGTGGTTTTACGCCCAATAATTCCGATCTGATTATAAAGCACGGCGTAGTGCAAGAAACTGCAAGATATACAGAATAATTCTACAGTCTATGGATTAATTTCAACCACCTGAAGATCATTACCGAGGGCCCAATGCATGGTACGTGGGCGTTTTTGCATTTCGCCCCAATTCAAATTCACCCACCGCGTCCGGGATTTGATTCCACTACCTCGTGCTTAAAAGCACAGTGCCAAAGCCGCTCAGCAACCACGGCTGGTGTAAGCGTAGCGGATAGAACGCACGTCAAAGTTAAGGTTAATAAGGAATAGACGTGTCAAAGCCACACAATTCGTGGAAGTTGCATACTCTTCCTCGGAAACTGATGACGATCAACGCATAGTTGCAGATGCTGAATAACCGCACATAGTTCTTTAATTAAATCCTCTAATATTTTATTATTATTAAATTTTAATAAAGTGGCATATAATGAATTTGCTTAATAATCATCCGGGCATTTAAACATTGCGCTCCACTGGAAGATAAACGCAAGTGTGGAATGTGTGCAGCTGCTGACGCATTTGATTCCTTTAAATATCGTAAATGTTCTAATATCAGGCGTACTCTTATGAAAGGGAATTCGTTACAACCATACAAGAACCGTCTGTTAGCTTAACGTGTTACAACGTGTACAATCCCGCCCATCGATCGTGTTGTTACGCAATACCAGCTGAATAATGCGCTTCATGGCCAATTGCTATATGACAGGTATTCCTGATTTGTACTACTCTCTACTACTCAACAAGTTACACGCTGTCTTTGTTTTCTTTGCGAGGCAAAACAACCCGTCAATGGGATTTTGACAACAGTATAGAAATAAAATAAAATTTGTCTGTCCACTGAGGATGTTCGCGGTGGTCCTGATATATGATATAGAAAACACCGAATTGATCGTTACCTGTGTAATAGTAGGCGCACGGTGAACCTCGAGGCTACCACCGTCTGGTGCCAGGCTCCTTGCACAGTCCCTGATACTTGCATGGTCTTACACTGAGCGACGGTGTCCTTGACGCCCATGTCAACGAGCGGGTACCACTCGGCCCTCGGTGACAACCTCCTGGGTTGTCCTGTGTGGCTGCTGCAAGTGCGTTCGTCGACCTTGGACCACGGCTTGAGCACAAGGTCCCGATTGTCGGGGAGGACATCCTTGATGGCCAAGTTACTGAACGCGTAGTACACGTCATCCTTGGCCCCATCTCGAATTGCAGCGAGTGCAATCGAGGAAGGCGTCTTGCGGGATGGCGTCTCTTCCGAGATGGTTGACAGGGAGCCTTGGAGGAGATGGTGAATTTCGATGCAGTCAGGTACACCGATCCCCATGACAGGTAGCAGGGTGATGCCGTTCCTTCCTGGGATGGTTCTAAGTGCGTCCGCCACGATTAGCTGCGTGTTCGAAAGCGCGAGGCAGATTCTCCTTTGTCGCGTGGGTCTCGCGTGCCAGCGCGCGAGGGCGTGGATTCCGTGTCGTTCTTCTTTTTCCTCTCTTCAGTTTCAGAACGTTGCTTAGCGAGTCATGGCGCTTTGCTGATGGATTCTATTTTGGCCCACTCGCGAGCTCTGACGATGAGTGAAATCAGCTGAATTAACAGTGTGTAAAACCAGCAGCCAGTAAAAAAATAAATGTTGGGGGGGGGGGGGGGGGGGACGACACAATGGCGCATTTGCTGGTTATTCGAATTTCGTACTGAAAGACATGTAAAACGCTGAAATACATTTATGAGACAACCGCCGTAGAGATTTGGGCAAAAGTTGTTGTATTTAAAAGATGAAGTTACAGGCTATCTAGTTCGGGAAGCACAATATCAAATTATGGCTGTGCATATGTCTAAAAATTATTGATAAGAACGGCTGTGTCCAAAAAATATACACACGCAAATTTTACACATCTATAATTCTCCAGCAAGAACAGACAATGCACTTCTATCAAGTGCATTTCTTAGAGCACATAAAGCGGGAAACGTGATATATGAAAACAGAGTCTACGTGAAATTATTACAATGTTTACAAGTGTCTTGCGAAATTCATAATAAAAATAGTGGTATAGTTCAGAAAGGTTTGTCATATATCACGTTTATCTGCTCTATGCGTATTATAAGGTGTAGTTTAGTGATTGGTAATATTGTTTTTCAATACTGAATTACAGAGTTGTAAACATGGCGGTTAGCTTTCTTGTATTTTGAAAACATAGAACATTATTATTTATCTATTTATTTATTTCTTCATACAGTCAACCCTCTGCTGAGGGTTCTTGCAGGTAGGGCTTTAAATTCAGGCAGACCATATACACAGGTGCATCAAGCGGCAGCGGAATCACAAAAATACATGTTTCACAATTTTTGAAATTGACAAACATCATTGGCTTTCGCCACAAAGCTCAGTATCGCGTCCCAAAGTTCAATCACGGTAGGGAAAAAAGGAAAGCGCGCTTAGTATGGGCGTAAAACATATTGGTGATTAACACAACTGCTTCGTTTTCCTGGAAGTTGCACATACTCATATTTGTTGATTTTAAATATCCATGAAGTATACTAAAAACACTTTGAGAAGATTTTTTTTGTCTGCATACTTCTAGTATTTCTAGTTCACAAGACTGCAACATCGGTGTGATGGAATCTAAACGGCGATACTTTAAGCATATGAAGCGCGCGGCACGACGTTGAACGTTTTCCAACCTTGTAGTCATTTCTTTCTGATGAGGGCTCCAGATGAGTGAGGCATATTCAAGTAAAGGTTATAAGAACATTTTAAGAACACTGGCGGAGTAAGTAAGAAATGTATTTTCTGCAATTGATATTGCGTTTTTCTTTGAAATGCAACAAACCGCATCGAAATTACTGTTGTGGTTGCCGTGTAAAAAGAAATCTGGTAGTTTCGCACGAGGCGAAGCATCGATATCGATAGCAAATTCTTAGGCTGCTATTCGGAGGGAAGATAGTACGTTTATCCGCCGTAAACTTGTAAACATTCGCGTATAAACTAAATTAACAAGGATGGTTTTATGCGCGCACAGGTAAACTTGAACACATCTCACGAGATGACCGCGGAGTCATAATGCTGGCGTCACGAATAGCGGCATATGCAGCGAGTGAATTGACTCTAGTGCTGTCTCTCACTTCAACGCGTACTAAGCAGGGAAACCACCATGCACACGAAACTATCGGCCAACGGCCCACCTACGACTATGAACCGACCGCCTGCCGCCTTCACGATAAGGCCGGCGTGACCGCGCTAAGCCGTGCCATACGCAGACGCCGCCAGAGGAGAACGTGCCTTCTATATTCGCCTCCCTCCCGGTGCCTAGCGCACGATGGAAGACGGCGCGCTTGCTCCCCGCCTTCCACCCTTGAACTAGCTAGATACAGCCACCATCTTTGGCTAATCCTCGCACACTCTCACTCGCACCTATAGCATGCAGCTCGCGGCCACGCTGTTATCGCACCTTGACTTTATACGGAATATCATGGCGACGGTGACGGCGGAAATATGCCTGGAAGTGTCTATACACTCTAAGAAAAATCCCGTAGAAAACGGGAGTAACGGGGCCGTTAGACCTAAAAAGGGCGCTTTCGTCCCTCAAAGGACTAACTGCATGAATGTGGGTTCCGTGTGCAAATTTCGGAGAGTAAGTGTTTAGTCCCTGGTCGGAAAGAGAGCAACGGGTGGACGAACGACAACAGTTACTCCCCATGCACTTCGCTGTTTTCGTCCGTGTTATGGAGCTATGCGGCGAAAACGGTATTGTTTATAAATCGTGAATAGTTCGAAGTTCGTGCACTGTCTATTGAACTACATGCATAGCAGCACCTTGCCTCTTCGTGAGAAAATTGCGGGAAACTTAAAAGCTGCAATGTGAAGATCCATGTCCTTCGTGCGCACACCATAAGAGAGGGATACACATTAAACGCGGAAGTCATTGATAGACATCTTTTTCGTACCCTTTTTCGTCCTTTTTTTCATAGAGTGTATAATTGCTTTCTCAATGAAACGATGAGAGCTTCCGAGCTAAAGCTTAGGCATGCCACACATACATACATACATTAGAGGTAGAGCGCGTTCAAAGGTGCGAAATCATCAGGGCAGTCAAGCAATGCAAGATGTCAACTTGAATGCCTCTGGGACAATCTGCAGACTCCGCTAAGCTCCTGCAGCCTGCACCTTCGTAGGCGTATCACCTCTTTCTAGTGACTTGTATTGTTGTATCGTTCTCGCATTGTTTACTTGTATCATTCCCCGTCCAGAAGGCAAGAAGTGCCCACGCGGGCACTACGCACACATCGTTGTGCAGGAGAGCACGCCGTCTCTTTATCATCATCATCATCATCATCACGATCATCATCCAAAACATTTATTGGTTCCGATTTACAGGGTCTTTTGTGGCAATCTGTCAGGGTCTTTCTTGACATTCTTTACTGGGTTTAGCAGGGGCGAGACCCTTTGTCCAGGGCTCCAGCGGTTTCAGCTGCCCTGCGTGCTCGCTGCACGAGACCAATTTGGTCTTACAGCAGCGGTCGCCGGCCAGCAGTGCCTGCCATTGCTCCCCACTTGGATTTATGATTTTGGGGACTGTTGTCATATGTTGGCATTCCCGTGAGATCTGGTACATTTTGGGCTCCCGGTATTTAGCTGTGCATCTGGTGGGGTACACGTTTTACTGAGTAGATTTAAGTTGGGCAAGGTTCCTGTGTGGAGCTGTCTCGAATCATTGACCACCGGCCTCGTGAGGGATTTTTGAGGGGGAGGATATCGTATCCTGGTACCCCTGCCGTAGTGTGCCAACAAATCTGAGTTTTCACTTGAAACAGGAGGTCCAATTTCGAGTGCATATCCTTCTGGTAATCGGATTGTATAACGTTGAGCTACCCTACCCGTCTCATCGTTCCCCGGCATTCTTGCATGTCCCTGCACCCACAGGATATTGTGTTGCATCAGCTGTGGCTGTGTTGTATGGAGTGTTACGCCGCCTCTAAGCTCGAGGAGTACACGGAGTGCGCGGTGGCCTATTCTGCTGTTCAGGAAATGTCCGCACGCGTCTTGTGAATCAGTTGGAATGGTTAGCGATTTGCCGGTTCTCACTACCTCCGCCGCAGCTAGAGCGTCGGCTCCACAGCCTGAGTCACGCTTCTTCAGCTCATTGAGCCGCTTGTGCTTTCGGAAAGGCTTGCGTTGATGGCCATGGCCATTCTGAATCCTCGTTCGGGATTTTGTGCGGCTGCGTCCACGCACACTACGTCATAACCTAGGACTACCATTGGCAAGTGGTACTTACAGAACATCTCCTGCCCAGAGCTTATACGTTTACTGTAATGAACATCCTTTACAGCAGCGCATAGAGCTGCTTTTTCCTCCATGCGCAGAATGCAGTCCTCACCACTACGCATATGCTACAACATCGTGACACAGTGCAACTCACGCTTACACAACACAAATAAACTGAACATGATCAGACCCCTTCTTCTGCGATAGGAAGAATACTGTAGTGTTTATCACATTCCTCATGTGCTCCTTAAAGTTGCTAAAAGACCCCGACGACTACCCCGTGGTGCGAATGCATACATTTAAGTGATTGGGCATTCGTACCTCTAAAGAAAAATGACACCCCGCACGAACACATCATACAAAAGTTCCGCGCTCATCAGGACAAATGTCAAAATGCCTCTAAAACAAAAGAACACGTGGGTGGGGGTGCCGTAATGGAAAATCGGGACACAAGCATTCGATTACTACAGCATGCCTCTGTCTACACAGCCGAAGTATACGTAATATCTTCTGTAGTTGAAAAGATCATCGCTGAGAAACACGAAAACCCAGTCATATACACTAATACGTTAAGCACACTGAATACTCTACACGGGAAATCGGAATGTGAACCCCTGTTAGGGGATATGTCAAACATAGTGACTACAAACAAATACAGCTGATCAATTAGGTTTTGCTGAGTACCAAGCCATGCTGGGATCCAGGGTAATGGAGCAGCAGATAGATGCGCATCAGTGGCAGCGTAAAAAGGCATAACAAACACAACGCTTCCATCTATAGGTAGTATCACTGAGCAACCAGCAACAAGCTACATCTTACTAAACCCGTATTTGCGAATGGAAGTCGTGCAGTCACCAGCAGTGGTTCTATCACTGCTGTGTATGTGTAATCGGAACCTATGAAGTGCGTTAACAACACATGGCGACATTAAACGCTGCCTTTGAAGCGCACATTCGTCATGCAAAGCTTCGCCGTACGCTGCAGCTGTTCAGGTGAAAGGTTCCCTGCTTTATCCTCAGAGCGCCTACCGAGTGAAAGTACTGACGATGTCCTCATCCATTCTGGAAAGTAAAACCAAAAATAGATCCTGGACTTCTCGCTGCTGAACTGTTGTATTTTACCTTGCCAATATGTTAAGAAATGACGATGTGCAGAATGCAGTAATCTTAGTTTTGCAAGTGCAACCGCCGTGTAGCAAAATATGAAAAAGCAAATACACTGAATATTAAGAGATTTTCGAAAAAGATATTTCGTGTGTGTCAAAAGTACATATGTTACGTTCTGTTACAAACTTGATGTTAAGCCGCGACCGGAAAGTGCTCAAGAGCGATTGTATGTTATGATTGTTTTCTTAGATTTTCTTCAGTCATGGACGAAATTATTCGAACCAATGAAAGAAAGTACAAAATATAAATAGAAGTATCCGAACATAATACATCTCCTGTACAATGTAATGGGCATGTCGAATGCGACACGCTTTCTTCGCGCTCTTGGCACTTTCTTCTACCACCGTTTCCAGAACTTCGGTTTTGTGTTCAATTTTGGCATTCTTTGTCAAAGGGGAATAGCCATAAATTCACCCTTTCATACGCCGCTGTTATGACTCGCTGCCGTGTCTGAATAGGTTGGAAACAGGTGTTGGAAAAGAAAGGTGTTGGAAAAGGTGTTGGAAAAAAATGCTCTCAATACCCTTTTGTTTCTCTTTTTGTTTTTTTCCCTTGACAGCCGGATTCACCCGCATCTTATGCACAGGAGCAGCATTTGCGCACGCATTAGGAATCTTTCTTTTTTCCTTGTCCTATATTATTGTAATAAGTTTTGCAAAGATCTTTTGTCACCTGCGTACACACTGGCACGAAGATGCTGGAAATTGGAGGATGCATGCTGTAAATAACACTAAATGATATCCTGGAAGCATTCGTCGGTAATTAACCATCCAACAAACAGATATGATCTTGGTAGCATGGGGCTTGTACTCAACTGCGGAGTGAATGTCTACACAAAACTACCGAGGCTCGTATGGATGAAGAGAAATTGCTGGCGCTATTTAAAGCCTAGGCGAAGAAACTGCTCTGTTTATGGAAAAATCGTCGTGGGCGCTCGTTGGACAGCCTCGTTGGCACAATGGTGCAGGCGTCGGTACTGCTCGTGCCTGTTCAAGGAGGAACATTTAAGATACTTAAGGAGGATGGTTAACATACTTCGTCGCGCACAAGCGAAACCAGCGCACTTAGCGAAGCGCTAGTTTTGTTCGCTGCCGGAGTGGTTTGACTGATCAGAGCGACCGTCTTTGCATGCGGCGCTGCATACCTGCGATGCCACTTGACTTTGGAACTGCAGCACATTCGCGGTCCGTGGCAACGCACTAGATGCGCGTTACGCGCCATGAAAGCGCTGCTGGTCTACTGGGGGCGCACAAGCCTTCACAAAACGCTGTACATATCTTTATTGAATATGCGTTTGTGTTTGGGGCTGTATGTTCTGCTTGTTTGTATATGTGATCACTGTGTACATCGTAATTAACATTCTGCACCTGGAGAAGCATGCCAAATGATAGGCCAGACTATCATCTCCTCCCTGTGGTTAATATTTGTGCATCTCCCTTTGTCTAATAATTCGTACAAATTCAAGTATATATTTGCTTAATAACTAAGCAAGCAAGGCGTCACTCACCCAGCGGAAACCTGGAGATCACATTCGATGATATCCGTTTACATTTGCAGCAAAGACGCTCGTGTCCTCAGAATTCGGTGCACGTTAAAGAACTTCGGGCGATGAAAATAAATCTGAACTCACCCACTGCGGTGTGCTTCACAATAACAACGCCGTAGAAGCATGTGAAACCCAAGAATTTTCGTTTCGAATTTTATCCACAAGAAGGTTTGGAGTATAAGGTGATGTGAACCCATGATCGCACTTGTGATGTCAACTCGCGAAAGCAAAAGAACAACGACAACCTGCAACTGATTTTGTACTCAAGATTGAGAACAGCGTGCCTGATGACTGACAGTGGCAGTCATGGCCGATGTTCCTTTTGCAGGACACACACTACCAACGTAAACAGCATATTCACAAATGAATGACCGAGTGCTTGGATGTTTTCATTGGACACTTGGACGTGCTTGCCTGACAGCTGAATGTATTTTCAATTCTTAAATTTCTGTAGCGATTTGGTTTTCTATAATCTTTGCTCCCACGTAATATATATAAAGGGAGTCATGCCCGAGCGGTTAAGGCCATGGACTAGAATTACATTGTGGTCTCACCGCAGAGGTTCGAACCCGCTTGACTGCGTGATTTTTATTTTGGACCCTGCGTTCTATCTTGAGCAGTATTGAAGGTGAGGCGAGTCTTCTCTATTTAGTTACACCGTTCACTTTAAATATTACTCATCAAAAGCCGCAGTTTAGGCGAAGCATCGCTATTGATATAAAAACAAAAATCACACCAATAAAGGTTTGTAGTTTTATAGACAATATAACTGCGGTAACCCATGAACATTACAAGCAAGCTATTTCCTTCAGTGCGCATGTGCGCACTCTTTCTGTCACACCTTCCCTCTACCCTTATCTTTTCTTTATATTTCCGAGCGTGAAATAAACCAGGCGTTCTTCGGCTGGAACGACTGTCTCGTTCACTACGGGAGGGGCCTTGCCTCCGCCCGTCAACTATCGCAACAATAACCTACTTGAATAATTTTCTAACTTACCAAACAGTCATGGTGGGACGCCCATAGGGACAAAGATAAGCCGACGATAGTGATGCTCCTAAACACACCAGCGTATTCGCAGCACACACTGCCACAACGCCGGCGTGATAAGGTGCGCCGGTAGCGGCGAGACAACGCTTCCTGCGTCCTCTGGTTTCACCCCACCTGGGAAACCTGGATTACGCGATCTCCGACGCTCGAACGATTTCGGCTCGCACTTCACTTTGGAACTCCCCGCTGTAATGCATTACCTCGATGGGATCGTCCTCTATCTCGCTTGGGAGCACCACGCAGACACATGACTCCTCGCTAGCAGCACGGCACACATCGCAGGGGACGCTTTCCCCCCAGACGCGCTACGGCGCAGCGATCCCGTCAGAGGCGTCCCGCATCGGACGCTGCACCTAGGAATCACGCTGTGAGCGGAAAGAGGAGCCGCGTCGCCTAAACACGAGGGTTCGAGTAACGCACGCTGGAAGTTGGAAGGGGAGAGAGGGTATTGAGACATCCTCGCACCTGTTCCCGCACGGCCCCAGTGCGCTCAAACGAGACGAAGGGGAGAAGCAGGCGAGTGGCGCGCCATCTGTCGGGGCAGCGCCGCACATTGCGAGGAGGGGGTCTTCTGTGCTTGCCGTAAGATGGCTCTGAGTGTGCGCCAAGCGCCGAAGAAATGTAGTGAAAACGTACTTCGCTACTCATTTAACTGCGGCTTCTGTAATTTACATGCTCATAATTACCGATATACACCGCAGTATAAATTTCTACGGGCAACACGGCATTCACTTGAGGCGTTTTCGTCACGCTTTGAACCATCGAACTCATGGCTGAGTTGTAGCGTCTCCGTCTCACACCGGCGACCCTGGTTCGATTCCCATCTTGCAAGTTGCTTTTATTTATGAATTTCCTTCCGTGATTTTTCGCTCACGACCGACGCCGCAGACACCGCCTTTTCTGAGACACGTGCTCCTTAACCGTGTCGCGTTAATAGGCGCGCAGGAAGACGGCGAACATCAAGACACCATCTTTCTCACCTCACATTCGCGAACTTGCCCTCGCACCCGCAGCCATGCCCTCGCAGCATATCTCGCCGCACTGTGACGGCTCTTTCTTGTCACACTTGGCGTGCATACAGAACATCCAGGCCGAGAAGAAATGTGACTGGATCGTCCATATTATAGTTCCTATCGCAACAATAAAAGAAATGACTCTCCATTCCGGCCCTGCGAAAGGGGAAATCCAGCAGAGCTGTTCAAAACCCCCACCACTGCAAGGCCTCAGGAGGGTATGGAATGCTTCATTGCTCGGTTCATCCTGCTGCGCATTATTCAGCCATAGGGTCAATACGAGTAGCGGCAGCGGGCTGCCGTAGGTCGTATTGCCGTTTCTTTCCGTTTGGCAGTCCGCATATTCGCGCTGCTCATCGGGAGTCTTAACTATCCATTGCCTACCCATAGCGATTGAGGGACAACAATGAGATAAGTTGCAAGGCCGGTTCTATTATATATGAAAGGATAGTGACGTCACACACCACGTCGAAAGCTACCCTCTCTGTGGCAGCTTGCGCAAGAGAACGCTTTAAGGGAAACGAATGCGGGGAGCGCTACGTGTTTCGCATTGTTGGTAGGAGCGCCTTATCATCAATACGTTGTTTATCATCAATGTTGTGTTGTATGTCGTATGCGGGATATTAAAGCTTGTACGCGCTTCTAGCTCCAATCGCTAAGGTTTCTTTAGAGCGCAGCTCTAAGGTGCCTGTTCCTGCGTTGAGTGTCGGCGTGCTCGGAGTAACCGCAGCAGGGGGATGAAAGATGGCGATAGCGCATAGAGCGCGATGAGGAACGCGGATGAGGAGGTGCAGCCGAACCATAAAGCGGAAAGAGGTGGAGGAGGGTATGGTGAAATCATGAGAAGAAAATCGTAGTGCCGCACACGACCGGCTCAGCTGAGACGACCGCAACGCTATCACGCCAGAGGAGCGCGCCGTTGACTGTTCACCTATGACGTCATCGAGAAGGCATCCATTTGTAATGTGCCGCTTGAGACAGATGGTCCACGGTAGCCACACTGCCCACAGCGTTATCTTGCTAACATAATCGCTGTACGTTTATAACTGTAATACAAAATATTCACAAGCATACTACTTTCGTGCATAGAGCTGCGCTCAAATTTCGCATTAGGGAGTATTGTAATCATCGGTGAAATTCTTTTTTTCCCGTGGGGACACCGTCACGAAAAATCCCGAAGAACTAGAGGCTAATATCTTCGGCGTAAGAAAAAAATGTATATATCAGCTACCGCTTTTTTTCGCACCCTACCCAAGATAGCGCATCTCCTTGGAGTTGCTCCAAGGAGATGGAGCAACTCCAAGGAAGCCGGGAATAAATTTGGCCTGAGAGGCGATACTCCTGTAGACTAGTGTTTTATTGGGGGAATATTCGTGTTCTGCGTGTTCTAGCTATAGTATGTACGCACTAGTTACCGTGACAAGATTCGTGTTCGCTGTTCCATACAGTGATTATGTCAGGTTTCGTTGGTAATGCGCGCTGGAAAATTCCTTTGACCTCGATAGAAATGCGGCTACGGGAATAATTTCTGCCGGTAGATTGAAAGAGGCAGATTCTAAATATCGCAACTGGGTAAAATTGTTGTAATCTGTCTCTTTGAATCTGCGTATTTATATTCATGAGAAATAAATCAAGGAAATATGGTAGGGACAGCATAATATATCAACACAATTACAAGAAAATCTTCCACTTTCGGGGAGGTAATCGGAGATGGATTGGAAAACGTATCAATTGCTATAGCCCAACACCGATGTTAAATGCAGGAGCACAACACAAGATCAACGCAAGTTTGCGAAGCTTTCGTCACAAGTCGGTTTCGTTGAATGGGAAACCATTGGGAAAATCGAAGTGACCGAAGGACTACAGTTCATTACTAAAGTAGTGTAACGCTGTCGCTATAAGACCTGGTCTGCGAAAGTTAAAAAAAAAAATTACCGACGATTACGTTACTTCCTAATGCGAAATTTGAGCGCAGCAAATAAGCTGTTTCACCCTGACTGTTTGCGAGCCTTTGTTTGCGTTTGGCCTCGGCCTCGGCCGCGCGAACGGTAGAGTCTTCTCTGCGACGGCGATGAGCTTCTGCTTCAGCCTCGCTTACTGCTGGTTGCTCTCGACGGCGGCGATGAGCCTCCGCTTCGGCGGTGCGAACGGCAGGGTCTTCTCGGCGGCGGCGATGAGCTTCTGATTCAGCCTCGCTTACTGCTGGTTGCTCTCGACGGCGGCGATGAGCCTCCGCTTCGGCGGCGCGAACTGCAGGGTCTTCTCGGCGGCGGCGATGAGCTTCTGCTTCAGCCTCGCTTACTGCTGGTTGCTCTCGACGGCGGCGATGAGCCTCCGCTTCGGCGGCGCGAACGGCAGGGTCTTCTCGGCGGCGGCGCTTAGCCTCTGCTTCGGCGACGCGTACTCCTGGATCATCTCGACGGCGGCGACGGTAAGCTTCTGCTTCGGCGGCACGCACCTCTGGATTCTGACGGCGACGGCGCTGGGCCTCTGCTCTGGCAGCTCGTTTAGCAGCAGCAGCAGCAGCAGCAGCAGACGGAGGACTTCCATCGGTCGTCTCGCTCATGGCTCAGAAAGAACTGGCAGATAATTTCGCAGTGGCGAACGGCAGCGGCAATTTCGGCTCGGGCGGTGCACATATACAGATCCGCCGCCACCGATCTGGCTCTCTGATTGCCACCGCACAGGGCGAACGGCAGCGGCAATTTCGGCTCGGGCGGTGCACATATACAGATCCGCCGCCACCGATCTGGCTCTCTGATTGCCACCGCACAGGGGTTGCATTGGAGGAGGAGCGAAGAAAGGAATTAAGTTCGAGCCGGCGCTTTGACAACCGGAGACTCGCAGGAAGAGGGGGGAGGGGGGCGGCGTGTACACCCAGCGGCAAACGATGGGGGCAGAAGCGCGCGCAGCAAGCGGACAACACGATAAAGGGAGGAGGGAAGAGATAGCAGCGACTGACTGATGCCGCTGACGCCGATAGTGAGTCAACCCCAGCTGCGGAGTTGGTTTCAGGGACAACGCCGCCGATGCCGACACAAACAATATGATACCCTCGCTTCCGCAGCGCTAAGAACCAGGTCTAGCCGTGGGAAGGTGGTCACGTATTCGTCGACGTGCCGGGGCCTACGTGAAATAACCGGCGCGTCGGCAACTGAAGAGCACCCTATCCGCCACACAAGAACAGGGGGGGGGGGACCCTTTCCTCCTCTTTCTGCATGGCGGCGACGGTGTTCTATGCAGTCACGTTATCTTGACTCTCTACCGGCGTCAGCGGCATCCAGCGGTATCAGTCGGTCGCTGCTAGCGCTGGGGGGATGAAAGGGGGGCGGAGCTGGTTACGAGGCCGACGACAACGCCGACGACGACGCGAAACCCAGGAACGGACGCCAAAGAGCTGCGCTCTAAAATATTCCATACCAAAATATCCCACACGGCTTATATGACCCAATGCTCAAAGCTAGCCACGCGTTTATTTGCCCCTCGATTTTCTGCTACCTGGGTTGATCCCAAGTTGTCTTATGGAAGAGATACTTGAAGTTCTTAAGTTTGTGAAAAAATCTGGAATACTGAAAATTTTCGCCTGTTGCAAAAAAGTCCTATAGCTGATTCCAATGCGCGATAAAGGCAGCACGCTTCGTTGATAAAAACAGTCAGTTCATACTACGAAAAGTGCAGTGACGTATTTGGTGATAAATAATTTATGCTGAACGCTTCGTTAAACTACTGTGAGGGAGTTGGTTTAGTTCCCTTTGATGCAGTGAACTTGTGACATCTTACAGGACAAATAAAATGAGAAGTTCCCTTGACGTGACAAACTTTCCAATTGCTTTATCGCCACTCCCACCAATCCGATGACACATGTTGAAGTGTATACGACTGCAATGGCGCACTTCGTTTCATGGAATGCGAATATAACAATTTGAACAGCCGCGTACGCTGGTCTTGCCAGAAGCGAAGCGGCTCACGCCAGTGCCCGAGAATTTACGGTCCGGGCGCAGGCATTAGATGAGCCAGACTCCGCTGTGACAGAGGATACGTTAACTGCGCGGTATCGCCTTCCAACTTTTCGCGAAATCTGTAGCCGCTACCGCCTGGAGCGTTTAATGTTCCCGCAGCTAATAAACAAATGCTCGCGCAGGTGCGAGGTGGTGTGGCGACAGCTGCACTCACACCTTGCCCTCTCCTTCCACCTCATCGACACCACTCTCTACCACACATCTAGCTGTAAATTTTGCTGCACAACCAAAGCCAAATTTAATCACATCATGTGGGGGTACTCTAAGCACCCCCCCCCCCCACCCTTGTTCCTCCGTAAATTAATAGGCAGCGAAGAGCACGGGGAGGCTGCCTTGCGATGCTCCAGGCGCGATATCGTGGGCAAATTGAGAAGGCGGCGAGGGACTATCATGCGTAGCAGCCTCCCCCTTCTATCCCTCTGCCCCTTTCCTTCAAAAAAGAAAAAAAAAATTGTTTTCATCTCCCCCCTCCCACCACCGCCACGACGACCTCAATGCAGTATCAGCCGAATTTACGAGACAGCAGTAAGCGCAAGTGCAAAATATTTATGGGTGGTTTAAGAGCTCTGATTATCGAAATGACGAGCATATCCAAAAGACTGTGCCTGAGACTGACGAGTTCTTGTGTTCCCTTGCATGTCATCTATTACAACTGAACGAAATCACGGATACATGCTCCGAGCTACGCGCACGGTTAATTACATTAAGGGAAGAAATGGTGTCGAGCTCACCTGCTGGCACAGTTTAACACAAGTTAAAAAAATTGTGCACATCGCAGGCACTGTGGGAATCAATGTAAGCGAAGGTTTCTGTGCTCGATGCTTCAATTGACGGTAATTAGCGGTAATTTTTACGCTTAAGCGTAATTTCTTCGACGTTCAGTCTAACACGAGATGGGTGACTTGTTAAACGTTACTTTGCGGGCACCAGTGCTGTTTGTCCGCGTCTTGCACAGAACATGCACGGAGAGGTGTTTGCTTGAGGCGTTGTTGTGCGCCAGTGTTCATAACCTCCGAGAAGGTTAGCATCGTCATTGCCTCACACGAAAAATAGCATCGAGGGATAAATTTTAAATTGTATTTGAATTATTGGCTTTACTTGCCACAACCATAATCGGATTATGAGGCACGACTCAGTGGCGAACACTGAAGTAATTCTGACCCCCTAGAGTCTTTAATGTGGCCTCAAATCTAAGTGCGCGGCCGTATTTGTCTATCACGCCCGTGGAATGCGGCTGCCACGTTCGGGATGGAACCCGCGATCTTGCACAATGTCATAGGCGCACAGCTGCAAAGGCGGGCACAGAAGTGTTGATTTCACGTGCGACCGTTTCCGTACTTTCGCCTTTATGCCACAGTACTTTATTCCGGCTTTGCGTTAGTATGCCGTGTATTGACATATTTGCGTGGTGTTTAGTTTTCAGAAATAGGAGAAACGGTACCGGACCTTGAACCTAAACTTATTAGTTTGCCCGTAACTGCTGTCGTGTGTAGTAGCGCTTCCTCGCCTTCTCACTTCGCCTGTCCCACTCCCGCCCTCCCCCCAATTATATATATATATATATATATATATATATATATATATATATATATATATATATGGGTACCGCGAGCGAAGAGCGGCAGAGCGTTCATTCACCAATTTCGCGATTACTTGGGTTCTACCAATACCACCTGGAAGAAGAAAACGTCGAAGCACTACCTGATGTCTGCGACCCTACGTCATCGAATGGAGCCGATCCAATTAACGCACCTCGCCTTGGCCGTCAGGCTTGTGAAACGTCCAATAGTGCACGCAGTAGCTTTCGTGCGTAAGATGAGCCAATTCGCTTGTTGGATCAAATTGTCTACAATTTCTCGTGCTCTCCAAAATCGCGTCACTGCCCGTCTGCCCATATGATTTGAAAAAGGTCCGCATCTTATTATTGGCGTTACATTACCATCGACATGCCTAAGAAGTGTTGTTTTAACAAGAATCGGGAAAAACACGACGGAAAATGCTAGGTGCGTGCGTTCAGCTTTGCTTAGGATAATCGTCTGTACTGTAAGTGGATACGCTGTATATACAAGATCTCATTCCTTCTCAGCACTACAGGGCGAGTATTGTCAAATCCTTTTTAATTAGGCTTCACCCAAACGGTCTTAAAAATTGTTCGTAGACTATTTAATCGCTACGAAACAATGACTTCTAGCGAAAGTATTATCCCGTATCGGAGCAGACATATGTTACTTCCATTCAGGTAACATCCGTTACACGCGAACACACGGTACCAGAGTGAGAATGAAGGTTACTTAATGTCGGAGCATATTTGGACCAAATACAGAACATAAATGTCTCGCAAAGGCATCAGCAGTGTTCGAGACATGGGCATTTTCATCATCACTACATACGTCTTGAGCTCTCTTTTTTCAACAGTGAGAGCACACGTTGTTCCAGAAATATCTTGATTTACCTCTGTTGCTGGCTTCAGCATGTTCAATGTGGATGAATTTATTCACCAATTGCAAAGGTAATCAAAGCGCCTAAATACAAGCTTCTACATATCTAGGCTTTATATGCCTCGCTTTTCTGTGTGCGCGGTCTTTCAAATTTATTGTCGTTTATAGTACTTTACAAAACAAGTGAATAATTTTGAGCCGTTTTGTCGGTACAAATATGCGCAAGCCAACTTTGATGGCCTTCGTAAACCAATTAGACCAACATTAGTTGTCACATCTACGAACGACCAGTGCTAGTTTGGAAGATATTGGTACAAGCCGAGGGAAAAGTTTCCTTTGCGCTTTGTGTTCTTATCAGAACGGATAATGCGTTTGTGAGCTACCAGAGTTAAAGGAAAACTTAAGCAGGGGCGAAACTTGTGATAATAATAATAATAATAATAATAATAATAATAATAATAATAATAATAATAATAATAATAATAATAATAATAATAATAATAATAATAATAATAATAATAATAATAATAATAATAATAACATGGGTAATCATGTTCTCGTGCTTCTACTTCATCTTCGCAACCATTACCTCGTCAGAAGTTGCCGTCCGCAAGTCCCTCTTAGGTATGAGCGATTCGAACATATTTCTCTGTATGCATGAGAGTATGTGTTCGTATCTTGCGGGTATCCCCCAAGCAATCCTTAAAAAGGGAAGGCTGAATCCTGGCCCCTTTAGAAGGACTACGTTTCGAGCACAGCGGCATGCAATTCCAGAGAGCCCTGTGCTTCCGTGGATGCGATTACATTGCAGGATATGACAGCTGAGCACACGAACATAACCACTTGTCTGCTCTGGCCACCATGTAACAAAGCAGCCTTGTCGAGATCACGTCGTAGCTTTTGAACGGTATAGCCATAAAAAAAAAAAAAATCAGAACGACAGTGAGAAATAGAGTGCCATGGTTCATTCAATTTCGCCTATTACCATCGCCCACAAATACCACGCTCAAGGAATCAACATAGCAACATATTTCGATCGCAAAAAACTGTATTTTAAATACATGTGACAACACTAATTTCGCACAAATACACTGAAAGAAATGTAAAAAGTTACGAAAAAGAAGTGCACCCACTACCGGCAAGCAGCGCCACAGTTTCGTTGCACTATCGTCGCGGGATAGCGACACGGCGACTAGCTCGCAGCGGTTGCCGAGGACGTCCTCGCCAAACCCTGCGCAATGTGGCCATCGGGTGAACGCAGGGCAGCCGGCACTGCTCTACCGTACGTCTGGTGTGGCCATCGTGCCAGCCATACGAATGCACTTTGAAGTCGCTGGTCACGTGGTCAGGAGAGAACGCACGGTCAGCGACTCAGCTTGGATACGCGCAGCTGATGTGGCAGTAAGGCCGCCTGCAGAGCTTGTGGCTGTTGTGTCGCTGCAGCTGCGACGAGGTGCAGCCGAGCAGACGGCAGCCACACGTGGGCGATGGACCCTGCTGTCGGGATTGTCGTGCTGCCGTCTGCTCCGTTCGGGCCGAACCTGATGGAAGAAGGAAAACGATGCCAATTGTTTGTGACTCAGCCACGAGGAGAGTCAATGTCCTCTTAGCAAACGAAAAATTTTAAAATTTGTTACAGCAAGTGAACGTATACTCTATCCAGGAAAAGAACATTTTGATGGTTTGAGCTCGTGTGAAGCTGCTAATGATGTGTTCTGCGCAATTAACCGAATAGACTTCAAAGTAGCTACGATACTTTCAATCTCTTCAGAACATTTCTGTTTTACACATCTAGGAAAGAAGGTTTGTCTATATGAAGGAGGTCTGCCAAAGGAATCGTTATCTGCTGAAGAATCTTTAGAGAGCGTGCCTGTAGAAGAAGAGACAGGGCTTGTAATACACAACAGCAGCGTACGAAAACATAGACGAGGTCGTATACTATTCGAATTACTTCAACCACTCCCTCACCTAACCCTTAACGGTGAAATAAAACACAATGTCTAATGCTTTCTGCGATATGTATAGCGTATTAGCAATGGAAGAGAAATAGGCGTTGAAGAGCTTTTCGGACATGGAAACTCAATTGTCGGAAGCGCGCAAGATGGAGGAAGGCTCATGAAAGAGAAAATTGTCATCGACCTGAAATTCCGAATTTTTTCAGAATTAAAAAAAATTGGTAGCTAAATTAAATTTCGCTTTCTGATAGCTAGTTTTCACTGTTCATTTTAAGTTTAACTAAAGTATGACGCTTTAAAGGAGACCCTTTAGCATTTTTCTGAAACAAAACTTCTCAGCTTATGAAAAGTTCGTCCTGGTCCGGAGAGATCGACCTCGTGACTAACGCCTTTCATTGGCGGTCTTTCTACCGTCTGAGTTAAAAGAGTAAGTTAGCAGATGGAAGCAGGAAGGTGAATTAATCGACATGTATAAGCGCGCTGATAGAAAACATCGGAAATCAGTTCTACAGAAGCGCGCAAGGTGGAGGAAGGTTCAGCAAAAGGAAAATTGTCATCCACCCGAATCCACGTGTTTCGGTTTGTCGCTTGATCAGTCTTCAGGCTGCGTGTACTTAAGCTGGCCCCCTCGTTATCTCAGATGGTTGAAAGACCACACCGGAAAGGCGTTGGTACTGGTTTTGATCCGCGAACCTGGATGAATTTTTCTTAATCGCGTAGCTTTCTTATATAGGCAGCTCATCTGGACACGTAACAGCTAGCGCCCCAAACGGCCGCTGGGCGAAGCTTGTGCGTTTTCTTTAGAACGAGCAGGTTTTTCATCAATACCTGAAGGCACAGGGCGAATATTGCAAAAGGCAGGTGACAGAGACGTTCTATAAAACAAGCCAAACGAGAGAAATGCAGCGATTAGGCTGTCTGAAGCAGGAATTTCGTTCTCACAGGCGTTAAAGATCCAGCTTTGGAAGCCTATGGAAATGACGAAACACTTGCCTCGATTTTTTAGGCAAAAACAGTCACTAATAAAACTAAGGCACCTGTCGATATAGAGGGTACATCATCATCATCATCATCATCATCATCATCATCACCACCATAATAATCATAATCAGCAGCATCATCAGCCTTTTTATGTCCACTGCAGGACGAATGCCTCTCCCTGCGATCTCCAACTACCCCTGTCCTGCGCCAAGCGATTCCAATTAGCGCCCGCGAATTTCCTAATTTCATCGCTCGACCTAGTCTTCTGTCGTCCTCGACTGCGTTTGTCTTTTCTTAGTACCTGTTCTGAAACCCTAATGGTAAAACGGTTATCTAAACTTCGCATTACATGACCTGCCCAGCTCCATTCCTTACTCTTGATGTCAATTAGAATATCGTAAATACCCGTTTGCTCTCCGATCCAAACCGCTCTCTTTCTGTCTCTTGACGTTATGCCTAGCAATCTTCGTTCCATCGCTCTTTGCGCGGTCCTCAACTTGTCCTCAAGTTTCTTTGTCAGCTTGGGAATCTCTGCCCCATAAGTCAGCACTGGTAAAATGCACTGATTGTACACCTTCCTTGTCAATGTAGTATAAGTTCTATGTAGTCCGAAAAGATCTTTTGATTGATGCCTGGCTCAACTCTCCGCACTCATCGTAGCGCTGTTCTCGAAAGCGATTCTGGAAACACAGTCGTACAATCTCCCATGGCACCTTCTTAATCCAAAGCTTATTGTTGCACCGTCGGAAGCAGAGGCCCAGTGGTTTAATCGCACGCTCCTATCGCTGCATGTGAAGCGGGTAGGTCTTTACTTCCACGGTATTTATTTTTTTTTCAGACAGACACGACTTAGTTCTACAGTCTCGCACCAGAGCATGGAAACAAAAACTCAAACCTCACTTCTATTATTTTTTTTACAGTGTTGCTGTTGAAATATTGTTTAATATATTGCTTTGGAAAAGTCGTAGCAATCTGTTGCATATTTAATAATTATTCGCGTTCATTGTAAGAGTGTGTTCCTTCGACAACATACCTAGGTACATACATGCGTCTTTGTGCTACGTATGTAAAAACATAAAGACAAAGAAAAGCTACTTTGCCATTTCATGCCCGCAATGCACCTAAAACGCGGAATTTTGCCCCGCCACTGAGAGCAAGCAACATACGTTGCTCGAACGCCGCTTATACAGGCCTCTATAATTGCTTCAGAGAAGTGAAATAGCAAACGGGGGCCCAATAAAGTAAATCTATTCCAATGTGTTTTTATTCCAATCTCTTGACGTCATATTTACGTAACCGTCGACACAAGCATAGTTCGGTGACCCGTGGTGTTGTTTACAGAGGTCAATGGAAAGCTCTCGTAGTTATAGGACGTCACATTGGTTTGCTTCTGGAGGGAATAGCATAGCCAACCATGGCACATTTTTCTTGTCTAATTAGCGGACTAGTGCAGAGGAGTACATAGAAGTGGAGAGTGTTTCAGTGGGGCCGAACTACCGCCGTGAAAGTATAGAACCGGACGTGGTGGCAGAGCCGGCGTCGGCGATTGATCCGCTTCGTTTTGCTTAGCTTTCGCTTTGTGGTAGAAGAATGTGGGAACATGCTATGGGAGGGTAAAAATGCCGCTTAAACGAACCCTAAGGATAATAAAGGTGGTAGAGCAATGTCGCGTACCCGTGGAAAAAGCATGCGGATCACAGGGTCGCCAACAAGACGGAATTTCTTCGTAATTAACATGCGTAAACGCAAACTAATGAGTGCACTAGAAAACTCGTATTGCCAAGTTTGGACTGAACTCTTTAATTTCATTCTGCATTCACAGATACAGGAGGAAATGAATTTTCTCGGCAATCCCTTTTCCGTACAATTTTAGTCACGCACGTGGGTGCCGAATTGGCTCGAAAGCATCATCTGCCACTCAAGACATATTATACACATGTAAATCAATTCTCCACTGCAGGTCCGAGCATCCAGTGCCGAAACAATCGGCGGGGAGCCATCATTTATTCATTTCGCAACCGGTGAGTCTCCAGCTATTTCGAAAAAAATTTAATTTTGTTACGTCACTTTGCAGTGGCGAATTTTTGTGGTTTTGTGACATTTCGGGACCAGCAGACGAAGTGGGCACATTCCAAACACATTTGACTAATAGCGGACGGCTGATGGTGAAAAAGGCGCAGAATCCGAAATGGGTATTTTTCGTTTGTTCGGTCTAATCAATCATAATACGTCATATGGGTTGAAGAGTCTTCCTGACATATCACGTGACAGACAATCGAAGTGGGGGTGGCCCGAAAAAATTTCGAGCAATCGTCGAGGCCTGATTGCAGAAATGGAATATAATTATTTGGAATATTTTCACGATATTGCGCCCCGTGATCTTTGGGTAGGTCAGGACCAACTGAAGCGAAGACAAGCAAAATGTAAGAAATAACAAATTTGTGCTAGGCATTCCTTTCACAAAAGGATTCATCCGACTTCACTGCCTCTTAGACGAACGATACATTATTTTACCTTAACGACTTACTAATTTGCCATTTCATTTGAAGAACAACCGCATCAAAACTTCGGACTGTAAAAATACCCTTGTTTAGACAAGCGCGGTTAAAACCATTGTTCGTTCAAAATAGTATATTTGAAATACAATTAGGCCTGTTTGTATCAAGAAAACTAAGCCTTTTCCACAGCGAAACCGACAAGAACGCCTCTTACTCGCTGTAATGGCGCAGACCTCAAATCACTGAGACCGCACTCGCTTGACTCTTTGGCAAAATCTCAGAGTTTAGGCATCACCCGGGCACAATTGAAATATCGCTGGCCGTGGTTTGGGATTGGCGGCTACTTGTGGGATCTAATACAAAAAAAAAAAAGAAACGTGGAATTTACCAGGTAATCTTTGCCAACACTGCTATGATAGCCTGGTGCTAGCCATTTAAAATCAAAGTAACCAAGTTGAAACTTCTTTGCGGCAGGGCTTTAAACGGGACATACAGTGTCATTTCGTTTTGAATACTTGAGTTTCGAAGCGCCCTCGACGCTTCGGGGGGCGCAGAGTATGAGTCAGGGCTCACTTTTCCATCGGCATCCAGATGTATATATCTGCACGAGGGACTGGTCACTCAGCTGAGATTCTGGATTTTCTCAAGACTAATGACGGGGCAAATCAGTTGCGCAATATATGCCTCGTATAAGAGAACCTAATCACTTTGTGACGCGTTCTCCTGCGTGGCGCGTTTTCTTCCACTTTCTAATGTCTTCAGTGCAGCCACATTATACGCTGTGCATGTGGCTGTTGACATCGGGAACCGGATGTCAGCCAAGGCACATCGCCTAGGCTGAGAAACATGCTTGCGGTTCCTTCATCGCTTCGTTCTACAGTCGGGTGGCTAACAACTTTGCTATTCTTTCGCTCCTTTGAGGACACAGTGACAGTGACTCGTAGCCTCCACAGGGCGATACTATCTTTGTAAGACCATCCTTGACCACCACATGGTCTAGCTACTGGTCTCACGGAAGACTACAGATTTCGAGGCAAAAGCGGACCGACAACGCGCTGCAACACTTTCTCCATCGCTTCATTCTTAAGTTGGCCTGCTTGTTTCTTTCTTTTCCAAATATTTACATATCAGTTGTATGCTTACGGTATTTCTAAAATAAAATAATTTATGGGGGTTTACGTGCCAAAACAACGACCTGATTATAAGGCGCGCCCTAGTGGAGCACTCCGGAAGTTTGGACCGCGAGGGTTTCTTTAATGTGCACCTAATCTAAGTACACGGGTGTTTTCCCATTTCGCCCCCGTCGAAATTCGTCCGCCGTGACAGGGATTCGATCCTGCTTCCTCATGCTTAGCAGCCCATCACCGTAGCCACTAAGCAATTACGGCGAGTGTGTCGTACTTCTATTTCTCATCCTGCACGTCATAGATAAAAGCAAGCCTTTTATCTATAACACGTAATTTCGTACGAACTTTCACGCATCTATTACCCCTGTTATATTGTGCCTTTTTCATGGTAGATGTATATGGGTCAGGTGTCCATAGAGAAGCCACACATGAATTCACGAAAGGTTAGCAATGGTGCTGTCCGCTTTATGACTCAATACATGCAGCCTTTACAAATATATCGTCTATATATCGTTTAAGTTGTAGACTTGGCGCAGCTTTTTTTTCTTGTATCTTTTTTTTCTAAGATATCAAGTTTGATGTGATTGAAAGAAAAGGCTGATTATGCGAACGAGAAATTTGCTCTTCACATTCCGTATATTTATACATTATCTTTCTATCTCCTAACAGCTTTGACTGTAAGGCCAAATTGCCCAGAACAGGGTACTAACGAACAGGCTACGTGCCCCTCTACAAGCTCCCACATCGGTATTTGAGGAAACTGCTACAATCCCTTCGCTGAACGTATATTTCACGTTGAGAGATTACGCTACATGATTACCTCAAACAGACCTAGGCAGTAGTCCATCGTGACACCTTGACTTACACGAGCATATATGTGACCTACAATCACGGCGTCTCTTACGAGATAAGATGGCGTAAATGGGATACTAATAAAAGAGGCCGCACATTGACTGCGGTGTTTTAGCTGGACTGGTGTTTGGCCTACCTCGCGTGTAGCCTCCAAATGCAGCTGCTCGGTCCAGCCACGCCGTACGTGTCGCCGTTGCTCTCAGCCTTGAAGGCGTTCAGCATCGTCGACGCGCACGGCAGCGTGTCACGTGGGTGGATGCGTAGCCTGCAGCCGAAGACGTCGAGGCGGTACTCGGCAGAAGGCACGTGGTCGCATTCGACGAACCGGCCACTCATGGTCGCGGCCGCCTCCGCTCCAAGCATACTCGGATGTTGCGCACTGCGTTGACAACACATGACGACTCTGAACACTGACGTTGAACTGCACATTCGTCAAGCAAGGCTCCGAGGAACGCTGCAGCTCGTCTCACGAAACGTGTGCTGATTTATACTAAGTAACCAGCGCCTTCCGAATCAAAACACTAACGATGTGATCACCCATCCGGTTAGCAAGAAACATTGTGCTGAATACGCACAGTAATGTTAGTTATGAAAATCCAACTGCCATGTTTTAAGATACACCATAATTTATTATAACTCATCCTAACCATACCGAAAAGGTTTTATGGATTGCAAAAACGTTATTCTGTGAGTTCCAGGAATTGGTCTTTTCCCTTGTGTTTAAAACTTGTTTTTAAGGCACGATCGAAAAGTGCTCAAGGAGCGGTACTCAAGGTTAGCGTTCTTTTATTCGACTTGATTTATTCAGGCACGCCTTCATTCCAACCAAAAAGAAAACGAACAATAAAGAAATCGAGCACTTTTGTTGTGTTCAATTTTGGCATTCTCTTCATAAACGGGCAAAAACCTCAACTTCATACTTTTATTCCCCGCTTTTCTCTATGTGACTTAGTGTGGTGTCGGGAAAGCTACCCTTTGGGATAAAAAAATGTCTCAATGCGCGTTTCTTAGTTATTTAATTGCCGTTTTGATTCTTACGCAATTTTTATGGTAGCAGACGGCGGCATTGTATATAAACAGGAGGTCCAATTTAGCACGCACCCAAAAATGTTGTTGCATATGTTGTTCTCGTGGCTATTATTATTATTATTACTATTATTATTATTATTATTATTATTATTATTATTATTATTATTATTATTATTATTATTATTATTATTATTATTATTATTATTCTATGCAACCGTGCTAATTTCTTGGCCCATAGGCTGGAACCCTTCCTGAAACAATTCTATCCAAACAAGTGATGTCATCTAGCTGTGAGGAGAGTTGAAATCAGCTTGGAAAGCAACCCTACGAAGGAACGAATGGATAAATAATAATGATAGACGATATATTCACGCGTAGGTGATAAGAAACTCCCAATTTGCGGAGGGGTTCTCTTTGGCACATATCGTGTTCTTCGTTCCTTCTCCAGTCTTTTTGTAGAAGAATAGCAATAATTGCCCTTTCCGCAGGCTTTATCTTCCTTCTCCCAGACAAGTGCCGATGCGAGACATTGCCGAATTCGCACAAATCCATTCGATGCCCTGGATCGTAACTCCTTGCTTGGCCTTGGGACGTGAGGATTAAGCGATGAAATTGGCTATATTTACGGCATATAGTGGAATATGACGGACTGAGTGAGCCCACATGTTCATTTGAAGCGTAAACGCGTGTACAAAAATATTTCAAATGCGTTCGTAAAAATTTTGCACAAAGTTAACGAATTCTTAACTCTGCAGCAAAAAGATTTCTCCATTTTTTTGTATGCCGTTCCTGTTATCACGGTTACCTGAAACGGATAAATCTGCCCTGGGAATTTATAGCTTATCTTAAGTTGTTCCAGTATTTACTATTCGTTTGCATTAGTCCAACCCACAAATTAGCGTTGTTTTACAGAGCGGTTTCTAAAATATAATCTTTATCCACTTTATTTTATCAGCGTTTACATAAGCTTACCTAACTGCGATATCGTTCTTTTTTTTTTCGTTGTAATTGCTATTGTTGAACTTAACATGGACTACTTAATTTAAGAATCGTCCTCAGAGAGTCCGGAGATTCTAACGTGTTTCATTAAAATGCAACAAAAATGAAATTCCCGATATATTGCATGCAAAGCAACAAATACTCTCCGTTCCAATGAATTTCGATTGGATCTCCTCACTTTCGAAATGAAGGATTCCAGCAGAGACAATAGCGTAGACACCTCGAATTATATAAAGCAATGTAACTTGAAGCAGCTACGCATCGTCGTGAATTTCGCGATGCATATGGCGTTTTACCAGCGGCAATGCATCGAGGATAAAATGAAATTCTGCGGTTTTACGCGCCATAAT
Organism: Dermacentor andersoni; assembly: GCF_023375885.2. NCBI lineage: Eukaryota > Metazoa > Arthropoda > Arachnida > Ixodida > Ixodidae > Dermacentor > Dermacentor andersoni. The sequence goes on along the minus strand of NC_092814.1, from coordinate 318,644,039 downwards.
TCCGATCTGATTATAAGGCACGGCGTAGTGCAAGAAACTGCAGATATACAGATTAATTCTACAGTCTACAGATTAATTTCAACCACCTGGAGATTTTTACAGAGCACCCAATGCACAGTACATGGGCGTTTTCGCATTTCGCCCCCACTGAAATTCGGCTGCCGCGTCCGGGATTTGATTCGACTACCTCGTGCTTAAAGCACAACACCAAAGTCAATAAGCAACCAATGCTGGTGAAAACGCAGACGATAGAACGCACGCCAACGTTACGGCTAATCAGCAACAGACGTGTCAAAGCAGCAACATTGGTGGAAGTTGCATACTCTTCCTCCGAAATTGACCACGATCAACGCATAGTTGCAGATGCTGAATAACCGCACATAGATGTGTCGGCTAATCGTGCGAGAGACTAATTTAAAGGGACATATAATGAATTCGCTTAATAATCATTTGGGCATTTAAACATTGCGCAAGTGTGCAATGTGTGCGGCATCCGACGCATTTGATTTCTTTAAATATCGTAAATGTTCTAATATTAAGCGTACTGTTATGAAAGTGAATTCATTCCAACCATACAAAAACCGTCTGTTAGCTTAACGTGTTACAACGTGTACAATCTCGCCCATCGATCGTGTTATTGCGCAATACAAGCTGAATAATGCGCTACATAGCCAATTGCTATATCAGAGGTATTACTAATTTGTGCTACTGTGTACTCCTCAACAAGTTACACGCCGTCTTTTTTTTTTTTTTTTTTTGCGAGGCAAAACAATCCGTCCATTGGATTTTGACAACACTATAGAAAGAAAATAAAATTTGTCCACTGTGGATGTTCGCAGTGGTCCTGATATATGAATTAGAAAATACCGAATTATTCGTTACCTGTATATTAGAAGGCGAACGGTGACCCTCGAGGCTACCACCATCTGGTGCCAGGCTCTTTGCACGGTCCATGGTAGTTGCATGGTGTCACACTGAGCCACGGTGTCCTTGACGCCCATATCAACGAGCGGGTACCACTCGGTCCTCGGGAACAGCCTGCTGTAATGTCCTGTGAGGCTGCCGCAATTGCGTTCGTCGACCTTGGACCACGGCTTGAGCACAAGGTCCCGATTGTCTGGGAGGACGTCCTGGATGGCCAAGTTGCCGAACACGTAAGACACGTCATCCTTGGCCGCATCTGGAAGTGCGGCGAGTGCAAACGAGGAAGGCGTCTTGCGGGATGGCGTCTCTTCCGAGATGGTTGACAGGGAGCCTTGGAGGATACGGTGGATTTCCATGCCGCCAGGTGCACCGATCCCCATGACAGGTAGTAGGACGATGCCGTTCCTTTCTGCGATCGTTCCAAGCGCGTCCGCCACGATGAGCTGCGTGTTCGAAAGCGGGAGAGAGATTCTCCTTTGCGCGTGGGCCTCGCGTGCCAGCGCGCGAGGGCGTGGCCTCCGTGTCGTTCTTCTTTTTCCTCTCTTCCATTTCAGAACGTTGCTTAGCGAGTCATGGCGTTTTGCTGATACATTCTATTTTGGCCCACTTGCGACCTCTAGCCATGAGTGAAATTAGCTGAAATAAGAGTTTATAAAACCACCACCACCACCATCATCATCAGCGTCATCATCATCGTCAATATCATCATCATCAACAACAACCTGGTTACGCCCACTGCAGGGCAAAGGCCTCTCCCATACTTCTCCAACAAACCCGGTGATGTACTAATTGTGGCCACGTCCTCCCTACAAACTTCTTAATCTCATCCGCCCACCTAACCTTCTGCCGCCCCCTGCTACGCTTCCCTTCCCTTGGAATCCAGTACGTAACCCTTAACGACCATCGGTTATCTTCCCGCCTCATTACATGTCCTGCCCATGCCCATTTCTTTTTCTTGATTTGAACTAAGATGTCATTAACTCGCGTTTGTTCCCTCACCCAATCTGCTCTTTTCTTATCCCTTAACGTTACACCCATCATTCTTCTTTCCATAGCTCGTTGCGTCGTCCTATATTTAAGTAGAACCCTTTTCGTAAGCCTCCTGGTTTCTGCCCCGTACGTGAGTTCTGGTAATAGACAGCTGTTATAAACTTTTCTCTTGAGGGATAATGGCAACCTTCTGTTCATGATCTTAGAATGCCTGCCAAACGCACCCCAGCCCATTCTTATTCTTCTGATTATTTCAGTCTCATGGTCCGGATCCGCAGTCACTACCTGTCCTAACTAGATGTATTCCCTTACCACTTCCAGTGCCTAGCTACCTATTGCAAATTGCTGTTCTCTTCCGAGACTGTTAAACATTATAAAACCATTTATAAAACCGGCAGTCAGTAAAAAAAAAGGGGGGGAGGGGGTCGACACAACGCATGTTGACTATTGGGATTTCCGTATTGAAAGGCATGTCAAACGCTGAAATACTTTTATGAGACAACCGCTGTTTAGATTTGGGCAATACTTGTTGTATTTATTAGATAAAGTTTCAGGCTATCTAGTTCGGGAAGCACAATATCAAATTATGGCTGTGCATATTTCTAAACATGATTGATGAGAACGGGTGTGTCCAAAAAATATACACACGCAAATTTTACACATCTATTTATTTATTTATTTATTTGCGTACCTACTTCGCCCATTGCGAATTACAGTAGGGAGGACAGAGAATCAATATAAACTAAGAGAATGCACACTCTTAAAAGGTTAAACACTTCAGACCATGGGTACAATACCAATCATACATGCTACATTCTGAGGGATCGCATGAGACAGCACAAAGAACAAGTTTCGCCCAGGTAAGAAGATACACTCATTGTCACAGCACGCTAGCCAACATTGCAAAACATAAACATGAAAGAAGATTTCAAATGGCGAGTGCATTTTTATCTGCAAATATATGCTTGGAGAGCAGTGGGGAATGAGACATCAGAAGCAACTTCAATTAGCTCAGGAGGCAGCAGGTTCCATTCGTGTATTGTACGGGGAAAAAAAGGAGTTTTGGTATGTTGTTGTGCGCGCGCATATTTCTTTTATCTTAAGTGGTCGCGGCGCCCGGATATGTATGTTGGTGGTTGTAGATAAGTCTCTTTGTTTAGTGGTGTGCGATTGAAGACGATATCTCGAAGGAAAGAGAGGCGGGAAACAACGCGGCGTAGTGAAAGATCTTCCAAATATATGTGCCGATTTATTTCTGTGATGCTGCTTGGAAAGGAGTAAATGCAGGTTATGAAACGGGCCACACGTTTCTGTATCCCTTCTAAGCTATTCACAAGAATTTGTGTATGCGGGTCCCACACAACAGACGCGTATTCGAGAATCGGGCGAACGTTGCTTAGGTAAAGTGTTCTCTTGACATCTAGTGGCGCGTGCCTAAAGTTCCGTTTGATAAAATTAAGTACTCGCCCTGCTTTTAAAGTGATGCTTTGAATGTGACGATTCCATGTCAGATCGGCGGAAAATGTGACACCTAAGTATTTAGCTTCGCGTGTTTCTGATAAAGGGGAGCCGTTCAAGTAATACTGTGTACGGATTGGTTGCCGCTTGCGGGTGAAACAAATATGCTTACATTTTGAGATGTTGAGGGACGTAAGCCACCTGTCACACCATGAAGAAATCTTATTTAGGTCTGTCTGTAATGCTACGCGGTCGGAACCATTATTAATTTCTCTGTAAAGGACGCAATCGTCTGCGTACAGCCGGATTTTCGAGGTGATTCCTGTGCCAATGTCATTTATATTTATAAGAAATAAAAGAGGACCTAAGACGGAACCCTGCGGAACGCCAGAAGATACGCATGCATATTCTGATTCTGTGCCATTAAGTACCACTCTTTGTAAACGACCTGTCAAGTAGTTCTTGAGCCAATAAAGTATTTTTTCTGGTAAACCAAGAAGTGAAAGCTTATGAAGTAAGAAAACATGGGACACTTTGTCAAACGCTTTCTGGAAATCTAATAGTATGCAGTCTGTTTGTAAACCTTTGTCAAATGATGTGAATATGTCATGGGTAAATTCCGCTAACTGAGTTACGCATGAGTGACCAGCAGTAAACCCGTGTTGGTAACGAACAAAGAAACTGTTGTTTTGAAGGTGGGAAAAGATGTTCGTGTAAATTATGTGCACCAGGGTTTTGCAACACACAGATGTTAAGGATATAGGTCTATAGTTTATGACATTGTCACGGGGCCCGCTTTTATGAATCGGAGCAATGTCGCCCATAATTCTACAGCAAGAACAGACAACGCGCTTCTATCAAGTGCATTTCTTAGAGCGTATAAAGCGGGCAAACGTGATATATGAAAACAGAGTCTACGTGAAATTATTACAATGTTTACAAGTGTCTTGTGAAATTCATAATAAAAATAGTGGTATAGTTGGGAAAGGTGTGTCACATATCACGTTTATCTGGTCTATGCGTATTATTAGGTGAAGTTTAGTGATTGGTAATATTGTTTTTCAATACTGAATTACAGAGTTGTAAACATGGCGCTTGGCTTTCTGGTATTTTGAAGATATAGAACATTATTATTTATATATTTATTTATTTCTTCATAATGTCAACCCTCTGCTGAGGGTTCTTACAGGGAGGGCTTTAAATACAGGCACACCAAATATACAGGTCATCAAGCGGCAGCGGAATCACAAAAATAAATGTTTCACAATTTTTCAAATTGACAAACATCATTGGCATTAGCCACAAAGCTTAGTATCGCGTCCCAAAATTCATTAACCGTAGGGAAAAAAGGCAAGCGGGCGTAGTATGGGCGTAAAACATATTGGTGATTAACACAACTGCTTCGTTTTCCTGGAAGTTGCGCATACTCATCTTTCTTGATTTTTAAATGTCCATGTAGTATACTAAAAACACTTTGAGACGAATTTTTTGTCTTCGTACCTCTAGTATTTCCAGTTCACAAGACGGCAACATCAGTGTGATGGAATCTAAACGGCGGTACTTTGAGCATATAAAGCGCGCGGCACGACGTTGAACTTTTTCTAACCTTGTAGTCATTTCTTTCTGATGTGGGCTCCAGATGGCTGAGGCATATTCAAGTAAAGGTTATAAAAACATTATATAAACACTGGCGGAGTAAGTAAGAAATGTATTTACTGCACTTGATGTTGTCTTTTTCTTTGAAATGCAACAAACCGCATCGAAATTACTGTTGTGGTTGCCGAGTAAAAAGAAATCTGGTAATTTCGCACGAGGCGAAGCATCGATATCGATGGCAAATTATTAGGCTGCTATACGGAGGGAAGATAGTGTTACGTGAAGCTGAAGTCGAATACTATTTACAATTTATTTACAGGTAAGCTCACGGAGGCCAAAATGGCGACGCTATATCAAACCGGCACACACGTCGTCTTCGTCCTCCTCAGTGCAGCCACACTGTGGCGGCTGTTCCGTAGCATCACCCCCGGCTGTAGAAGCACCGTCCCGGTGCTTAATCTACACATCCGCGGTGAAAGGTGTGTGGTAGGGTTTTAGTCTTGCCACGTGAACGATGTCACTTGCAGCTGATGATGACGCTGAGAGATCGGCGGGGATGATTTCATACGTGACATCGGTCACTTGGCGTACCACACGGTAAGGGCCTGTGTAGCGCGACAGCAGCTTTTCGGAAAGGCCCACACGGCGAACGGGTGACCAGAGAAGCACCAGAGAACCCGGAGAAAAGTGCACGTCACGACGGTGGCAATCATAGAGGCATCTCTGATGCTCCTGTGAGGCCTCGAGACGGGTGCGGGCGAGCTGGCGCGCGTGGTCGGCGTGTGCGATCGCGTCGCGGGCGTATTCAGTGGTGGAACGTGTGGCCGAGGGCAGCAAAGTGTCCAAGGGCAACACGGGTTCTCGGCCATATAGGAGATAGAACGGTGAATAGCCGGCGGTGTCATGACGCGATGAATTATACGCGAACGTCACATATGGTAAGTGAAGATCCCAGTCGTGGTGGTCGGTCGCAACGTACTTGGAAAGCATGTCGGTGATGGTTCGATTGAGGCGCTCCGTGAGGCCGTAGGTCTGGGGGTGGTAGGACGTGCTGAACTTGTGCTTTGTCGAGCAGGAGCGGAGTATGTCCTCGACGACTGCCGACAGAAAGCTGCGGCCACAGTCAGTGAGTAATTGGCGCGGAGCACCGTGCACTAAAATGATGTCATGGAGCAGAAAGTCAGCGACTTCAGTAGCGCAACTTGTCGGGAGCGCTCTCGTGATTGCGTACCGCGTAGCATAATCGGTAGCGACGGCGACCCATTTATTTCCGGAGCCCGAGAGAGGAAACGGTCCAAGCAGGTCTAGACCAACACGGAAAAAGGGTTCCGGTGGGATGTCGATCGGCTGGAGATATCCAGCTGGAGGTGTGGAGGGCTTCTTCCGGCGCTGACAGGGCTCACAAGCGGCAACGTAGCGCCGCACGGAGCGGGCGAGACTCGGCCAAAAGAATCGACGGCGTACACGGTCGTATGTGCGTGATACGCCCAAGTGTCCAGCTAAGGGAGCATCGTGAAGTTGCTGGAGGACAGTCAAACGCAGGTGCGATGGAATGACGAGCAGAAGGTCAAGGCCGTGTGGATCGAGATTACGGCGGTGTAATGTCCCCTCCTTAAGGAGAAACATCCGGAGAGAGGCGTCGCCAGGAGTTGACTCCAGACGGTCGATGAGGGCGCGTAATGAAGGATCGCGCCGTTGCTCGTTGCCGATTTGAAGCAACTGGGACACAGAGAAAACGCAAGCGATGGCGTCCGCATCAGCCGGTTTGTCGACGGGGTAGCGGGACAAACAATCGGCATCCTGGTGCAAGCGTCCCGTCTTATATACCACGGAGAAGGTATAGTCTTGCAGGCGTAACGCCCAGTAGCGAGTCGTCCCGTGGGGTCCTTGAGCGAGGATAGCCAGCAGAGAGCGTGGTGATCAGTGATGACACAGAAGGGGCGTCCGTACAAGTATGGACGAAATTTCGCAACAGCCCACACAAGAGCCAGGCACTCGCGCTCTGTGATTGAATAATTGCGCTCGGCGGGTGATAGGAGTCGGCTGGCGTAGGCTATAACGCGATCATGTCCACGCTGGCGCTGTGCTAACACTGCTCCTATGCCGTGACCACTGGCATCAGTTCGAACTTCCGTTGAGGCAGACGGGTCAAAGTGGGCCAAAATCGGAGGCGTGGTAAGGAGAGTAGTCAGCTGCGAGAAAGATGAGGCATGGTCAGGACCCCAAGAAAAAGGGGCGTCTTTCTTCAAGAGGTCGGTAAGGGGACGTGCGATGGTCGCAAAATCCTTCACAAAGCGTCGGAAATAAGAGCACAGCCCTACGAAACTACGAACGTCCTTGGTAGACTTCGGAACAGGAAAATTCGTAACGGCGCGAATTTTGTCCGGATCGGGTCGCACGCCTCTGGCGTCTACGAGGTGTCCAAGGACCGCGATTTGGCGGCGAGCGAAATGACATTTTGACGAGTTCAACTGGAGGCCGGCTCGGCGGAACGCGTCAAGAATCGCTGAAAGACGGTCTAGATGCGTGTCGAGTGTGGGCGAATAAACTATAACGTCTTCCAGATAGCACAAACAGGTGGACCACTTGAACCCCTGAAGCAAAGAGTCCATCATTCGTTCGAAGGTGGCGGGCGCGTTACAGAGACCGAAAGGCATCACCTTGAACTGATAAAGGCCGTCAGGGGTAACAAATGCAGTCTTCTCTCGGTCCATGTCATCGACGGATATCTGCCAGTAGTCGGACCGTAAGTCGATAGAAGAAAAATAGGTGGCACCGTACAGGCAGTCTAGAGCGTCATCAATACGTGGCAAAGGGTACACGTCCTTTTTTGTGATTTTGTTCAGGTGGCGATAATCTACACAAAAGCGCCACGTTCCATCCTTCTTTTTGACAAGTACGACGGGAGATGCCCAGGGACTACAGGAAGGCTCGATAAGGTCCTTTGCAAGCATCTTTGTGACTTCCTGTTGGATAACAGCGCGTTCTGACGTAGAAACACGGTATGGACGTCGGTGAATAGGGTTCGCATCGCCAGTATTTATGCGATGGGTCACGACGGACGTTTGACCTAAGGGTCTGTTGTCAAAGTCAAAAATGTCGCGATAGCCTTCAATAACGCGGCAAAGAGCTTCAGCTTGAGCAGGTGTAAGGTCAGAGGAGACCATCGTCTTAATGTCGACATCAGTACCGTGCGATGACGTCACGGTATGGGCTGAGCTGTAACGATCTTCCACGGTGAATGGCTCGACCTCATCATCCTGCAAAGCGCGAATTATAGCCAAGGAGATCCCCTGAGGCAGAACTTGCGCGGTTAGCGCGAAATTGACAAGTGGAAGGCAGGTGCGGTTGCCAGTAATTTTCAGCCCAGTGTGCGGCACGGTAACACCATGCGTAAGCATAACGGCCGGAATTGGTGCGGCCACGTAATTGCCGTCAGGTACAGCTGGAGAGGAAAAGTCGACGTGGGTCACAGAGTGAGGTGGTAGGCGAATAAAATCTATGCAGCTCAGATGGCTTGGAGGCGGGTCCACAGGGTCGGCAAGGAGGGGAAAGTCAAGGCGAAGTGAGCCGGCGGAACAGTCAATGAGGGCAGAATGATGGGCATGAAAATCCAGACCGAGAATGAGTTCGTGAGGGCAATGCTCGATGACGGTGAAGAGAACGACGGTGTGTCTCTCAGCAATGGTGAGTCGGGCAGAACACATGCCAGCAATAGCGACAGTCCCTCCGTCGGCGACTTGTACAACTCGGTTCGGGGCAGGCGTCAGAACTTTCTTGAGCCGACGGCGAAGAGCAGCACTCATAATGGACACATGCGCCCCGGTGTCAATCAACGCGCACACAGGAACATTGTCGACGAGAACGTCCAAAAGATTCTTGTGCGTGGGTAAGGTGCAGCGAGGATTTTGCGCCAATGTCGTCAATGCAGCTTCACCTCCGGAAGCTGCACTGTCTAGTTTTCCGGTCGGGGGTGCGGCGAGTAGGTCGGAGAAGGAGCACGGCGTGACGGGGGCGAGCGAGATAGGCGGCGGGAGGGAGAAGGCGAGCGGGAGTAGCGGGGTCGTGGCAAAGGTGTCGCAGGGTCAGGTGATGGAGCGGGCATAGAAGGGGCGAAGGAAAAGGATGCGGTATAGGGGCAAGGGGGGTAATCAGGATAATCGCGCGTCGGAGAAGTCCAGCAGCTGCGGTAGTGGCGAGCGACATGTCCAATGCGTCGGCAGTTAAAACAAATTGGCTTGTCGTCTACGGTTCGCCATTCCGAGGGGTTGCGCTGTCCATAAGAGGAGTAAGAAGAGCGCGGTGGGGACGTGCGTGGAGACAAAGGTTCCGAGCGTACGGGACGAATGGATTGCACGCCGACGTTGGACAACTCTTGACGGACGACGGCCTGGATCAAGGAGATTGTCACCGGAGAAGGTTCAGGTAACGGGAATGAAGGGGCCGCCGGTTGTGGTGCTTCGACCTCACGACGAATGATACGGGTCAAGTTGTCACATCGCGACGGCTGGTGGAAGATGTCGTCACAGGATGACGTGGCAGCTGTGTTGGGAAGTCGCGTGATGTGCTGGGATACCCGGCGGCTTTTAGCATGCTCGAGACGGCGGCACTCCTTGAGGATGGTATCGATGCTGGTGACGTTCGTAAACACCAGTAAATTGAAGGCGTCGTCAGCAATGCCTTTGAGCACGTGATTAACCTTATCCTCCTCAGTCATGTTCGGGTCAGCCTTGGCACAAAGGGCCAACACGTCGAGAATGTACGACACGTAGGACTCGGTCGACGTCTGCACACGTGTGGCAAGGGCTTTCTTGGCGTTGACTTGTCGACCAAACGGATTGCCAAAAAGGTCGCGTAGCTTGTCTTTGAAGAGATCCCAGCTCGAGATCTCCTCTTCGTGAGTCTGGAACCACGCCAATGGAGCTCCGTCGAGGTAGAAAAGTACGTTGGCAAGCATAACAGTCGGATCCCACCTGTGACTGGTGCTGACACGTTCGTATAAGCGGAGCCAGTCGTCAACATCAGGACTGCCGACTCCGTTGAAAACACCAGGATCCCGAGGTGGGGAAACGGCGACGTAGGTCGGGGCTGCAGGCGGAGACGCTTACGCAGTTGAAGTGCCGCCAGCAGGAGCCGAAGTTGCATTGTCGCCGTTGCGACCGCTGCGAAGCTCCATGACGGGTACGGGGAACGTCCACCTCCACCAAATTAATGTTACGTGAAGCTGAAGTCGAATACTATTTACAATTTATTTACAGGTAAGCTCACGGAGGCCAAAATGGCGACGCTATATCAAACCGGCACACACGTCGTCTTCGTCCTCCTCAGTGCAGCCACACTGTGGCGGCTGTTCCGTAGCAATAGTAAGTACTTTTATCGGCCGTAAACTTGTAAACATTCGCGTATAAACTAAATTAACAAGAATGGTTTTATGCGCGCATAGGTAAACATGAACGCATCTCACTAGGTGACCGCGGACACTCGCTGTCAAAATGTTGGCGTCCCGAAGAGCGGCATATGCAGCGAGCGAATTGACTTTCGTGCTGTCTCTCACTTCAGCGCGTACTAAGCAGGGCAAGCACCGCGCACACGAAACCATCAGCCATTGGCACACCTACGACTATGTACAGTACCGACCGCCTGTCGCCTTCACGATAGCGCCGGGGCGACCGCTCTAAGCCGTGCCATACGCAGACGCCGCCAGAGGAGAACGTGCCTTCTCCTTCCTTCGCCGCTCTCCCGGTGCCTTGCGCACGATGCAAGACGGCGCGCTTGCTGCCCGCCTTCCACCCTTGAACGAGTGAGATCGAGCAACCATCTTCGGCTAATCCTTGCACGCTCTCACTTGCACCTATAAAATGCAGCTCGCGGCCACGCCGTTATGGAACTTCCACTTTATACGGAATATCATGGCGAGGGTGTCTGCGGAAATGTGCCTGGAAGTGTCTATATAATGGCTTTTGCAATGACACGATGAGGGCTCCCGAGCTAAAGCTAAGAGATGTCACACATACTGTTATACAGAGGTACAGCGCGTTCAAAGTGGCGAAATCGTCAGGGCAGTCAAATAATGCAAGATGTCAACGTGAATTCCTCCCTGTCTATCTGCAGACTCCCCGTAGCGCCTGCAGCCTGCACCTACGAAGGCGTATCACCTCTTTCTAGTGACTTGTATTGCTGTGTTATTCTCGTATTGTTCAATTGTATCATTCCCCGTCCAGAAGGCAAGAAGTGCCCACGCGGGCACTACGCACACATCGTTGTGCAGGAGAGCCCGCCGTCTGCTTCATCATGATCATCATTCCAAACATTTATTGGTTTCTATTTGCAGGGTCTTTTGTGGATGTCTTTCAGGGTCTTTTTTGAGCGTCTTTATTGGGTTTAGCAGGGGTGGGACCCTTTTCCCAGTGCTCCAGCGGTTTCGGCAGTCCTGCGTGCTCGCTGCACAAGACCAATTTGGCCCTAGGAGCAGTCGCCGGCCAGCAGAGCCTTCTATTGCTCCCCACTTGGATTTATGATTTTGGGGACTGCTGTCATATGTTGGCATTCCCCTGTGATCTGATATATGGTGGCCTCCGGGTATTTAGCTGCGCATCTGGCGAGGTACACGTTTAACTGGGTACATTTAAGTTGGGCAAGGTTCCTGTCTGGAGCTGTCTGGAATCAGTGACCTCCGCCCTCGTGAATTATTTATGTGCGGGAGGATATCCTATCCTGGTTCCCCTGCAGTAGTGTGCCAACAAATCCGACTATTCATGTGGAACAGAAGGTCCACTTTCGAGTGTATATCTTTCGGGTACTCGGATTGTATACCGTTGAGCCACCCTGTCC